>NC_030827.1:69376592-69730758 GCF_001704415.2 Capra hircus | reverse complement strand
GGGACCAGAGCCTGGAGTCCCTGGAGTCCCAGCACCCAGTGGACATAACTGACTGGGCCAAGTGGCCTGTCCAGACAGCGGCTCTGAAACAGGAATCCTCAGGGGATGAGACAGAGAAAGGGGCCTCTTGCCTTGAGATTAGAACAGAGATCCCAGTGACATCCCCTCCTGGGCGCCTCTCCCCATGCCCGCTGTGGCCCCACTCAGGCTTCCAGACGGTTCTTCCATCAGGATGACCCCACTCATGATCCCCTCGCCTCCAGGGTGGACAGAGAGGGAGGTCACAGCAGCCTGCTTCCTTCTGCCTCTGAAATCACTGGGCTGCAGCCTTGTCCCAATTCATCCAAGAGCCCTGTGGGCCTCACCCTCTGAGGCCCTGAGAGGGAGCTGCTGTGTGTGTGTGTGTAAGTGTGTGTGTACATGCGTCTTTGTGTGTGTGTTTGTGCAATTGAGTGCAGGGAGGCGAGGAAGGAGAACAGAGTTGAGAACCAGAGAGCAAGACGAGATATGACTTAGCAACTGAACAACAACAACAACATTTAATCGACAGGAAAATTATTGTTGCTGCTGCAGGGGAGCCTGGTGGGCTGCCGTCTACGGGGTCGCACAGAGTCGGACACGACTGAAGTGACTTAGCAGCAGCAGCAGCGGCAGCTACTCAGTTGCTGTCGTGTCCAACTTCTTGTGACCCCATGGACTGCAGCACGCCAGCCTTCCCTGTCCATCACCAACTCCCGGAGTTTGCTAAGATTCATGTCCATTGAGTCAGTGATGCCATCCAACCATCTCATCCTCTGTCGTCCCCTTCTCCTCCTGCCCTCAATCTTTCCCAGCATCAGGGCTTTTCCAATCATTCAGCTCTTCACATCAGGTAGACAAAGTATTGGAGCTTCAGCTTCAACGTCAATCTGGTTTCAGGACTGATTTCCTTTAAGATTGACTGGTTTAATCTCCTTGCTGTCCCAGGAACTCTCAAGAGTCTTCTCCAACACCACCATTCGAAAGTTTCAAATCTTTAGTGCTCAGCCTTCTTTATGGTCCAACTTTCACACCTGTACATGACTACTGGAAAACCCCGTAGAAAAAAAGAGGAAAATGAGTAAGCAGAAAAGGAAAGATAATGCCTACCACCAGAAAAACTTGAGGAAATCTCATTGCAAATTACACACACAGAGAGATGTATGTGTGAAGTTGCAGTAACTGCTGTTGCTTTTTTATTTATCCTTTGAAAATTTCAACTTATCACCCTTGCACAATGGAAGACCCAGCCCCAAACACTAGGAGGCAGGGTGGGCACAGCCTCCACAGAGGACTCGGGGTCTGGGGGGGTTGTGTCCACACGGGAGTCCATCCTGGGAACAGCACGTTGCTGAGAGCTGACCTGCGACAGGAGGGCCTCTGTCACACAGAGGGCCCCCGAAGCTTGGTTCAGGGTTAGGGGCTGCCCTGGGCCTTCAGTCAGAAGTCCTGCCTGTCCACCTATCTATCCCCAGGGTGCACTTCACCTGTGGACTCAATGAAATTTGGGATGGAGACACTTAGGATGAGAGATGCCCCAGAGAACAGAGACAGGCAGTGCCCAGAATCCATGGAGGTGGTGCCCAGGGTCCAGCTTGGGGCTCACAGACTCTTTGACTTGTATAAGATCACATCGTGTCTGTATCTATACCTGTCTGTGTATCTCCATCCGTCTCATCTACTCCTATGCCTCTCTCCATCTGTTTACCTCCATACCTGTACCTATACTTAGAGCCACACGCATCTCTATTGAGACCACATCCCTCGCCTACAGACCATCCGTCTCCACACCTGTACGTGTAGCAACGTCTGCATCATGTGCGCCTGTACCCGTGTCTCTGCACTTACTTCTGTGCCTGTATTCACGTCCATCCTGAGCTCTGTGCTATCACTGTAAATGTAACTTGGAGAGAATGGAGAGGTGTAAGGTAAAGGAGGTCATACCTAGAGATCAGCCTGAGCAGCGCAGTAGTGTCCTTATACATGGGTTTGTCCCACCTTTTTCCTAACTGGAACGCCTCGTTTATATTCTTAAGCTCTGTTTCTGCATTTATGCATTGGGTCATACATGCCTCCTTTAAATCATTATGCATCCCTATCGCTTGAAAGAATACTCGCCAGCGAGCCCTCCCACAGTATACAGACGCTTTCCCGGGAGGTTGCATGTTTAGACCTTGGCAAAGCACGGAGCACTTCAGCGGTCATCTCTGAGTGAAGCTGCTTTGGATGTGGAGTTGTGGTCTAGGAGCTCCACCTCACACTTGAGCTGTTCCGCTGAGATGTAAACACATCCCGGGCGTCCTGAAAGTGCTCCCTGAATCGCTCCCTGGAAGGTCTGTCTGTGTCCCCAGCGCTCACTGGCTTTGTGCCCTGGGGGGGGGGGCAGGGGGTGAGCACCCAGCGTCAGTGCAAGTCCTCAGGGGCCCAGGGACCCCGTGGCAGAACGCTCGCCCGCTCAGACCTCAAGAGAAGGCGGACACCGTCCACGTGCTGGAGCTGCCGGGTTATTTCACTCAAATCTGATGCCCCCCAGGGGATTCACACAAGTCAGAACAATTTTCATAGAAACTGTTGACTTCACGTGTGTCAAACATCCCGTGAACAACAGAAAATCCGGATCATAGTGTTCCTCAATACGGGCTCCCCTTAGACGCGCCTGGGAGCTGTCACAGTCCTCCGAAGTGGTTGATGCTTTAATAATAATTTTGCTGTGGCATAAAATTAACCTTGGATTATCTGGAAACGCATAATCTCCTGTTATCAGCCACTTCTGTTAAACCCTTGCTAAGTCGCTTCTGTCAGCTCTGACTCTTTTCGACCCCGTGGACTGTAGCCCACCATGAGCCTCTGGCCCTGGGATTCTCGAAGCAAGAATATACTAGAGTGGGTTGCCACGAACTCCTCCAGGGGATCTTCCTGACCCAGGGATCGAACCTGTATTTCTTGTGTCTCCTGCATTGGCAGGCGGGTTCTTTACCACTGCTGCTACCTGGGAAACCCCTTAAACCCTTAAGAGAAGGCATTCAAATGTTGAGAACTGCCGAGGGTACAAAACCAACAGGACCAGGTGTGAAGAGCCTGGATTAAGGACACAGCGTTAAACTGGGCGACATTGAGGAGCAGAGAGGGCACCTCTGAGGCTGCCGGACCCTGCACAGACGTTCAGATCAGCCCTTCCTCGCTGGGGGGTCTGAACTGGCCCAGGACCACCGTGGAGCCCAGGCTGCACGCACTCACACTCAGGCGGTGACAACACAGCCTTCTTCCAGCTGAATCGGGTTGGTTGGAGGGGCTCTGGGGGCGGTTGCCCCTGGTGGGGGTCAATCCCACCAGTTTCTGCTTCTGCCACCCTGGGAGGCTCTAGAAGGGACGGCTGATGTGATGCAAGGGAGAGGGGGTTTGGCGGCTCTGGGCAAGGTCTCGGGCAGCCCTGCCCCACCCCCCAGCCCCCCACCCCACTCCTTCCTGAGGGCATCTCTGCCCAGACTCCTCCACTGGTAACTTGCCTCTAAATTATAGCTTGTGTTTCAGAGAGTCATAGTCTCTTTTCTCCTGGACTGACACTCAAGTATCTTCATTAGGGGAATGCGTCCAAATAAAGCATCAAGTTTCTGAAAGCTCGGAGGACAAAGGTGCATTTCGTGGCTGATGTAAGGAAACGTTTGTCGGAAACCTGAGCGAGCTGAGTGCTGTGTCCATTAACAGGAAGCTGGTGGGGTTTATTTGTGATTTCCTGATGACAGGCCCCCTGGTAACTGTGCTTGCCTCTCAATGCACTTGTTCACTCCACAGGTGAAAGCATGGCCTCCCCTGACACCTGTGTGTTTCTGGTTCCATTCAGTCCTGCCTCCTAGGGGCCGGCCCGGCTCTTCCACTGCTGAGGCCGCCTTCTATGTGGTCAGATCCAGCTCTGACGCTCTGCGTCCCTGGCCGTCCTCACCTGCTTCTGTTCCTCAGTCCTGGGCTGAGCATCTCCACCGGGGTCCCCACTGACCCACCTGCCTCTGTCCACGGCCTGATGAGCACCCTGCAAAGTCATGGGTGGTGGTACCATGGCAAGTGTGAACTGGAGAGCTCTGTCTCTCCGGCCAGAGGCAGAATGGGGTAAACCCTGAGATCAAGGACCTGCACGTTCGTCAGATGAGACCTTTATCGTCACCCATCTTGATTTGTTTTCCCTGGAATGACGCAGTTTATTTCTTGTGATATTTATGTGTGCGTCCTTTAAATATATCTACCTATCCTGATGCAACTTGCCTGGAATTTCTTTCAAATTAATAAAAATATTCTTGGAGCATAAGAACGAACATTTCACACCTTGCCAAGGTCTTTGTTCCTGCTCCGCTCACAGGTGACAGGCTCCAGGGCTGTTCTGTTTTTCAGATAAAACCCACGAAGGAGATTTGCTGGACGAGGCTCCTGTTCTGTTGGCCTCACGTACATCTCACTTTCTGTTTTGACAAGTCAGCATGGGAGCTTGTTAGGAGGCATGCACTCGCATACCTGTTTCTACACATTCAGAATAGGCATATTCCATAAACTAAAAACCACTGGAAATGTATACAAGCAAATGAAGGCTAATTGCTATGTGCATAGGTAGCAGGCCATTGTCATTCATCTTCAAACCATGTCAGAAATTAATCGACAGGGCTGGAAGACAGTCATCTATCTCAGAGCAAATCCAACAAAGATGACTAGATAAAACACACAAAGTCAAAACCGACACTTTCAGTCCTGGTGGATCCGGGTGAAAGGCCGGGTGTGGAATCCCGTGGCTGTCAGGCCGGTGCGCGCCTGCACTGTGGGCGAGGGTGGCGGCGCCTGCACTGTGGGCGAGGGTGGCGGCGCCTGCACTGGACTTGGGTCTCGGAGATGCAGTGCCTTCCCTGACGAAGCCTGAGGGCAGCCGTGTTTCTAGCATTCTTCATTGTCAGCTCCAAGGCCTGACTCCAGGTTTCTGTCGGTGGTCGCTCAGCAAACGCCCACTTGTCACAGGGTGCACACCTGGCCTGGAGAAGGCAGGCGTCTGCCCGGTGGCACCTCTGCTGGGGCGCTCAGCAGCCCGTGGTGGGAATCTGAAAAAGGTAATGGAGTTCATCTCTGTGGGAGGTGGGGGGCGAGGTGTAACGACATGCTGCCGTGATCACCCAGAAGGAGAAAGAAAAAACAGGATTAAAATGGAGCCGTGAAATGTGACCCTTTGGTAATTTTCTGGTGCCGAGCACAGAGTCTGTTTGGTGCAGGGGGTCTGGGTGACGCTGAGTGATGGGGAGAAGCAACCACTCGCCCCAGTGCCTCTCCTTCCGTCTTCCTCCCTCCCTCCCTCCGTCTTGGTCTCTCTGAGTCTCTCTGGATGGACAGACAGACAGATGCGTATCCGGCCAGCTCGCACGGGGAGGCCGGGCCCCTCTCTGGGCTCTGAGGATGAGCACCAGCTTCTGGATCCACCTTGTAGACATCAAATCATGACCTCGGCATTCCAGAAGACAGAACGGTAACAGATTACAAACTGCATCAGACCCTATAATGACATGAGTTTGATACCAAGTTCACTGCTTCCTTTCCACTTCCTGTGACTTTTCGGCACACTCTTCATGGTGACTGGTGTCTGAGGCTTCCTGCCGAGTGAGGAATGTTGGCCCCACTTGGCCTGAACTCCCCGATGTTGCTGCTCATCCCGCGTGGCCCACCATGGACCATTCTGTCTGTGAGCATAGCCCACATGGGCGGCGTAGCTTGGCCTCTGCCCACCGCCTCTGCCCGGGACCTGCTGGCTGTCTGCACCCTCATAGAGCAGTGGACCCACATGGTCACAAAGGCTGCCTCCGCTGATCCTGAAAATGCTTTCAGTTTAGCCCCCTCTCAGATGGCAGCCCACTCCAGTATTCTTGTCTGGAGAAGCACACGGAAAGAGGAGCCTGGCGGGCTGCAGTCCATGGGGTCACAGACAGTCAGACACCACTGAAGCGACTCAGAGGCACTCACTGTACATGATCCTGGAAGTTAGTCTGAGCTCTGGGCTCCTATTCAGAGCTCAGAGTAATTCAGAAGGGAAGATGCATGAATTCACCCGTCTGAGGCCTGGTGGGCTCCACCCTGGGTGGGGAGGGTGAGGCTGTGCACAGGTCCCAGCCCGCAGGGAGGGGCAGGAGCCCCTAGAGGAGGCGTTTCCAAGCCAGGGACCAGCTGGGGGAACGTGCAAGGTGTGTCAGGAGAGCCCCGTCACTAACAGGCTCAGGAGGAGATGTCTCAAGGCTCTCTTTCCTGGGCTGCACCGCACACTGTGCCTATGCCCTGTGGGCTCTCAGTTCCCCAGCCGGGGATGGAGCCTGCACCCCTGCGGTGGAAGCAGAGTCTCAGCCACTGGACTGCCAGGGAAGCCCTTCAGAACTCTCTAAGGGGAGAGTCTTCCAGAATCTGGGTCCCTCGTAGGAGCCTTAGCAGGACCCAGGTTCCAGGGGCAGCCCCTCAGCATGACTGCTATGAAGATAGACTCTGCTTCTCGAAAGGGGAGGGGAGGTCGTTGTCTAAATCACCACTGCTAATATAGCTGAAAAATACTTTGGACACCTGATGTGAACTTCAGTTCAGTCACTCAGTTGTGTCCGACTCTTTGAGACCCCATGAACTGCAGCACGCCAGGCCTCCCTGTCCATCACCAACTCCCAGAGTTCACCCAAACCCATGTCCATCAAGTCGGTGATGCCATCCAACCATCTCATTCTCTGTCAGCCCCTTCTCCTCAAGCCTTCAATCTTTTCCAGCACTGGGGTCTTTTCAAATGAGTCAGCTCTTCGCATCAGTTGGCCAGAGTACTGGAGTTTCAGCTTCAGCATCAGGCCTTCCAATGAACACCCAGGACTGATCTCCTTTAGGATGGACTGGTTGGATCTCCTTGCACTCCAAGGAACTCTCAAGAGTCTTCTCCAACACCACAGTTCAAAAGCATCAATTCTTTGGTGCTCAGCTTTCTTCACAGTCCAACCCTCACATCCATACGTGACCACTGTATGTTCCTGATGTGAAGAACTAACTCATTTGAAAAGACCCTGATGCTGGGAAAGATTGAAGGCAGGAGGAGAAGGGGACGACCGAGGATGAGATGGTTGGACATCACCGACTCAATGGACATGGGTTTAAGTAAACTCTGGGAGTTGGTGATGGACAGGGAGGCCTGGCTGCTGCAGCCCACAGGGTCAAAGCATCAGACATGGCTGAGCAACTGAGCTGAACTGAAGGCAGCTGAGCTTCCTCTCATTTATCTGAGAATAAATGTTGGGAGGCATGGCTTCTCATAGTGGATGGCCCTGAGTGAGGATGTCCAGGAGACGGGAAGGTGACAGGGTCCCCATGAGGAGCAGGGCTGACAGGCAGGACACAGTGCCCATGTGGGGTCCCGGGGTTTTGTATGTCCCCTCGGAGGCCAGTGAGGACCCAGGGGTGTCATCTCACACCTCCCTTTGAACTATTTTTTGGGGGCAAGGGTAAACATCATCATGGAGAAGGGAATGGCAACCCCCTCCAACCCATTCTTGCCTGGAGAATCTGATGGATGGAGGAGCCTGTTGGGCTACAGTCTATGGGGTCAAAAAGAGTCGGATGCGACTGAGCAACTAACACAAATATCAACTTTTATAAAAATCTGACCTGGGACAGAATACAAGACCCTTAACCAGCGTGCACAGCTGGGGCTCAGAGCTTCTAGAAGCCAAGAGTCCGCACAGCAAGGGCACCACCCTGCGGCCCCCGCTCTGCAGGCCTGCCACCGTGACACTTGATACGCGTGTGTCAGATAGGGTGAATGGCCGTCACCAGCTCCTCCCTCGTCCTGGGCTTCAGATTCCGCAAGGATGTCTGATTGAGTATTTTTGAGTATTTTTACCCCATGTTAAGCTAATGAGACCCTCCCACACCCCCCATTTCTTCACAGCTGCAACTGAGACAACCCCAGCATTAAGGTGTGCAAATAATTGTTCTGTCCCAAATATTCTTGTTAAGACCATGTTAACTGCTGAGACTGTTGATCTTTATTTTACCAGAAGAGGACTCTGAGCTCACGTCCTCTGGATGCAGAGAGGCTGAGTCCATCTTCGGACCCCAAGCTGATGCATGTCCTGTGCTGGCCCCTGGCCTCCCAGTAGACCTCTTGCTTCCCTATCACGTGAGCCATCCATGCTGGCCTGGCTTCCAGGCCAGCCAACACTTTCCTCTGCTCCTGAAGATTCAGGAGATCAGCTGGGGCTTGCAGGGCTTCCAGGGTCTCCATTAAAACTCTGAGCCCAGAACCTGAGGAATCTAGACAGAGGAGGGGCTGAGGAACCCAGGACCCCAGACCCGGCTCCCTGTGGGGCTGTTTCTGATTGAAGGGGATCCAGGTGAGGGGATAAGAGAGGGTGCCGTGAAGGGCACCTGGGCCTTGTGCCCCCTCCCCGGTCCCTTACGATCTGGGACCTTGAGGGATGGATTCGGCCACACAGCACCACCTAGAAGTGTCGGGGGAGTGTATGATTTCCTTGGCTCTGTCTTGCCACAGAGAGGCCCGAGCTGCTTGGAGGACAAGGAAAGGGGGGCCGGGCACACAGTCAGGAAGGAGTCTATGGGGGTGCTGAGCTGCTGGCTCCAGTGACCCAGCAGCCAGTTCAGAATGCAGGGTCGGGGTTGGGGGCTGGGAATGCGGGGCCTCCTCCTCCAAGGGGAAGCCCACTGGCCTGGTTCTGGACCTGTTCTCCCAGGGCTGTATTTGTGTCTGGAGCAAACGCACCTGCCTTGGGGGGTGGGGGGGTGGGGTGGAGTGGGATTTAAAAAAAAAAAAAAACCTGGAAGGCCGTTCAGCCACAGTGAGGGGCCAGCTCTGAAGTGGCGAGGGGCCTCTCTCTGCCCCGATCCGGGGGGTCCTGACAGCGACAGTCGTTTGCCCTGAAGCCTTAACCAGGGGATCGCGGCTGGCGAGGCGGCGGACGCGCCACGGTCGGCTGTGCAGTAACCAGACGGCGGCCCGACGCCCGGCCGGCTCCCCAGACGCCGGGGGCTCCCCGACTCCTGCGGAGGTGATGAGGCGGCAATGAGGCCTGACCTGCGCGTCGGCGCCCCAGTCCGCTTCCCACGGGCCCCCGCGGAGGGGCTGGGAGGCCGGGTTTCTGCACGGCTCGAGGCTGGTCGGGGAGCCCAGTCGCGCTCCTCCGAGCTGCGGGGCAGACGCAGGCACTCACCCAGGCCTCTTTCAACGCCTCGGTCCCCTCCCCTCTTCTCCGCGCAGGAAGACGACTTGACGCTGCGCAGGCCCGTCACGTCGCGGGCGGTTTGTTTGTCGCTTGATGGATGCGGAGCCCTGACCTTTCCGGGCCCTCCGCCCGCCCGCCCCTCCCCCGGGGCCCCCAGCCCCCTCCTCTCCGGCTCCTTTGCAGGTTGGCCACAGTCAACTGCGCAAACAGGCCAAAAAAAAAAAAAAAAAAAAAAAAAAGGCACACCAAAAAAGGTAGGCCGAGGGCCGTTTGAGATCATTAGCTTAATTCGAGCTGAAGGGTCTTTGTTGTAAGTTGGGGCGGGGAGGGGCCTGGGGACCTTTCAGTGTTTTGCCGGCGAGCTTGTTGAGCTCTGATTGCCTTTGTTGTGATAATCTGAAATTAATTTGCACTTGAACCCATCTTTCTTCTGGGCTCCCTTTAAACACTGTTATAATTATGCGCCCGGCGTGAAATTGAGCGCAGGCCCTGATGCGACAGAGCTGAATATTTGAATTCCCCAGGTACGTAAGGCTTTTTTCCCCACTTATCTCACAAGGTAATAAAACAAAATGTTCCGGCGCACACGCTCCAGAGCCAGGTATTTGCCGGAGGGAGACAGGGCTAATCAGCGCTGGCAGCGCATTTTACTGTGTGCTTTCTCTGTGGGTCAATCGCCGCCTTTTAAAGTGATGTTCAACTTCTGCTCCCATCAGCTGGTTTCTACCTTGTATGCTCTGCAAACATGAAAATGGCCTGTTTTATTCTACTTCAACCGCTCTTCACCTAAGAGGCTTTGTCTCCACACCCATCTTCTCAGGTTTTCCCCCTGGGATGAAAGCCTGCCCCCACCCCCACCCCTCGACCCGCCAGAGGCACAATTGATGAGCACAGCACCCTTCTTGTTTCTGTAAAAGCTGCTGGCGACCTTATCAGCATTCTTTTAGTTTTAACCCAGATTAGTGTTTTGGGTGAGAAATCTCATTAACTCCGGCCGGCCCTTCGCCTTCTGTGATCGCCTTTGGAATTGTAATGGACTATAGTGCTGTGGGGGGTGCAGGGGCGTGTGCTTACCCCAGGTGCAATTCTTTAAATCCGCCAGCAACTTAGAATAGGGACACTCTCCACCACAACCCCCCAGCCCCCACCCAGCCCCGCCCTGCCAGAGGCCTGCAGAGGCTTCTCCTTAATGGAAACCAACTGAGACGGCCTGGGGATGGGGAAGGTGGGGAGGAGCCCTCTCAGCACCTGGGCCCTCCCATTACCCCCAGGCCCCCTCTCCAGCTCCCCTGACTCCCGGATTCCAAAAACCAGCCTGCAAATGATGTCATCTCATCCTAGAGCTAACGAAAAACTGCAGTTTCGTGGTCACAGGGAGCAAAAGAGAACCCATTTGCCCAACAGGAGCGCTGGGCAGAAACTGGACAAAGAAGTCTGTGCTGGGGGCGGGGGGGACACATGTTGGTGAAAAGGAAATCCGCTCACTTCAGATAGCCCTCCGTGTGTTCTGTAAGGGATTAAGACACACGTACTCACGTACTTATTTGAGGAATGAAATCTTCAAGGGTCAGAAATCATGGTTTACAAAAGAAAATTTCACCCTCTAAATGTCAGTTTATTCACACAGCACAGCAGGTTAGTCCTCAATGGCAGATTTAGGGGACCCCTTCTCACTTGTGAAAAGTGTTAATTTCGAATAATGCGGAATACTCATTGGGTACAATATTATTTTTCACCAGATTAAAAAACTATGTGTTTGTAGTGTCTGGATCCTCTCTGAACAACTGTTCCGTGTGGGCTCGGTGACTGTCGGGGAAGATGCAGTGAGGTTAACTGTGGTGGGCTTCCCTGCTGGCTCAACGGTAAAGAATCTGTAAAGAACCTGCCTGCAAAGCAGGAGACCTGGGTTGGATCCCTGGGTGGGGCAGACCCCCTGGAGCAGGGCACCGCAGTTCACTCCAGCTTTCTTGCCTGGAGAATCCCGTGGACAGAGGAGACTGGCGGGCTACAGCCCATGGGGTCACAAAGAGTCAGACACGACTGGGCGGCTAAGCAGGCCTGCGATCGTGACAGGGCTTATTCACTGCTCTCCAGAGCCTATTAAAATACACACAGAACTAGCATCTCTGTTCTTTAATCACTTTGGTGGTGGCGGTTTAGTTGCTAAGTCGTGTCGGACTGTTTGTGACCCCATGGACTGTAGCCCTTCAGGATCCTCTGCCCATGGGATTTTCCAGGCAAGAACACTGGAGTGGGTTGTCATTTCCTCCTCCAGGGGATCTTCCCAACCTGGGGATTGAACTCACATCTCTTGAGTTGCAGGCAGATTCTTTAACTCTGAGTCAGGTGGGAATAACTTCACCTCCAATGTTATTTTAATTTTTTAAAATTGCACTGAAGTAGAGTTGATTTGCAAAGTACAACATTATTTCAGACAAAGGATGGAGGTGGTGCGCTGAAATCTCCTTGGCTGGACTCCTCAGAAAGGCCGTGCTGGGTACACACTCTTGAACAGAGGGCTGGGGCGCGGGGGTGGCTGGAAGCAGTCATCACACAGAGGAGGGGTGGGCGCCCCGTCCTAGAGGGGAGGGGCGCGTGCCCCCGGAAGAGGTCGTCGCTGCGCAGGAGGAGTGTGACCCTGAGCGTGCATGTGACGTCACCCAGGGGCGCAACGTGACCCTCGGTCATACCGACGGTGTGTGTGCGCGCCTGCCGCCCTGTGGGGGTACGGGTGCCCATCACGGTGCCCAGCATCCCGTGCAGGAGACATGGGCAGCCTGCCATCTCAGGCCCAGCTCATGCCGCACCCCAGAGGGGTGGGTCCCTGAGGCCACGTGGAAGAGGCTGTGTGTGCTTGAAGAAGTGAAGTCGCTCAGTCGTGTCCGACTCCTTGCGACCCTTCGGGGGGCGCTCCGCAGAAAGAGAGAGGCAGTGGAACTTCCCTCAGCAAAGCCGAGGGGTCCCGAGGAGAGGTGAGCCTGCTGTCTGCCAACCCAGCCCCTCGGCGAGCAAGAGACAATCAGACGAGACAGGGGTTCCGTCTAAGCAGTTCAGCTTTATTGTCACAAACTCTTGGTTTATATAGGCAGGCAGGGGGGTTTTGCGAGGGACTTTCTATAGTTGCGCCAGTCTCGTTAAAGGTCAAATCGTCATGCGCCTTCATTGTAACAGGAGTCTATGGTGATCACGCGCTGTCCACGTGCGCGGAAATCAAGAGAGCCAATCAAAACCTGTAACATAGACCAGCCCCTATCTCTTCTGCCAGGCGCCAGGTTAGTTTCCCGCGGCAAAGCTAACCCATCTTTTTTAAGGTTTCCCATTTAGGGCCCCACAGGACCATGGGGCCTACCTCTAGCCTACCATGCTCCTCCGTCCATGGGGGTTTTCCAGGCAAGAGTGCTGACGTGGGTTGCCATGTCCTTCCCTAGGGGATCTTCCCGACCCGGAGATTGAACCCGGGTCTCCCGCTACATTGCGGCAGACGCTTTGCCGTCTGAGCCACCAGGGAATGGGCACGCTTGTTAGCCCGTAAAAGAAGAGTGTGTTCCTAGTGCCCCTTGGAGGAGGTTGGGGCCCCCTGCCCTCCCGAAGATGTTTGCGATAGCGGAGGCGAGCGTGGCTGTGCCTGGGGAGGACCCGTGAGTGCCCCCACCCCGGTGTAGAGCCCGTGTGGTCTCGGCCCTCGTCATCCGGGGCGGGGGCTGCCCGCTGCGTGTCTGTCCCGGGGAGACGCGCCCCACAGTTCCCCCGCTCTCCGGCCGTGAGCACCCCGACTTGCCGCTGTGCCCGGAACTCCGCATCGCGTGTTGCTCAGAAGTCCACCCCGAGAGGGACTTCCGTGCCCCGCGAGACCGGCGGGGGCGAGGCGGGCTCCTGGGCTTCTCCCAGCGCCTCCCTCCTGGCACTTTATCACTTCACACTCATCCGCCCGCGTGTGAGCAGCCCGGGAGAAACAGCCTTCCACAAACCAAGCAGGCACCCCCGCCCTGTTCTCCTCCGATACCGTCTCCTGATCTCATTATTGATTATCTGCTTTCTCGGCTCTTGTTTCCTGAAGGTGTGATAGGGGGCCACAGAGGTGACGAAAGATGGGCACCCGGCCCTGCGAATACAGTGGGGGGGTCATCAGATGAGCATCCTGTCTGTGGGGTGGGGGCCGCAGGGGAGAGTGTTTGGCAAAAAAAGCATTAGGTGCTGTCTTGACTTAATCTCTCTCTCTCCTTTATCTCAAATCTGTTTTGAACCCTCCCAGGCAGTTTACTAGCAGCCCTGCCATTGATTCATTCTGTCATCTAAATGTGCCCCCAGGAAGAGCTATGTTTTGAAGATGAATCAGCTCTTCTTTTAAACGACGGGGTGCTTCACCTTGATACGAAAACAGCTCTTGGAACAACCATGACAGAAACGCCCTGAGTACTGTGAGGGTCGTAACTGCTTACAGCGATCTTTAGCCAGACTCTGGTGGTCCTGAGAATTCTCCCTGGGTCTTGTGGTCAGTAACGTGTTACAACCGAGTGCCTCCTGCCGCTGAGCTCACTGTGTGGAACACGTGTGCACAGCTCAAAATCGTTCAGACAGCAGACAGGTCTAAGACCCACTGCCCGGAACACTTGCACGACTGATTCACGCGTGGTCTCTCCTGTTGTGAGACCATGTGGGGGGCAGGTCTCACCACTGTAGAGTCTTTGGTGCTCGAGCTCACCTCTGTATTCAGGCTGGAGTGAGTTATCAGGACTGGGATCTCCTGGCCTCAAGCGACCGATGATAAGCGTGCGGTTCCCAGGTTCCCAGGTTCCCATTGCATTTCGTTGCGGTTTTAATTTGCAGCTGCCTACATCCCCGCCCCACTCCCTACTTCTGAACCAAAGGTAGGTCCCCTCTTCTCAGATTCCGCTGGGGGCCCAGCTGTGAGTGCATGCTCAGTCATGTCTGACTCTGTGACCCCGTGGACTGCAGCCCGCCAGGCTCCTCTGTCCATGGGATTCTCCAGGCAAGAATACTGGACGGGGTTGCTGTGCCTTCCTTCAGGGGATCTTACCCCCCCAGGGACTGAACCCAAGCCTCCTGCATTGGCAGGCAGGTTCTTTACCACTATGCCACCAGGGAAACCCTGGGGGCCCAGAGGAGCTGCCAAGCCAGGCAGGTTGGAGATGGCGTTCATGGGCCCTGCACGCAGCAGAGAACCTTCAGCCTGTCAACCTAGAAATAAATGCAGAACAGGAGAGGTGTGAGTTTAGTTTTATGTGGGGCAAAATGAGAACTGCATCTCAGATGGTGCTGAGACGCTGCTCCAAAGAGATCATGGGGGGAGGTCAGGATGTGTGTGATTGTGGCCAGGGAGGAGTACAATCAAAGTGCAATCAAGCTTTTTTTTTTTTTTTTTTTTTGCAGAGATTTCTGCTAGTCTCACGAAGCTTCTGCTAGTCACAAGGAACAGTTGTCACCATGAAGGATGTTAGGGCTTTTCTAGATATGGGAGGTATAAGAATCGGGCTCATAAAATCGGCTCCTGAAACTAAAACGGTCTGAGGACGCATCCTGCCGCTCTTCCCCTGGAGCACAGAGTGCCTCCTGTCTGCTCTCCACTCTGAACTCCTTCAGGGGGTTTCGAAGGCCAGCGGCTGCAGCAGCTTGCGATTTATTCCTGGTCGGGGTGGGTGGCAGGTGCCCGTGGGCCAGTTTGTAGTTGACAAGCCTTTAGCATCCAGATTTCTGCACTTCACAGGCTTGGCTGGGGTGTGATCGGCACCGCCGCTGCCCCTCGGGGTGGATCGCACAGGGACAGAGCAGCCCTTGGCCCCTCCCGGGGCTTCCTGCTGCCTGGGCCACCTGGTCGCTGCCTCCGCAGCAGAGGTGGACCTGGGGAGGTGGACAGGGCGCTGAGGTCATGTGCCTCACAGGCGCTGAGGGTGTGTGAGGCCCCTCAAGGCTCCTGAGGACAAGGATGCTCAGAACATGCCGCAGCATTTGCCATCCTGCCTTATGGTGCAGGAAGTTTAGGGACACGGTTTTCGGGAGAGGAGTGAGTGATTGAAGTCAGGTACAACTGATGTATAAGAATCCCCAGGGCCCTGATCCACAGACCAGGTGCAAAAGGATGACCCCCATCCCTGCTCACCTTTCCGCTATCGGCACAGATGCTCCGAAATGTAACCGCAGGCTATTGATGCTACCTGTTGTCGCCAAGCCCATGGATACCACATCTTTATCCTTTCACCTGTCCATGGATATTTAGGGTGTTTCCATATGTTTGTATTTCTAACTTCATCATCATTATTAAAGCTCATCCTCTCACTAACCCTTGACTCTCTGTGTCTCGGGGGGTGAGTGGTTCCTCACCTGAGCCGGTCTATCGGTCCTTTCACTTGCACACACCCTCACCTGACTCTTCATGTGCAGGCAGACATCCTACCTTCCTTCCTTGAATTAGAAGCATCTCGAGAGAGAACCCCAATAAAGCACAGTGTCTCCAGGAAGCAGGACGAAGCTGTTCCACTACACCTTCTGGGTTAAAAGTGAAGTCGCTCAGTCGTGTCTGACTCTTTGCCACCCTGTGGGCTATAGCCTACTAGACTCCTCTGTCCATGGGATTCTCCAGGCAAGAGTACTGGAGTGGGTTGCCATTTCCTTCTCCAGGGGATCTTCGCAGTCCAGGGATTGAACCTGGGTCTCCGGCATTGTAGGCAGACGCTTTACTCTCTAAACCACCAGGGAAGCCTTCTGGGTTAAAACTAATGAAATAGATGCTAATCTTATGA
The DNA here is from genome assembly GCF_001704415.2 of Capra hircus. Taxonomy (NCBI): domain Eukaryota; kingdom Metazoa; phylum Chordata; class Mammalia; order Artiodactyla; family Bovidae; genus Capra; species Capra hircus. The sequence goes on along the minus strand of NC_030827.1, from coordinate 69,714,761 downwards.
CTGATATATTGCTGAAGCTAGTAAAGTCTGTTCCCCAACAGACTGGGGGAGAGATGAAGATAAAAAGGCAGGTCTGAAAGGGGAGGCTGGAGTGAAGTGTTGGACTCAGCTGCGAGGAGAGACGTTTCTGGGGCGGCCCTGGAAGCGGGGGTTCAGTGCAGGCCTAGGGGTCGTGGACCATGGCTTGTGGGCTGGGTGCAGCCTCGGCTGTTTCTGCAGATGAAGCCCCTGGTGCTCACCGCCCAGCGATGCTCCCGCACCAGGCAGACCTGAGTCCTGGCTTCAGGGACTGTATGTGACCCCCAAACTGGAAGGATTTACCTTCTGACCTTTTACAGACAAAGTTGCCAACTTGTTTTTGGCCTGTGCACAGACACCCTAGAACAGTCACAGACAGCTGGACTTCATTAGTGTCTGGTGCTAAGTGACCCATAAGAACCAGAGCCCAAGTGTCCTTGTAGCCATGACTCCACGATCCCCTAAAACACCCGTGTGAGACACTTACCCTTTGGGGCAAAGCCTCATGACCCGTGGAATGCAGTATCTGCTCTTGACTTCCCAGGCCTGCTCTCTGCTCTCTTGAGTGGGCTGCGATCATTTTTAAAGAAAACTTTGAGAAGCCCAAGTCTGAGGGGAAGGCAGGCATGAGGCTAAACCCTGGATACCATAGCCAGTTTTGGTCCCAAATCCAGGACTCTCCCCAATACCAGTTGCATTGGTCCAAGGTCAAGAGGTTTTCGTTTTTATTTATTTATTTTTGGCTGCACCGGGTCTTCGTTGCCATGCGCAAGCCTTCTCTAGTTGCAGAGAGTGAGGGCTGCTCTTCGTCTCGGCACCCATTTCGGTGACTTTTCTTGTTGAGGAGCAGCGGCTCTAGAGTTTTACTCTTGCAGTTTGGGAGGAGTCTGGATCATTGAAGTGAACACAGACCCATTTTGAATGTGAAACCTGATTCTCAAAACAGAGACAGGGCTTAGCAAACCAGATCAGAGGCTTTCTCTTCCTGCAGGCCCCGGCTTGGATTTCTCTGTTTTCGCTCTGATCTTTTGTCCTGAGGAAGGACTGACACCATCCATTTCCCATAACGTGGTTGAGGGTCTGCTGCCCGCCTGGAGGCACAGAGGGGCCCAGCGGGCAGTCCGTAAGGACCAGAGAGGAAGGAGACGCAGGGTGGGAGGTGCCCACGGACGCCCGGTCGGGCGAGCATGCATTCACATCCTGAGCGGACAGCCAACGGTGCGGTCACACAGAAACAGGTGTCTGTGTGGAAGACCGGCCCCAGAGATGGTGAAGGGACTTTGGGGTGGAGTCAAGACGCTCACTAGGGTCCCGAGTGCATGTGTGAGGTTCAGACCTCCACCACCTGCTGGGCACCCTGGGCACTCACCTTGGCTGCCCTGCCCTCCTGCGTCCTGCGCTTTGGGGAAATACGGGCTCTGAAATGGTTCATTGTTTAAAAATCAGTTTGATCTTGCATTTGAATATTCTGGCCTGATGGCACAGAGTCATAATGTGTAGAACAGAGACTTATTTTCAGTGAGACAGAGTCAGTCTCGGGTATGACCCGGGTACGCTTAAAGCTGTATCGGTTATCAAGCCCACCCAGGATAATGTCTTTGCTCGGTTTTGTTTACATCGCTAAGGAGAATCATGTAGACTCTTCCGCCGGAGCCCGAGCAGTCCTGGGCTAGGCTCACTGTAGCGCAGACGCAGCTCCGTGGCGCTCACCGTGTCTACACCGGGACCCCGTGGTGATGGGCTCCCCTTTACTGTGGCACCACCGTTGCAGTGAATTCCTAGTATTTTTAAAGGCAGCGCTCTTATCGGCTCCTTCCGTTTGTCATAGTTGGACACATGCGTCCCATGGTGAAGCCCCCCTCCTGGAAGGCTGTCCCAGTCCTCAGAAAACACAGAGATCCCGTTGGAAGGGGGACCCCTCAGCTCCCAGGGAATCCAAGCCAGGTGTGAGGCCAGGCTTGCCATGTTTCTTTCCTTCTACTGTTAGGAGAACTCCCAGTTCCTTTTTTCCTAAGTAAAGGCCTCAGTTAGCACAGGGTATGGAGGGGATCAGAGGTTAGAAGTCAGGGGTCAAGAAAGGGCCCTGCTGGACGCATTATTGTCCTTGCTTTTGGGGTCGAGACACACGACAGTGTCTGCCCACCACCAACTTCTGCCCGGGCTCTTCCGCTCCGGCGAGCACTGGGTTTCAGGATACCCCCGTCTTCGGGTGACTAAGCTGTTCCTAGGTTTCAACAAGCATCGCGAACATCCAACCAAGACAACATGACTTTTCCATGTGTTTGCCAAGAAGCAGTCCTCACTCTCATCCACTTGTCCCCTGCCACCCAAGAGCCCTGGCTTCTCCTTGAGGAGCACAGCTGTAGCCTGAGCCCCCCTGTTGGTGGCTCAGCATCGCTCTGGAGCAAACAACCTGAGCACTTTGCGTGCTCTCCTGAGCTCCGTCCGTCCTCAGCTCCTTCCCGCTGAAATCTGCCTAAGGCAAATAATGTTTGCAAGATGCCCTTGAGGGGTAGGTAAACCATGCATTGCCACGCATTGCTCATGGGGTATTTCTGTGGGTGGAAATACTTTTATGGTTTATTCATAATTATTTTATACATTTATAATGTATTCAAACTCTTAACTATTGAAGGAAGCATTTCACTCCCTTTTCTCATTTTTATAAATCCTTGCCTCTGCACATACATGGCAAACTTTAAGGTAATACGTGAGCGTATAACTGCACATTGCAAAAAACAGATGCTAGTTTATGTTTAACAAGTGGGAAATAATTACAATACTCTTTAATGTCAATACCCACTTTTTCAGTTTTTGTGAAGTTTGGCCTAATTGTTTTTTCTTTCAGTATTAGGCTTTTAAATACTTGGAATTGTATTTTCAAATATTTAGGAACTCATCACATTTCAGAACTTAAAAATAAGGAGAGCACTAATAGGTCATTGCTTTGGGTGGTGTGAAGCTGCCACTGGGAAGAGGAGCAGGTAGAAAGCAATTGGCAGCTTGTAGCTGGGAAGGCTTCTGGTAGCCGGCTTCCGTGGTCTACACTGACAGAAGGACACACGAGGCCCCTGTTGAGGTTGAGACACAGATGTCCAGATGTTAGATCCTGACCGATGTTGCTACTATATATCGGTGCACATTTATCTGGAAGGACAAGCTCATTTCCAATACTGTAGGAAAGTAGAATATTAAAATTTCCTTTTTCCAGTGCAGCTTTAAGCTCAATTTCAGCTTTGCACACCATGAGACATCTCAGCACAGACGGCATCCGTCCAGACCCACACTGAACAAAATGGCAGTGGGGAAATTTTGCCCTAACCCCAGTGAGAGCCCAAGACACACAGAAGCCAGCTCCAGCCTGAAACTGCTTGCAATTTTCATTTGCCCGAGTTTCCCATTTGGGACACCGTTTTCCCGATGAAGACTTATATCCCCCTGCCACGTTCATGCTGTTTGGGACCGTGTATTAGACTCTCCAGAAATAAAATCCTCACTTGCCTCTAGAGTCAGATCTGTTTCCTGGGACAGGCAACCGTGTAGCCGGTTCTTGGTATTCCTAACCGGGCACTGGAAATTCATTAGTGTTGAAATAGATGCTCATTTTATCAAGGTGTGAAAAGATCTTGCATATACATGAAAGAACTATATTACTAATCAACTAGAGTTTTTTTTTCTTTTTTTTTTTAATCCAAGAAAAGCTTGTTGTGATTTAACAAAAATGGAAGAAAGAAATAATGATAAAAAAAAGCAAACACAATCTAGAAAAATTTAGAAATTTCGCTCTGAACACCTATGCCATGTGCAGGGACTGGTCACTGACCCCGTGTGTGTCCATGGTGACCACAGCCAGGCGCCTGCACTCTTGGAGTTCAAGAGCCGGGGCCGAAGATGGTGGTGGACACATACCGCAATGTGTCTCTACCCTCGAGTGCCACAAGTGTTAAAAAAAAAACAACGCTGTCTTTTTATGGTTTAGGTGTTTCCAGATGATTGGGGAAGGAAATGGCAACCCACGCCAGGATTCTTGCCTAGAGAATCCTGTGGACGGAGGAGCCTGGTGGGCTGCTGTCCATGGGTCCCACAGAATCAGACACACCTAAAGTGACTCAGCAGCAGCAGCAGCAGCAGCAGAGGACGTGATAAGATGCTATAGTATCCAGAAGCATCTCCCAACTCGAGGATCTCTATTCGTGCTCTATGGATTAAAAATAAATAAATCGACAGAGTTGGTCAACATGTAGACACATTGCAATAATATCAGATGGATTTCCAGCACATGAGTGCTGACTCTGGGCCTCTGAGAGCCATCACCCTGGAGAATTCCCGGAGAGGGAGACGGCGGTGGCTGACCCGCCTGGCAGGCTGCCGGGTCTCGGCGGAGACCCCTTAACCGGCTCTACAGGGCGCGTGATAAAGGCCGCGTCCCGCGCGCTCGTCACGACGGCCTGGTGGGCCTGCGCGTCATGACTGCCGGCCCGAGTGGATTTGCTGTCACGCTGCGGAGACCTCACACACGACGGGCGAGTGGAGGCTGCGGGCGCGGGAGGCTCCTGGGGTAAAGCGTCCGCCTCTGGGCTCGCATCCCGGGCGGGCGGAGGCGCCGCGTCCCCGACGGCGCTGAGGGCATGATGGATTGCCCGTGTCACTATCGGCACCGTCCGTGGCACTCGGCCTCCGATAAGACAGCCGCTCCCCTCCACGCGGAGGAGGCAGCTATTTTTCTCCCCGATTTTGGGGTGAGAGCTCTTCCAGGTGTGTTTGCAGCTGAATTTGAGATGTCTCACTGGGACAGACCCATCGGATCCCTCAAACCGACTCATTTCACTTCTTTGGGTTGAAACTGTACTCTCTGCCTATTTTAATGGCACGTTTCCCCATTTCTAAAAAGTAGCTTTCAAATTTTGTAGGCTGAAAGGAAAACTTCTGGAGGGTAACCTCTTCAAGATTCTCGTGGCATCTTAAACTATGTCTGGATGGCCTCCTGCCTGGGCTTCATGGGTGTTGTCTCGAGAGTAAAGCTGTCACATGCTGTTTCTGAATGAGCTGAAACAATAAAGTTTATCTCCTCAGCAACGACTCCACTTTTATCTTGCGGAAGATCACGTGCAAATGCTTGGCCTCAACTTCCAAACTTTCTGCTCCTGGGAGAAATGGTCAGGTTTTTCCCATGACGTGGAGGGTAATCAGGAGAAGATCACCAAGGGCAGCGAGGCTGTCTTGCCCATAACAGGAGACGGGGCTTTTTTTTGTTGCCTCGCAGTAGCAGGACTTCCATCGACCGAGCACGAAGGCTCACCTGAGGTTTGGGTGCTGGGCTCAGAGGGCCATCAAAAGTGTCCCCTCCGGCTACGGTGGCTGACAGCAATGCAGGAAGTTTTATTCTTGTGCTTTGCCAGTGCTCTTTAAACAAAAGCGGTGACTTTATCTTCTAGAACTCACCGTGTCTACATAAGGCTATTCTGCAAACGTTTGTCAACATGGCCTCCAGCATTTCCAGCAGTTTTGAGGCTCAGCTGGGACTTGAGTCCCCGCTGCTGGAGGTCTCTGAGAAGGGGCCCCATTAAACTTTCTGGAGTTTAATGATCACCCCCATCACTTAATGACAACAACAGAAATCTTTCTACCGATGCTTCCAACCAGCTTTGTTTTGAAGTTTTAATCAGGCCTAAATGGGAAGCTGTTGAGAACGGTGCGTGCTGCATTTTAATCCCTGGGTCCCTGCCTTCTCCCTCCCTTCCCACCCCCCCTCCCCCCAGTCTCCAGCGTTGCTGCAAGCGGTGTGGCCTTGGATTGCCGCGTTTCTAACATACATAATGAGCTCAGTGTCAGACTGCTGGGGCTTTTGTCTTTAACAATAAGCATTTAGCTCAACTAAATGAATAGAAATTGCTTTAGTGAATTACAAAAGCCAAGGTCTTTTCAATGCTTGAACGCTGACATTCATTACTTTCAACATTGTCTTATTTTTGCAAGCATAGTAACTTAAAATTGGACTTAAAAACGTAGTAAACTAATTTACTGTTACACAAAAAACCCTATCACCAGGAAATCAGAAGGCCTACTGATGGTCATAAAAATCCTTTTCTGATTTAAAAAGAGTCCACAGTCTTACGGCATGCATTATTTGACTATGAGGGCCTTCCTCTGATTTTGAGTCTAAAGTCTTGTCAGAGAGTCTGCCTCCCTGGGTCAGCCAGCCGAGGTCAGCAGCCCACAGCCTCCCTGACTTGGGACAAGTTCTCCAAAGTCAGCAAACAAGAGCCGACTTCCTGCCTGACCCTCTCGGTCCGCAAGCCAGCCCTTCTGCCCTCATTCTGCTGTTACCGAGAGAGCTGAACGCTTTTCCTAAATCGCTGTAATCCAATAAGCTTTTGTGTTTAGCAGCTTGTTTTGAAACTTGTAGGCACCCAGCCTGTGTCTCGGCACACCGGCTCGCAGTCAGGTGAGACCCCGAGGGCCCGATCGTTATTCCAGGCGAGCGGCCTGCTCGGGCCCCAACCAAAATGTAATTTGTAATTAACTGTTATTTACTTCTGTCTGCATGGACTTGTTCAAAAGACAGCGCATTGGGGCTGGTCATTCCTCTCTCCAGTGTGGACGCAGTCTCGCCCGTATCTGGCGGTTCTCACAGCGTCTGGAGGGCCAGGGCTGACTCTCGAAACCGGGAGAGAGGGAGGCCACTGAGATAAATCCAGCGCGAATGACTTGCTATGCCCAGGTACATCTGACAGTCTATTTGATGAAACGGGATAAGCTGTCCAACAGGAGAGCTGCAGTCTGAGCCGGATAACGCGGATAGCCGGAGTGCGATCTCCCAGCGTATCCTCGAAGGTGCCGTCCTCGGGAGGGGGGTCTGCTCTGGAGCCTCAGACCCTCGTTTATGTCTGCATTTCAGTTTAAGTGTTCGCTTGTCACACTTCTCATCAAGAGAAGCAGAGACAGAGTGTGCTGAGGCCTCGGATCAGGGGTCTGTGTTCCCAAGATTGGCAAGTAATTCCTAGTTTGACTACTTGGAAATTAACACATCTTAAGAATCCATTCGGACATAAGAGACTATGAAGGTATTAGGAGGTTTTGAAAGGAAAACGTCTGTCATTTTTTGCAGTCAGATCCCTAACAATTATGCTGTGCTTTCCTTCACACGTTGGGGGCTTTCAGTGGCGTCGAGAGAGAGTAAATAAATCAGCCTAAATGCTTAAAAGTATCACTGAGAACCGTCCCATCTCACTGCAACCAGGGATGCCTCAGGTCTGACAGGCTCCTCAGTACTTGCTCTTTTCACGCTGAGTGTGCTGTGCGGCGGTGTCTGCCATCAGGCTGGTCGTGATGAAGGATGTCATTGTGTGTCTGTGAATGGAGCCTGAGCCCTCGTGCCCTGAAAGCCAGGCTCTTGACCTGGGCTGGTTCTCCCGTCATCACAGGGCCCATGGCAGAGCCACAGAACTGCCAGCTTATCTTAGAAAGCAGGGAACTGCTTTCTAAGCAGTTCTAGGCAGGCGTGGGGTCCCCACTGCATGACTTTCAAATGCATCAAGCAGATGAGTTTCTGCACAAAGAAGGGGTCAAGCTGAGGGGATGCGCAGGGCAGTCCATTAACTGCAGCCTCCAGCCCAGAAAGGTGGGTTGCTCACCGCTGGACTTACTGTTTCCCGGTCACTTAGAACCCTTGAGAGCTCCAAGCCTGGCCCGTGTATCTGTAGACACAGAGCATCCCCACGTGGACAGAGATCTTGCCAGAGTACGTACTGTGTGTCCCCGTCTGGACGGGCATAGTGTGCGGGAGACGGAAGGTGGAGGTTTTGTCCAGACCATGCATAGTGAAGCATCAGACCTCAGGAGCTTCCCAGGAGGGTGCTGCCTGCCCCCACCAGGGCCCACCCCGGGAGGCGGCAGAGCTCAGATGTGCACCCTATCTGAAGCTCTTCTTCCTGTTGATAATTGGCAAAGGGAGCCCCGACCCTTCCAGTCAGATGGCACGCATGCACACTCAGTCGCTAGGCTGTGTCCGACACCCATGTGCTGGAGTCTGCCAGGCTCCTCTGTCCATGGGATTCTCCAGGCAAGAATACTGGAGTGGGTTGCCATTTCCTCCTCCAGGGGATCTTTCCAACCCAGGGATCAAACCCAGGTGTCCTGCATTGACAGGCGGATTCTTTCCCACTGAGCTGCCCCCAGCAGCCTCTTAAAAGCCCAGGCAGGTCTGCCTACCTGCCCCGAGGACAGCCCAGCAGTGGTCCTCTACAACCAAAGCTCTCTCAAGCTCTTGCCTTCCCTCACCCTTGATTTTCTTGCTTTTGGTTTACATCCAAGTTGCCAGAAAGAAGAGCTGACAGTTGTTACAGATATGCTGGTTTAATTACTTGTCAGCTTACGGCTGGTATTTCGGGTTGCCAACGCAGATGCTTACCTTTCTTCAAGTAGCTTAAAAGCTGACCAACTGCTATAGCTTATGTATTTAGCCCTGCAATTCCAGATACATTTAAGATAAAAAAGAGAACACATGTGCAGTCTTTCTGAGTTGCTGGCAAAAGCCATCAACCTCAGGGTCCTCTGATTTCACGTAGATGTCAAGTGATGGGAGATTCTGCCACCAGGCTGACATTTAGGGGAGTGTGGCTGTGCTCTGGTTTCCTTTTAGAGTTTCTCTGAGATAGCACTGCCAGGAGAGCACCAAGGAGAAAGCATGCATCCTACTCATGACAACATGGAATTAGGCTCAGAAGGAGGGGCCTCTCCAGCCCTAATCCCAGCCCTTCCCAAGTCTGTAGAAGACTCTGGCCACATGATACCCTTCATATGTGGAATCTGACTTTAAAAACCAGCATCTTCCTGCAGTGTAGGACTCCGTGCTTCCACTCAGTCATGTCCAACTCTCTGAGGCCCCATGCACTGTAGCCCGCCATGCTCCTCTGTCCACAGGATTCTCCAGGCGAGGATACCGCGGTGGGGTGCCATTTCATTCTCCCGGGGCATCTTCAAGACCCAGGGATCAAACCTGGGTCTCTTGCATTGCAGGTAGTTACGAAGTGACTCACAGACTTAGAAAACAAAATTATGGTAACCAAAAGAGAAAGGAGGGAGGGACAAATTAATAGCTTGTGTTTAACAGAAACACACTACTGTATGTAAAACAGGTAATCAGCAAGGATCTACTATATCACAGGAAACTACACTCGGTCTTGAAAATCTATATGAGCAAGAGATCTGAAAAAGAATGAATATATGTAATGATGTAAGGTCAAACCAGTTAATCCTAAAGGAAATCAACCCTGAATATTCATTGGAAGGACTGATGCTGAAGCTGAAGCTCCAATACTTTGGCCATCTGATATGCAGAGCTGACTCATTGGAAAACACCCTGATGCTGGGAAAGATGGAAGACAGGAGGAGAAGGGGACGATAGCGGATGAGATGGTTGGATGGCATCCTGACTCAGTGGACATGAGTTTGAGCAAACTCTGGGAGATGGTGAGGGACAGGGAAGCCTGGCGGGCTGCAGTCTATGGGGTCTCGAAGAGTTGGACACGACTGAGTGACTGAATAGCAACTGATATGTATAACTGAACCACTTAGCTGTACGCACGAAACTAACACAACATTGCAAATCAACTATGTGTGTGTTAGTCCCTCAGTTGTGTCCAGCTCTTTGTGACCCCATGGGGTGCAGCCCACCAGGGTCCTCTGCCCATGGGATTTTCCAGGTCAGAATACTGGACTGGATCGCCATTTCCTTCTCCAAAATCAACTATCCTCTAGTAAAATTTTTTAAAAAGTAATCAAACATAGCTTGAAGGGGAAAAAAAGAAAAAAGAGAAGCATCAGGAGGCATTCAGTGTTGCCGTCTGCCTGGTGCCCCACCGGTTCCTTGTTTATAACTCAGCAACTCCTCTAGCTCACATCGGGTCAGTTACACGGGATCTCTGCTCTAGCCCTGCTCCTCAGGCCTGCCTCCCTCGCTCCCCGCCTCTGGGTGCGGGGCCCATGAGGCCCCCAGGGAAAAGTTAGGACTGAGGTCCGTGCTGGCCGGCGTCCTGCCGGAGAACCCCGGCCCCTCACCAGCCCTGCTGTCCTCCAGCAGGTCTGGGTGCTCTTGGTGGGTTTTTCAGTCCAGGCTCTGTTATCCCCCAGGACGCACAGTGTCCACTGACCGGGAGTGGAATTCTGGTGACTGAAGTCTGCCTACTGGTCTACCTGAGCGCCGCAGGCTGCCAGGCCCAGCGGGGACATGCGTGCTAAGGTCTTCGCTCAGATACATGCTTAGGGGCACAGGGAAGGTCTGGGTCTCCCGGTCACTTTAAAGATTCAGGGCAGGCCTCTCAGACACACCTTCCTTTGGAGGGCTGCAGGTTGAGGGCCCGGAGGTCAAGGCCAGGGGCGCCCCCAGGGAGCTCTGTCCTGCCCCTTCCGGAAGCTTTGCAAAGACATCCTCCAGGCTCCCGCCCCCGGTCACGTGGCCCCGTCCTGAAGTTTGAAGGGCAGATGGGAAATTCGCATCTGGAGAGCTGTGGGCGTCCCCTCCCCCCGAGGACGTGGAGAGGCAGCCTCCTGCACACACGGGCATCAGGACTGTGTTCGCGGAGGCGGGCACACAGTGTGGAGAGGCCCAGGGGGTGCTTGGAGCTTGGAGCGAGGCCTTTGCTCGGGCGGAAGCCAAGCTCACGTTTGGCTGAGGATGATCAGGAGAAACGTTAGTGTGAGGTGAGAGCCGAAGGTCACGGTTCCGCCCTGTTCTCTGCACAGCTTCCTCTTTCTTGACCAGCACCTAAAGGGCTGGGTGTCTCCCCTCGGCAGTCGTCCCGGCTGCGGGAGACAAAACTAGACCAGAGCCGCATCCGACCAGCTCCACGGTGACACCCAGGAGCCGGGACGCCAGGGCCTCGCCGTTCAGCGGGCAGGACGGACCGCTTGCCAGCTCCTCTCCGCCTTGGAATGCTTCCTCCGGCACCTGGTGTTTACAAACAAGATAAAAATGACACAAAAACCAAGAGAAATAAATCGAGAAGGGAAACTCCAGAGAGGCTGATCGATGGTGCCCCTGATAAAAAGCACAACCTTGCTCTCTTATTTGACATTGCTGAAGGTTCATCTTGATTACTTTCAATAAAATTCAAAGTAAGGATGACTGTCTTGGCTCACTAAGCAACAAGGTTTTATCACTAATTACAATCCTTTATTACCAGTAGTTTAATAGGTTTATGTTAGGTCATAAAACAATTCAGCACGGGAGTACATAGAGGGGTGGCTTAGGCAGCTGTGACATCTTAATATCTATTCATTGTAATCATTTTATGATCTTTAATGATGGCGCTTTTTATTAAAGTTTGTACATATGCTTTTACATGGGCTGTGTTGCCACCAAAACCGGGAGGTGGAGTGAAAAATCACATAAATATATACTAAAATACTTAATGAGGCATCTTGAAAACTTCTATTGTCGAAAGCATGTAGACTACATCACATGTGTGGAGTCTCATTATGGGTAATTATCATAAAATTATAAGTGCTATAATAATTCTAACCTTGAAGGCACAATAAAGGATGGTTATATTTGCCTTCCTAGCCCACACATCTGAGGCGTTTTCTTCATTAATTATATTTCACATAAGAATAATTACATTGCGTAAGACTGAAATTCCAAGGCATCTGCTAGGTTCTGTGAACAACAGCCTTCCTCTGGCGAGCATTCCTAGGCTTAATTGCCTTACCACCTAAAGTTATATGCAGAGCAATGCAATGCATAATTTACATGGCTTGAAGGAGGGTATTTGTTGTTAGTCTTAATTTTATTTTGTAACCCAATTAGCAAACTAAATAAATTGGGAAAAGACAAGCTTCTCAGCTGAGTCTGCATCAGGCCTGTGTCTCCCCAGCAAAGCCAGCTCATCCACTGCTCCTCATTCTTACAACTCACTTTCCCCCCACCCCCCACCCCCACCCCCGCACCCTCCTGGGGCAGCTGGAGGGGCAGGGCAGACACACCTTCCTATTGTTCTGTCTCTATCCGGCTCTTCAGAAAATCTATTTTCTTGTGCAGTTATGACCTACATATTTGATTTCATTTACTTCTGGCCCGGGGACCATCATAACTCTGGATGCGAGGCAAAATCCTTGATATGAATACAGATATGACTTCAGACAGTAAATGACGGGGAACATAGAACTTGCACCAGGATGACAACTTTATTCATTTACAAAATATACACCAATATTTATCAAGCTTCTCAGGCCCACTCAGAGAGGGGCTTCCCGGGTAACGAGGTAAAGAACCTGCCTGACAGTGCAGCCGTGGGTTCAGTTCCTGAGTCAGGAAGACCCCTTGGAGGAGGGCGTGGCAACCCACTCCAGTATTCTTGTCTGGAGAATCCCATAGACAGCACAGCCTGGCGGGCTGCAGCCCAGCGGATAGGGTGATAGGAGGTGACCAGTCGTTTCTGAGTGCACACACACCGCTCTTAACTGCAAAGCATTCTTGTAAAATCTATTAAATAGTTTCAGTTTCAGCACGGATGACTAGACTTCTGGAGCCCAAGCCTCCCCCTTCTCTCTCTGCTCGGTCAAGTTAGTTCCCCCACTTCTATTGAGAATTTCCTTTTGGGGAGAAGCGCTTTCTGAACATCTTAGAATCGAATTAGAATGCAAGAGAAAAAAGCAACAGAAACTGCAGTGAAATTTTACTAATTTAAATTAATTACACAAAGCCCATTCAAATTATAAAGCATGTGGGGACACACAGTTTGTAACTTTCAAGCATAATAGTAAACTTAACCCAGGCCAAAAAAAAAAAAAAAAGAAAATAGGGAAAGAAAGAAAAAGAAAAAGCCCAGCTGAGGTTCTCAAGGGAATTACTTTAGTGAATAGACTGGAATGGTTTGTAATTAGCATGTAAATTGTATGCATGTAAATGACGCTTCTAGAAGGCATTTGAAAAGTTTATTCTCTTAAGTGTCTCAAATCAGACCCCCTGCAATCTTGTTTACAGCGCTGATTTGCACTTTCATGGAAAAGATTTGCAGTAGAAAAAAAAAAATAAAAACAACTTCAGTCAGAGTTCTTCTCCCTTCTCCCTCCACCACCCTTGCTCATGCTTTATCACAAGTTACAAATTAGTGGCATAGAAATTAATGAGGTTTTTACAGTATTCAGTCAAATCATGCAATAAAAAGCTTTAATTCAAACACGGGAGCTTGATTATTATAATGTATTCAAATGCGATGCACTGTTGGCTAAATTTCGTAGCACTGGAATCAATGTGTCATTTAAAGGTAATTTTAATACAGAGCAACAGAAGCGCCCGGCTCTCCGGTTGGGTGGCTGTCTGCTCTGCCTTCCCGGAGGAAACAGAAATTTGGTACTTCATAGAAACAGCCTTTAAAGTGCTGGAGACCAGCCAGCTCTGCGTCTAGGAAGCAAAGAGGTCAGATCAGATTTACAGGGGCCCCGAGGTGTCGACTAGGCTTCCCAGGTGGCACTAGGGGTAAAGAGCCCGCCTCCCAAGTAGGAAAGGAAAGAGATGCAAGTTTGATCCCTGGGTTGGGGAGACCCACTGGAGAAGGACATGGCACCCCACTCCAGTATTCTTGCCTGGAGAATCCCACGGATTCTGGTGGGCTACAGTCCATTGGGGTCACAAGAGTCGGACACGACTGAAGCGACTTAGCATGCATGCATCCACGCATGACCAAGAGGGAGCTCGGAGCCTTGCAGAGGCAGCTGTGTGGTTGCATGCATGCATGCATGCTAAGTCGCCTCAGTCGTGTCCGACTCTGCGACCCTATGGACAGCAGCCCACCAGGCTCCTCCGTCCACAGGATTCTCCAGGCAAGAATACTGGACTGGGCTGCCATTCCCTTCTCCAGCATCACTAAATATCTGCGTCACCTGGCCTGTCTTCTGTACTTACAGAGGATGAGCAGTGACAGCGTCTTCCTGTTAATGACCTACTGCTTCCCACCCACGGGGGACACACACAGGACACGGGCTCTCTTTCTGGCCCTGGGGCTTTTGCTCTGTGGGGGAAAGGGACACAACCTCTTAGGTACGCAGCCCTGGGTGTGCGATCCGCCAGGTGGGGAGCACGCCACCCTTTGCTGCAGGGACCTGCCACTCTACGCCAGCCCGCCCATCGTGACCTGTGTCAACTTCAAATTGGCACTTACCAAGAGCATCGCCAATGACTGAACAGCAAAGGCGGTTGCCGACTGCCTCTGCGGAGACTGAGCCCCAGGCTGCTGCAGCTGTTGACCTTCAACAACCCTTGAGGGAACTCAGGGCTGAGTCAGGCGCTCTGTGCTCAGGGAATCTGGTGGGACAGGTCTTTAGATAGCTGGATGGTTTTAGGAACAGATTTTATGATCTCAACCCTTCCATCTCCTCATATCAAGAGAAGCGCTAAATCCCTTCATGGTGACATCAGATCCTCATGACTAAAACAAAGCCTTTTGCAAAATGAGGGCTTCATGGTATTGAACTCCCCCGTCACCAAAACCTTATATATTGACTTTCCGTCACTGCCCCTTTGGAGCAGGCTCTCAGAGCTGTCAGCGATGCTGCCTCCCGAGCTACAGTCCTCATTTTGCCCCAAATAAAGCTTAACTCTCAGCTCTCAAGTTGCATGTCTTTCTTAGTCAACATCCGAGACAGAACAGGGCACCACCTTGCTGGTGTGGAGCCACTCAGGAAATCCTGCTGTGAGGCTGTCTTCAGCCACCAGTGAGTCACCTGCTCCCTTCGCTTTTCACTTGGTTTGATTTGCCTTTTTAAATTAATTCATTTTAAATGTAAAAGAAATAAATCTATGTTGTGTCTGCCTCTTTGCGACCTCATGGATTATACAGTCGAAGGAATTCTCCAGACCAGAATACTGGAGAGGTAGCCTTTCCCTTCTCCAGGGGATCTTCCCAACCCAGGGATTGAACCCAGGGATCGAACCTAGGTCTCCTGCATTGCAGGTGGATTTTTACCAGCTGAGCCACCAGGGAAGCCCCAATAATTATATGATCAAAGGAAAACAGTCCAGGAAGTCTCCTCTGACTCCAGGGATAATCACTCTGCTTAAATACAATTTAAAGAGTGATTTGTTTCACTTCTGGCAGTTGTGGGTCTTCGTTGCTGCGAGAGGGGCTTCTGGTTGCGGTGGCCTCTCACGTTGTGATGCACCAGCTCCCAAGTGCGTGGGCTTCATATTTGTGCTCATGGACTCAGCTGTTCTGCCGCAAGGAATCTTCCTGGATCAGAGATCAAACCCAACTCTCCTGCACAGGCAGACATGCTCTTTAACAACTGGGCTACCAGGGGACCCAGGACAATCATTCTTGAACAGTTTGACTCCGGAGAAAGAGTGTTTCTGTGCCTGGCACCTCCTTCTTCTGCTGTCTGAGTGGAGACGTGGATACATCCTTCCTGTTTAATGATATTTAAGTTCTTGTTCATGACCGGGGACTTGCCCTCCCAGCTCACACTCTCCTGGGGGCCTTATCTTCCCAGCAGCCTTCTGCTGTCCTGCCCATACCTCAGTTTATTCAGCTGTTCCCACAATACTAAACGTTTTTAGTTGTTTCCCATTTTGCTTTGTTTTTGAAAGCTGTTGTGAATCTCCATATACTTACTGTTTTGTGTATGACTTCAGGGTAAATTTCTCATAGTGGATTATCCCGCCAGCAAATTGATAGAATTGAAACGTGTTCAGTTCAGTTCCGTCGCTCAGTCGTGTCCGACTCTTTGCGACCCCACGAATCGCAGCACGCCAGGCCTCCCTGTCCTCACCAACTCCTGGAGTTCACTCAGACGCACGTCCATTGAGTCAGTGATGCCATCCAGCCATCTTATCCTCGGTCGTCCCCTTCTCCACCTGCCCCCAATCCCTCCCAGCATTAGGGTCTTTTCCAACGAGTCAACTCTTTGCATGAGGTGGCCAAAGTACTGGAGTTTCCGCTTTAGCATCATTCCTTCCAAAGAAATCCCAGGGTTGATCTCCTTCAGAATGGACTGGCTGGATCTCCTTGCAGTCCAAGGGACTCTCAAGAGTCTTCTCCAACACCACAGTTCAAAAGCATCAATTCTTCGGCGCTCAGCCTTCTTCACAGTCCAACTCTCACATCCATACACGACCACTGGAAAAACCATAGCCTTGACTAGACGGACCTTAGTCGGCAAAGTAATGTCTCTGCTTTTGAATATGCTATCTAGGTTGGTCATAACTTTTCTTCCAAAGAGTAAGCATCTTTTAATTCCGTGGCTGCAATCACCATCTGCAGTGATTTTGGAGCCCCCCAAAATAAAGTCTGACACTGTTTCCACTGTTTCCCCATCTATTTCCCATGAAATAATGGGACCAGATGCCATGATCTTCATTCTCTGAATGTTGAGCTTTAAGCCAGCTTTTTCACTCTCCTCTTTCACTTTCATCAAGAGGCTTTTTAGTTCCTCTTCACTTTCTGCCATAAGGGTGGTGTCATCTGCATATTTGAGGTTACTGATATTTCTACCGGCAATCTTGGTTCCAGCTTGTGCTTCCTCCAGCCCAGCGTTTCTCATGGTGTACTCTGCATATAAGTTAAATAAGCAGGGTGACAATATACAGCCTTGACATACTCCTTTTCCTATTTGGAACCAGTCTGTTGTTCCATGTCTAGTTCTAACTGTTGCTTCCTGACCTGCATACAGGTTTCTCAAGAGGCAGGTCAGGTGGTCTGGTATTCCCATCTCTTTCAGAATTTTCCACAGTTTATAGCTATCACCAAATTCTCCCTGGAAACACTGTATCAAATGCACATGTCCCAACCACACCAGAGAGAGAATACCTCCTTTATACACTCGTTGACAATGGGAGGTCTTGAAACTCTTCATTACTTTTTCCAAGTGGAAAATGGATAGCTAAATGTTATTTTGATTAGCATTTTAAATTATAAGTAACACTGAGCCTTTTGTTTAGATGTTTATGGGCTTTAAAGAACTCTAAGTTTTGAAACATGTTTATTACCATATGTGAAACAGATCGCCAGTCCAGGTTCGATGCAGGAGACAGGGTGCTCAGGGCTGGTGCCCTGGGATGACCCTGAGGGATGGGATGGGGAGGTTGTGGGAGGGGCTTCAGGATGGGGGACCCACGTACACCCGTGGCTGATTCACGTGAATGTATGGCAAAAACCACCACAATATCGTAAAGTAATCAGCCTCCAATTAAAATAGATAAATTAATTTTTAAAAAAGAACTCTAAGTTTTTACCTCTTGCTCTTTGTTTCCCTGGTAAATTGTGTATTTTTAAAAATTGATTTCTAAAAGCTCTTTCTCAAGCTGGAAATACCCCTCGTTCCACGGTACTGGTTATTTTGTGAAACAGAATAAAGACGTGGAGATTTGGGGGAGATCAAATGGCCTGGGACAGAGCCGAGCTCAGCAGAGGTGGGCAACTGTGATCGCCCGGATTTGAAAGTGTCCTTGAATATCTCACCCTCTCTGAGACAATACAGAAATAAACTCAGTGATGTCCACTTACAGTTCACTTGGAGGTCACATGGATTTTTTTTTTTTTTCTTCCAGATCTATGTTTGCCTTGAAATACGTTTAGTATTTTGTGACAATCGGTGTAAAAATTGAGTAAATTTACTATTTCCTGGTAGGAAGAGTATAAGAAAGCCAAGATTAGGCAAATGCCTGTCTTTCACCCCAGTGCAAGAAGCCAATGATTCTATTTTCCTTTCAGCCAGAAATCAGAAACGCGGGGTGTTGCCGCTTCTTTTTGCTGAGAGCTGTTGCTAGGCCACATGGAGAAGTTTGGCTGCTTCTAAGGTCCTCCAGGAAGAGACACACCCCATCCTCTTACCAAATGGCCAGGCAAGTGATGAAGACCAAGTGCTGCGTCCTGCGTCCTTCTGGATCCATGCTCCCAGCTGAGGGCACCTCGGCTGCCCGGGACCGTCAGCAAAGTCTGCAGACACTTTTGATTACTACACGTGGGGAGGGGGCTGCTCCTGGCATCTCAGGGCGGAGGCCAGCGGTGCTGCTCAACAGGCTTCAAGGCACAGGACAGGCCCCACTACACAGATGTTCTGCCTGGAACGTCAGCAGCACGGAGGCTGAGAAATGCCATCCTGGACAAGAGGCGGTGCCCCTCCTGCCCGGGACTCCTCCTGGACCCTGCCGGCTGCCTGCAGGATTCAGACTTCTGCCCTGGCGCTTCCTGAAGCTCTCTCCCGTGCTTTACATCATCTCCCCAATGGGTGTCTCCAAGAACCAGATGAGGTGTCTCAAGATTGCTCTTAATATTAATGAATTTTACCCCCACCCCATCCTCTAAAGAGCTTGGATAACTCAGACAGGCATTACTGTTTACCTCCTTTTAGTATTAAAATGGGTTTAAATCTTTTAATTACATTTTAAATATTAATATTTTAAATCTATGTGTAAATACACATTAAGACTCTCAAACAGAAAAGTTTTGGGAGCACAGGGCCGTGCCTGCTGTCCCAATTCATCACACGACATTTTTTTTTCTCCCTGAAATTTTAAGGTATCGTGACGGGCCAAAAGAGCTGGCAGAGACACCGAGGTCCTGGTGGTGAGAAGGCCTGACAGTTTTAGTAAGACTGTGAGTTTAATAAAACCGCTAGACCTGTTTCTCGGCATCCATGGTCCTGTTTCTCTGGACTCTCTGGACTCTCTGTAGAGTGGACAGCACTCTGAAAACAGAGGAGGAAGAGGCCACAAGGAGAGCGTGCGTGAGTCGGAGCAAGGATACGAGGTGGTGAGAAACAGACAGAAGGCATCGGTTCACAAAAACCCACGTGATCTTCACACCCGCAGGCATTCGGGGCACATGGGGCAAAGGATGGGAACTGCGCTCCCGTGACCCCTGGGTCCCTGTGAAGATGGCAAGTGGCCCTTAGTTTACTGATGGACACTGGAAGGGTATCAAAGCTTTAAGAAATAGTTTCACTGACACAGTTGCTATGACCAACCTAGACAGCATATTAAAAAGGTTACGCTTGCCAACAAAGGTCCGTCTAGTCAAGGCTATGGTTTTCCCCGTGGTCGTGTATGGATGTGAGAGTTGGACCATAAAGAAAGCTGAGCATCGAAGAATTGATGCTTTTGAACTGTGGTGTTGGAGAAGACTTGAGAGTCCCTTGGACTGCAAGGGGATCCAACCAGTCCATCCCAAAGGAGATCAGTCCTGAGTATTCATTGGAAGGACTGATGCTGAAGCTGAAATTCCAGTCCTTTGGCCACCTGACTTGAAGAACTGACTCCTTGGAAAAGACCCTGATGCTGGGAAAGATTGAAGGCGGGAGGAAAAGGGGACGACAGAGCATGAGATGGTTGGATGGCATCACCCACTCAATGGACATGAGTTTGAGTAAACTCCGGGAGTTGGTGATGGACAGGGAGGCCTGGTGTGCTGCAGTCCATGGGGTCTCAAAGAGTTGGACAGAACTGAGGGACTGAACTGACCTGAACACAGTTAAATGGAAAGAAAAGTTGTTTCTGGAAAGAATAAATGGCACAGACCTAGACAATTCATTTTATTCATCAGTCAGAGCAAACAAATGAGGAGACACGTGGGGAAGTGGTGGGAAACCGTTTGAACTCAGGGCAGGTAGCGCTGGCTGGACTCACCCATGTGGACGCCCCAGGCTGCAAGGGAGCAGATCATTTCCGAAGGCCTGTGTGCGCCTGGGCTGAGGGCTGCTTCCCCTTGCCTTGTCAGAAGGTGGACACAGAAAGCCACTGAGTGAAACTTGGCTGCAGAAGAGAAAATCCCACAGTCAAAAGGAAGTCCACGCGTGCTCCTTGGTACACATCCCCCCACCAGTGTCCAAAAGACGGAGGGAATATTTTTGTGCAAACCTCCTGTCTGGGCTTCCCTGGAGGCTCAGCTGGTGAAGAATCTGCCCGCAACGCGGGGGACCTGAGTTCCATGCCTGAGTGGGGAAGATCCCCTGGAGAAGGGAAAGGCTGCCCACTGCAGGATCCTGGCCTGGAAGATGCCACGGACTATACAGTCCATGGGTGGCAAAGAGTTGGACGTGATTGAGCGACTCCCACTTCTCTAGACTATGTCAGCTTAATTCCTATCTCATGCGTGAGCATCCGTGTCACACTGAGCGAGTGACCCAGCGAGAATGAGTGAGAAAACGGGAGGATGAGCTGAAAGCACCCAGGGCCCAGCATGCTTTGGGGACGGAGGAGGCAGGCGTGAATGGCTGAGGAAGTGTTTGGAAGGACTGGTTACATTCTAGGCACCTGGCTAAACATTCCCGGCAGATGCACACTTAACGGACCTTGTTTAGGCTTTTATGTTTCTCAAAAATGCTTCTTTAGAAGATGGTCCTATAAACTAGAAGATAAAGGGGAGTCAGGCATCATTGCAGCTTTATGGTTGGAGAAGCGCTGGGTGGGTTGTGGGGTGGATCTTAGGTGGTAGACTTGGCCGAAGGAAGGGTGGTGAAGTCCTGGCGCCTTGGTAGGGTCGGATGGTGCGCTTAGCGAGAAAGGGAGAGGCAGGGCGGGTGGGACGTGACTGGACGTGATGCTGAGCATGGGGCTCCGGCTGAGATGGAGGAGGGCCGGGAGGCCAGAGAGGTGGGAGACAGAGAGGCAAGTGGGACTCTGGCTTCGGGCCAGGACAGCTGGGATGGACACCTTGACGGGGCAGGGTCCGTGGGATGGACAGCAATGCAGCTTAGGGGACACACTCCCTGCGGAGCTACAGGGATGTGACGGGTGCCGTGGAAGAGAGAGTCGTGATTTGAAGGACCAGTTAAGGAAACGAAGAGAAACCTCACATAGGCGCGGGGGGTGGGGCGGGACTGCGAGTCAGGCTTTGCGCTCTGACTCCGTGATGTCCTTGCGGAACAGCTAGGAAGGGATGGCTGGAGACTGCGGATCTGTGGGTTTGGAGCTCAAGGAGAAGCCTGCGCTGGTAGCAGAGACCTTGGGTCCCTGGGGTATGGTTGGAGTCAGGGTCCGCAAAGCAGGAGGCAAGACCACAGAGGGTCCGGGGGTGATGAGGGCTGGGCAGACTGTCTGACTCACACTTCTCACACCCAACATCGGGAAGCTCCCCCTCCACGCAGTGGGGCCCTCTCTTCCTTCTTGTGCCTTTTAACCTGTGATGAGCTTGGAATGGTCCTGCGAGCTTGTGAGGCCTGTGCACAGAACAGCTGCCCGTCAAGGGCAGCCTGAGGGCTTCCCGTCACACGTGACCTCTGTACGTCTGCCCAGAAAACGTTCACACTGCTTTCTGACTCTGCTCAAACTCTCCACAGGCGAGTGTGTTAGTGCTCTGGGTGTCCAGGCAAGTGAAACTGTGTTGTGATATTTCTATCTTAGAGGAGAAGCGAGAAGAGCGAGCACATTCTCGCCGTGTTTGCGTGATTGATGCAGGAAGATCACTAGCAGAGAGATTCTCATGTCTAAAGTGGTCTGAATTCATTCTTTCTCTGGCAAATGGCAATCGACTCAAACCAACACCATAACTATTTATTGAACAGCTTCTGTCTCTATCTCTGTGGCTGATGCTGTGGAGGCTGGAGCCACACGTCTGATAACATCTATAAAAGATAAGAAATCTATCCATCACCTCGTCTGTAATCCTCAGTATATATTGAGTGAAGGTAAGGTTGTGTTCCATAAGATAAATCTCAAAAACTAAAAAAAAAAAAATTTATCATCAAAAGCTCAGCTTCTGAAAGCCTGGCCTGGCTCTTGAAAATATGGTTCTGTCCACACTGCATTAATATAATCATTCTATGTGTCGAAGGTACACGCACAGAGATACACACACACACACACACACACACACACACAGGTACACACACACAGTATGTAGCAACTTATTTATTCCAAATATTGTGTTTTTTAAATTTTACCATTTCTATCTTATCACAGCTAATATTTTTCAAGTTATGACTTTGTGTCCAGCTGAGAAATGCTTCTGGACTTTGGTGCATTCGACGGTCATAAATATCTTTTGATGTGGGTGTTCACCAGTGAAGAGGAGCTGAGAAACGTGCCAAGAGTCACATCAATTATCTCAACATGGAACAGCCAGCATTTCATCTTAGGAATGCCCTGAGCTGCTCAGATTCAGACTGTCTAACCCCAACGGCCTCACTTTCTGTGCATGAGAGGAGAGGTCCAGATTGCAATTTCCCTACTTGAATGATGCTTCCACATCCAACCAGAGAGGGAAGAAAGCCCTGGCACCAGCAAGCATGTACACATCTTTCTGAGCCCAGAAGGTCCCAAGCCTCGTCCGGTGGACAGTCTACAGTCACCCCTGAGTTCCACGACTCCATCAAGAGTGATGGACAGGAACCCGCCGTGCTCCCAGGGACAGGAAGGCTGCAGGGAAAACGGGGAGCCCATCAACTCCGCAGCACGCCTGTTCACCTCCTGTGGGCAGGACAGCACCTGCCTGAGCATCACTACGGAAAGAGAAGCAAAGCCTGACTCTGAACCTGGACGAAGACGGAGGCCTCCCCCTCCTCTCCTCTCCCTCCTGCTTTCGCTGAAAATACGCACTGAGCAGTCAGTGGCGGTTTCTTACGGGACAACTTGGTTCCAGGTCCCCTGGACAGAGCCTCCCACTGATCTGCAGGGGGCTGAGTGCCCTGGGTTGCTGGTTAAGACACCATAGACTTCAGGTCAGCAGGTCCAGGCTGGGTCAGCCTGACGGCCAAGTGTGCCAGGCCTGAGGACAGCTCTGCCCTCCCAGCCCTGCACTCTCGCCTCAGTCCACCCCCTGGCTGCCCTTGTCCTTCTGAAGCTGCTACGAGCACCATGCTGCCCACCGTCGACCAGGGCCTAGCTGAGCTGCCCATACTCGGTGCTTGTTGACCTGCAGTCCGCACAGCCCCCTGCGAGTGGAGAGTGGCCGGCAGACGCTGCAATGAAAGGAGGTCACGAGAGACTTACATCATCTCAAAACAGAAACTAGTTACATTTATCCATGAAGGGGAGGCTTCTATGTGCTTCGGATGTCATTTCAACTATTGTACATTTGAATGGTAGTTTTCAAAAATTTAATTTTCAAAACTGTGTACCTATTTGTGCAAAGCAAATTTCTCCTTAATGACAGTGAACAATCTGAGAAACACATCACCAAGTCATGAAAATAAATAGTGGGTAGCCATTTCAAGCAAGAAACTTGAATTTATTTATTTTTTTTTTGAAACTTGACTTTAAAAACATGTTTACTGAAAATAACAACACATGTCTCATTACCAAAGAAAGAAAAGAATTCTGTTTGAAGTCATGTGCAAAGCTACATGCAAATGCAAATGTGATCCACTCTCTAGTAAGTTATTATTTCTTTTTTACAATTTTTTAAAGTAACAAGTATTTTATAGACAAGTAACAAGTATTTAAAATTCCACAGACATCATGTAGGTTTACTGTCTACATATTTAACATTTCTTATGGGCTTCCCAGGTGGCGCTAGTGGTAAAGACCCCACCTGAGACATGAGAGACTCAGGTTCAATCCCTGGGTTGAGAAGATCCCCTGAAGGAGGGCACGGCAACCCACTCCAGTGTTCTTGCCTGGAGAATCCCATGGACAGAGGAGCCTGGTGGGCTACGGTCCAGGGGGTCGCACAGAGTCAGACACGACTGAAGTGACTTAGCACACGCATCTGTGAATACCTTTTCTAAGTTTGGGAAGCACTGTTCTGTTAAAATACGTTACCTTGACTTTGGTAGTTTAAATATCACTTCAGGGTGAGCCATCACCACAAGGAAGCAAAACGTGGATCATCTTCAGATGGACGGATGAGACCGTTCCAGTTGCAAGGGGAAAAGCGGGCTGGAAGGCGCCCCTCAGTGAGTGGGGACCAGTGGGGAGTAGCAAAGGCCAGAAGTCACCCTTGAAAGAAGGTCTTTTTCAGACGCTCTCATAATGAAGGGCAGTCGGGGAGGGAGAGACACACAGAGAGGAAACTACACACACGCGTAAGAGTGAACCTGAGCAGAGGCATTGGCAGAGCACCTCTCTGGAGCAGCAGCTTTGTGGCTGCAGACTGCGGACCATGTTGGATTCTAGCTGGGCCAGCTCAGAGACAAGGAGATGCCCTATGTGTTTGGTGAGACACTAGAACAACATCAGTTCAGTTCAGTTCAGTCCATTCGCTCAGTCGTGTCTGACTCTGCGACCCCATGAATCTCAGCACACCAGGCCTCCCTGTCCATCACTAACTCCCGGAGTTCACTCAGACTCACATCCATCGAGTCGGTGATGCTGTCCAGCCATCTCATCCTAGGTTGTCCCCTTCTCCTCCTGCCCCCAATCCCTCCCAGCACCAGGGTCTTTTCCAATGAGTCAGCTCTTCGCATGAGGTGGCCAAAGTACTGGAGTTTCAGCTTTAGCATCAGTCATTCCAATGAACACCCAGGACTGATCTCCTTTAGAATGGACTGGTTGGATCTCCTTGCAGTCCAAGCGACTCTCAAGAGTCTTCTCCAACACCACAGTTCAAAAGCATCAATTCTTCAGCACTCAGCTTTCTTCACAGTCCAACTTTCACATCCATACATGACCACTGGAAAAACCATATCCTTGACTAGACAGACCTTTGATGGCAAAGTAATGTCTCTGCTTTTTAATATGCTCTCTAGGTTGGTCATAACTTTCCTTTCAAGGAGTAAGCGTCTTTTAATTTCGTGGCTGCAATCACCATCTGCAGTGATTTTGGAGCCCCTCAAAATAAAGTCAGCCACTGTTTCCACTGTTTCCCCATCTATTTCCCATGAAGTGATGGGACCAGATGCCATGATCTTTGTTTTCTGAATGTTGAGCTTTAAGCCAACTTTTTCACTCTCCTCTTTCACTTTCATCAAGAGGCTTTTTAGTTCTTCTTCACTTTCTGCCATAAGGGTGGTGTCATCTGCATATCTGAGGTTATTGATATTTCTCCTGGCAATCTTGATTCCAGCTTGTGCTTCTTCCAGCCCAGCGTTTCTCATGATGTACTCTGCATATAAGTTAAATAAGCAGGGTGACAATATACAGCCTTGACATACTCCTTTTCCTATTTGGAACCAGTCTGTTCCATGTCCAGTTCTAACTGTTGCTTCCTGACCTGCAAACAGGTTTCTCAAGAGGTAGGTCAAGTGGTCTGGTATTTCCATCTCTTTCAGAATTTTCCACAGTTTATTGTGATCCACACAGTCAAGGCTTTGGCATAATCAATAAAGCAGAAATAGATGTTTTTCTGGAACTCTCTTGCTTTTTCCATGATTCAGCGGATGTTGGCAAGTTGATCTCTGGTTCCTCTGCCTTTTCTAAAAGCAGCTTGAACATCAGGGAGTTCACGGTTCACATATTGCTGAAGCCTGGCTTGGAGAATTTTGAGCACTACTTTACTAGTGTGTGAGATGAGTGCAATTATGCAGTAGTTTGAGCATTCTTTGGCATTGCCTTTCTTTGGGATTGGAATGAAAACTGACCTTTCCCAGTCTTTTGGCCACTGCTGAGTTTTCCAAATTTGCTGGCATATTGAGTGCAGCACTTTCACAGCATCATCTTTTAGGATTCGAAACAGCTCAACCGGGATTCCGTCACCTCCACTAGCTTTGTTTGTAGTGATGCTTTCTAAGGCCCACTTAACCTCACAATTCCAGGATGTCTGGCTCTAGGTGAGTGATCACACCATCGTGATTATCTGGTTCATGAAGATCTTTTTTGTACAGTTCTTCTGTGTATTCTTGCCACCTCTTCTTAATATCTTCTGCTTCTGTTAGGTCCAGACCGTTTCTGTCCTTTATCGAGCCCATCTTTGCATGAAATTTTCCCTTAGTATCTCTAACATAGTATAATATTATTAACAAAAACGTTAATTTATATACAGAATGAAAAACCCGGCAGGTTTTTATGCAGAAATTGACAAGTTGATTCTGAAATATATAAAGAAATTGAAAGAACCTAAATTGGTCAAGACAAATTTGAACTAGAAGAATACAGCTGTGGGATTTACAGCTTTTTTTCTTTAAATTTTAGAGCTGTCTCTCAGTCTGTAGCAACCAAGGCAATGTGCTGTAGAAGTGATGTGAGTCTAACAAATGGAAAGACTAGGAGAGAGTCCTGAACTATCCCCTCAATCTGCACAGAGAAAGCTCATTTTCTGCAGTGGAGCCAAGGGAATTCCATAGACGAAGGAAAGTCTTTTCAAGGAATGGTGTTGAAACAACTGCATATACATATGGGAAAAAAAACCACCCCTTACCTCCCACCATACTCAGCAATCAATTTGAGATGGGTGTAATAGCCAGATATAATTAGTATAATAGCTGAATCTATCAAGGTTTTGGAAGGAAATACAGAAGGAAACCTTTGCAACTGTGAGGTTGGTCAAGATTTCTTGGATGAGACACAAAGTATATTAACCATAAAAGAGAAAGAAATACCTGACAAACTGCTTTTATCAAAATTAAAAATGTGTGATATTGAAAACATGAAGAAAATCAAAAGGCGAGTTACAGTGCAGAACAGACCCCTATATCTGCCTAGTGACTAGCATCCAAAACGTATACACAAACTTTTCAACTTAATAATAAACAGACTAATACAAGTGGGCAAATAACTTGAAGACACACTTCACAGAGGAGGATATGTGAGCAGTCAATAATGACATGCATCGGTGTTCAATAGTCACCAGGAAAATTCAAATCATGTCCGTAACGAGAAGCCACCTCAGACCCAATGGAGCAGGTAAGCTGAAGAAGACTTACACCACCACCAAGCTGGCTAACGTGAGGACACGTGAAACAGTCAAACTCTCCAATATTTTTGAAATTCTCATACATTCCACTTTGGAAAATCATTTGGCATTTAAAAATCGAAGGCAAACATCTCCTTCCTTCATGAACCAGTAATTCTATTCTTAGGTGACGAAACCACCCCTTTTCTTGATTGAAGTGTGGGTCACACAGGTGCACAGTGGTCAAAACTCACAGCACCAAACACTTACTATCTGTGTGTTCGCTATTTACACCTGAGTATTGTGGCCAGAATGGATGATGGGGAGAGGCAACCAGACAGAAACTGTGGCTAGGAGAAGGTGGCAGAGGCAGACATCACAAGGGCGATGTCCTTGGTAGACGCAGCGAGGAGAAGGGTTTCTCCATGTCTTTCCAGGAGACACCCTCATCCATCTCCTTACTGAGGACAGATCCGGTGATCGTGAAAAGAGAAACAAGTCTAGATGACCTAGGTGCTTCCGTCCACACTCCAGCACCCATTTTACAAAGTGCTTGCGTGTTAGTGCAATTGCACGCGTGTGTGCCCGGTCCTGTCCAGCTCTCTGTGACCCCCAAGGACTGTAGACCGCCAAGCGCCTCTGTCCACGGGGTTCTCCAGGCAAGAGTACTGGAGTGGGTTGCCGCTTCCTCCTCCAGGGGATCTGCCCGATCCGGGGATTGAACCAGAGTCTCCTACATTTCCTGCATTGCAGGAGGATTCTTTACCCCTGAGCCAGTGGGGAAGTCTGTTAGTATAATTAGTTAATCTATATTAACTACACACATACACACACAGTTTCTAAATTACGTTTGCCTATCTTTGCATTCTTTTCTTCAAGCCAACTCAAATAAGGAAGCAAATGTCTTAAAAGGAATGTGCTAACTAATATGAAAACAGTTTTATGGCTAATTCTCCCATAATCATTCTGAGCAAACTGTGATCATGAAATCGTGTCTACATAGAAATTCTGGAAGCTGCTCTTCCCTAAACCCCTACTGTCCTACACACAACATGCATGTGACCTCCACGCCTAAGTACTGTGACGAATGCCGAAGCTCCAGTCACACGAGAACAATGAAAGTCAGGATGAAGGCTCTTGCCCTGAGGAGGGGGGTCTGCTATGGGGTTCGGTGGGCTCGCAGAGTGGGCTGTGTGCCTCGGGCTGTGGGTATGCGACAGCTTCAAGGATTAGACGCTGGAGCCGTGGCAGGGAGGTAGGACGCGCCAGGCTCAGCTCTGCTCAGGCGCCGTGGTTACTGCGCTGCCGTCACCCGGCAGAAGCGAGGTGTGGGTACAGAGGAGGCAGGGGGACAGGGACGGGGATCCCACCAGGGGTGGGGCTCTGTCCTGAAGGCCCAGGTGCAAGGCGGAGCTGGCGGGCAAGGCCACTGGACCAAAGCTGGTGTCACTCTGTGTGGGCGACACTGTGATGACCTCCCAGCCCTCCCAGTGCCTGGGGGGCCCTGGGTGCTTGACGGGTCAGGAGCCTGAGGCGAGTCCCAAGCCCCGGAGAGCACAGAGCTGGAGTCTGATTGCCAACGGCCACCCCCTGGTCAGCAGGACTCCTCAGTTGCAGCTTGACCACGTCCCTCCAGAGGGAGCAGCTGCTGACCCCATGAAGACTCTGAGAGGCACCCCATGCAGCCCCAAGTAACCCCATCTTCATGAGGTGTTCCCTGGAAGGCGGATGCCAGTTGAAAATGAACTGGAGTGCCGATACTGAAATGTGCTCACAAACAGGAGAGGGAAAGCAAGGAAAGAAGGAGAAGAAAGAAAGTGAAGTCATTCAGTCGTGTCCGAATCTTTGCGACCCCATGGGCTGTAACCTACCAGGCTCCTCCGTCCATGGCATTTTCCAGGCAAGAGTACTGGAGTGGGTTGTCATTTCCTTAAGGCAATAAAGACATTTATCAGCAATGGTGGAGGCTGCCCACGGCCCTGCTGAGTTAAGCCGTTTCCTCCGGATAGACTCACTCTGAATATCCTGAAGGTAAAATATGTGTAGCTTCGCCAAACTGTGTTTCCACCCGCAGAAGGATAAGACCCCAGCTGACAGCCCAGGGCTCCAGACTGTGCGTCTGGGCCTTTGAAGCCTCCTGTGGCCACAGGGAGAGGGTGTTACCCGGGCTCCCGCATGGACACGACCCCACCCGCGGCTCTTCCTGGTCGGGAGCCCGCTGTCCCTGGCTCTCAGAATCTCAGACTCCTGGCTGGACATGGGCCCTGGGAACACAGTCACAAACAGAGCGTCAGTTGAAGCTGGACCACAGCCAAAAAATGGTCAGCAGATATTACCAGGAGCCCCAAAGAGGAAAGTCCCCGCATTGATGTGCTCCAGTAAAAAGACACAACATTCTAGCAAAGAATTCCAAGACATACTATATGATAAAACACACTAAAAGGAAACAAATGAGTTTACTCTGAAATTTTACTCAACATGAATAGACTCTCCAGGGAGAGAGGGACGTCCTGGGTGTTATCAAATTTAAATAAAGGAATATTGGTTAATGAAAGAAAAAGATATTTATATGAGAAAGCAGACAAGAAATGAAAATAAGGCCCTACAACAATACTGTTGACATTATTTAATAGGGCAAGAAACTATCTAATTTAAAAATTCATGCACCATGTAATCCCACATAATCAGACCGATTTGTTCCACTGCCAAGCTCGAGATCTGATCTATATTCAATTTTGATCCAACTTGCCATGGAAGCTAAATTGGAGTAGCTCCACGTTGTCGAACCAAGATAAATACCACTAACAAAAATTATATAGGCTTTTGAGGCTCAGTTTTTTAAAAATTAGATGGTTACTTTCTCCCATTTTATGATGTTACAGTGAAACTGCCTAAGCATGCCATCGTTGTTATGAACAGAACTCACGAATGAGACTGATGCTTGAGGATCGCATAATTTTCAAAGAGATCACAGTAATTTCTGAGTTACTGAAATGATATAAAGGCATTCAAGGTAAGTCATCCCAGACTGGGGGTGGTTACCAGGAAAAGATGCATAACAGCTGGATGACCGTGCATGAGTGTGCAATGATCGTGTTTATTAACACAGAAGCACATGGAATCTTGGTCTTGATGGTGCTCGACTAATTGAAAAAGGACTTCATCCCCTAATCTTATCAAAAAGTCTTAGATCAACAATTATGCTGCATCTTGTTTCCAAGTGTGACCTCACCTGTGTCTTTCCCACTTTGTGTTTTCTACAAAAAACAGGGTCAAAGTGTGAGCTCCGTTCAGGAGGCTGGGAGCATGGGCCCAGAGAGCCCACAGAATTGAATCCAAAGAAGAACCACTGGCCAGAAAAATCTCTCCTGATTGCCAGTGGGCATTGCCGGTTCCACTGCCAAATGTGACAGAAAGAACACAAACCCCCATGAGAAGGTGCCGTGGCAGGCATCTCTGAGTGGAGAACCCCCTGGGAAGAGACTGAGAGCCTCCCCCGCCCCAGAAGGTCTTCACCCGCGAGCGACCAGGAGGAGCCCACACCCACACCCGCGAGCGACCAGGAGAAGCCCACACCCACACCCACACCCCTGAGCGACCAGGAGGAGCCCACACCCACACCCCTGAGCGACCAGGAGGAGCCCACACCCACACCCACACCCGCGAGCGACCAGGAGGAGCCCACACCCACACCCCTGAGCGACCAGGAGGAGCCCACACCCACACCCACACCCGCGAGCGACCAGGAGGAGCCCACACCCACACCCCTGAGCAACCAGGAGGAGCCCACACCCACACCCCTGAGCAACCAGGAGGAGCCCACACCCACACCCACACCCGCGAGCGACCAGGAGGAGCCCACACCCACACCCCTGAGCAACCAGGAGGAGCCCACACCCACACCCCTGAGCAACCAGGAGGAGCCCACACCCACACCCGCGAGCGACCAGGAGGAGCCCACACCCACACCCGCGAGCGACCAGGAGGAGCCCACACCCACACCCACACCCGCGAGCGACCAGGAGGAGCCCACACCCACACCCACACCCCTGAGCGACCAGGAGGAGCCCACACCCACACCCGCGAGTGACCAGGAGGAGCCCACACCCACACCCACACCCGCGAGCGACCAGGAGGAGCCCACACCCACACCCACACCCCTGAGCGACCAGGAGGAGCCCACACCCACACCCGCGAGTGACCAGGAGGAGCCCACACCCACACCCACACCCGCGAGCGACCAGGAGGAGCCCACACCCACACCCGCGAGCGACCAGGAGGAGCCCACACCCACACCCACACCCGCGAGCGACCAGGAGGAGCCCACACCCACACCCACACCTGTGAGCGACCAGGAGGAGCCCACACCCACACCCGTGAGCGACCAGGAGGAGCCCACACCCACACCCGTGAGCGACCAGGAGGAGCCCACACCCACACCCGTGAGCGACCAGGAGGAGCCCACACCCACACCCCTGAGCAACCAGGAGGAGCCCACACCCACACCCACACCCGCGAGCGACCAGGAGGAGCCCACACCCACACCCACACCTGTGAGCGACCAGGAGGAGCCCACACCCACACCCCTGAGCGACCAGGAGGAGCCCACACCCACACCCGTGAGCGACCAGGAGGAGCCCACACCCACACCCACACCCACAGGAGCAGAGGGGATGCCGTGCACCCCTGCCCGCCTGCCCCCGGGTGGTTGCTGCTGTCTGTTCTGGCTTGGTTGCTGCATCAGGCAGATGGAGACACTTTCAGATGAGCCAGCTCACGGACTGTCTCTGGACTGAGCCCAGGCCCCCACTGAGCTCCATGCGAGCAGCTCAACGTCTGTCAACGACCGGAAGTGCATATGTAAACATGGCCCCAGCCGCCGGATGGACGGCTCTCCTCCTGGACTAGTGGCGATATTTACCACACAATTCCAAGACAGAGACAGGGGAGGGGCGGCCGGCTAACGACTTTTTTCATGAACTTGTTACATCACACAAGACAAGTGAACCCTCCCCGGAGCCCGTCCTGAGGGCCCACTGCTATGACTGCTCGTTGAGGAGGAATAAAATGAATTTTCCAAAGGCAAGACCTCATCCTTGGGTCCAAAGAGTTCTCCAAGACGGGGAGGGGGTCTTTCAGTTCAGTTCAGTCACTCAGTCATGTTCGACTCTTTGGGACCCCATGGACTGCAGCACTCCAGGCCTCCCTGTCCTTCACCAACTCCCAGAGTTTACTCAAACTCATGTCGGTTGAGTCAGTGATGCCATCCAGCCATCTCATCCTCTGTTATCCCCTTCTCCTGCCTTCAATCTTTGCTAGCATCAGGGTCTTCTCAAATGAGTCAGCTCTTCTGATCAGGTGGCCAAAGTATTGGAGTTTCAGCTTCAACAT
The DNA here is from genome assembly GCF_001704415.2 of Capra hircus. Lineage (NCBI taxonomy): Eukaryota > Metazoa > Chordata > Mammalia > Artiodactyla > Bovidae > Capra > Capra hircus. The sequence goes on along the minus strand of NC_030827.1, from coordinate 69,682,653 downwards.
CAGTCCTACCAATGAATATTCAGGGCTGATCTCCTTTAGGATGGACTGGTTGGATCTCCTTGCAGTCCAAGGGACTCTCAAGAGTCTTCTCCAGCACCACAGTTCAAAAACATCAATTCTTCCACACTCAGCCTTCTTGATAGTCCAAGATTTACATCCATACATGACTACTGGAAAAACCATAGCTTTGACTAGATAGACCTTTACAGGCGAAGTGATGTCTTTGCTTTCTAATATGCTGTCTAGGTGTGTCATAGCTTTTCTTCCAAGGAGCAAGCGTCTTTTAATTTTGTGACTACAGTCACCATCCTCAGTGATTTTGGAGCCCAAGAAAATAAAATCTGTCAGTGCCTGTATTTTTTCCCCTTCTGTTTGCCGTGAAGTGATGGGGCCAGATGCCATGGGACCAGAAGGTTTTAATGGAACCCCACAAATATTCACAGACTGCTTCCCGTGAGCTTCTCCGTGGATTCAGAGCTTGGCACAGCAGTGTCCCACTGTCAAAGCTGTGCATTATAGGCACACCAGTGGTCCTAACACGGGACACAGGGCAGACACGCAGCTTCCCTTTTCCTCTCTCTACAGGGTCATTCCATCAGCCTCGACACACCCTGCCTTCCTCATCCTGAAATAAAACATAGCAAGTGTGAAAAGAATCTCCCTGGATTTCACTTGGCCCAGCAGCCTCCACTCCATTTTTCTGCTTCATCCTGCAGCCAGACTTCCCCAGGGGTGGTCTATACCGGCCCCCATGTTTTCTTCCCTCCTGCAGCTTTGCTCCACCCCCCAAATCTTAAACCTTCTGCCCTCCATCCTGGAAGTGCACCCCTCATGCTGTCCTGCCTCGGCCGCACCCACGCTGTCTTGTTGGCTGCAAGGACTCGGCTCTGGCGGTTTTGTTTTTGGTTATTTTTTTCCCAATCAGGTGAAAATCCCTTCACAGTCTCCCACATTCCTGCTTGGTCTTCTCTTGGGCTTGGGAGGTCAAAGGGTCCTCTGCTCTCCTGTTGTGCAGAAGCCTAGACCAGGGCCGGGAGCTTGCTAACACGTGAGCGCTGACCTGGTGGGCGACGCTGATGCCCTGCGTTTCTTTTTTTTTTTCTTTTTATGCAAACTTTTAAAAAACCTTTTTATTATTTTGGGATATAGTTGGTTTACAATGCTGTGTTCATTTCAGGTGTACAGCAAAGTGATTCCATTATACATGCATTGTTGTCAGACACTAAGTCATGTCTGACTCTGTGCAGTCCATGGACTGCGGCACACCAGGCTTCTCCACCTTTCGCTGTCTTTCAGAGTTTGCTCAAACACACGTCCATTGAGTCAACGATGCCATTCACCTATCTCGTCCTCTGTCACCCTCTTCTCCGCCTGCCCTCAATCTCTTGCTGAGCTTCAGCATCAGTCCTTTCAGTGAATATTCAGGGTTGATTTCCTTTAGGATTGACTGGTTTGATCTCTTGGCTGTCCAAGGGACTCTCAAGAGTCTTCCAGAGCACCACCATCCGAAAGCATCAAATCTTTAGTGCTCAGCCTTCTTTACGGTCCAACTGTCACATCCATACATGACTGCTGGAAAAACCATAGTTTTGACTATATGGACCTTTGCCAGCAGCTAGCTTTTAATATACTGTCTGCATTTGCCATGGCTTTTCTTCCAAGGAACAAGTGTCTTTTAACTTTATGGACGCACTGGCCATCTGCAGTGACTTTCAGTCAGTTCGGTTGCTCAGTCGTGTCTGACTCTTTATGACCCATGGACGGCAGCACACCAGGCCCCCCGTCCATCACCAATTCCCGGAGCTTGCCCAAACTCATGTCCATTGAGTCAGTGATGCCATCCAACCATCTCATTCTCTGTCATCCCCTTCTCCTCCTGCCCTCAAGCTTTCCCAGCATCAGGGTCTTTTCCAAGGACTCAGTTCTTCACATCACATGTCCTAAGTGTTGGAGTTTCAGCTTCAGCATCAGTCCTTCCAATGGATATTCCGGATCAATTTCCTATGGAATGGACTGGTTGGATCTCCTTGCAGTCCAAGGGGCTTTCAAGAGTCTTCTCCAACACCACGGTTCAAAAGCATCAATTCTTTGGTGCTCAGCTTTCTTCAGGGCACTCAGCAGTGATTTTGGAGCCCCCAAAATAAAGTCTGTCACCCCATTTGGAGCAGATGCCATGATCTCAGGGTGCCCCAGAATGTTACAGTCGATCCGTGTTTGTTATGTTAGATATAGTACTACTACGCATCAGTCTATATATCTTACACGTAGCAGTGTGTATCTGTTCATTCCAGACTTCTAACAGGACCCTGAGTGAGGCTGCGCCACTGTACACACCTGTTAGCTGGGACTAAAGCTCACCCCGGGCTTACAGTCGTGAGTGCCGTCCGCATGCTCGTGACTCCCGAGTGTATCTGTTTACCCCAGACCTCCCTTCTCAGTCCCAGCTGCCCACGTGGATGTCTAACTGGCCCCTTGGGACCCTGCCTGGACCAGTTCAGGCCTTCACCACAGAGGTGAAAATCATACCCTCTTTGTGGCTCACGTTAAATCCCCAAACCTCACGTAATTCCTCAACAAAGTCTCTCAGCTTTATGTCCAAGATGTTCCAGGAGCCAACTACTGCTCTCTGCCCTCCACTCTTGCCGCCTGGGTTGTGATTTATCTGCTCTAGCCACTGGCCTGGCCTCCCAATCTGGGCGAGGTCCCCTCGTGATCTCTGGTCTCCCAATGACCCACCAGCTGTGACCTTCACACGTAAGCCAGCCTGCCCTGCCCTGCTCAAGGTTCCCACAGCCCCCGGGTGGCCGTCTGCTCCCAGGGGCACTGCCAGTCTGACTTCCTCCCTGACTCATCTTCCCACCTCGCTCCCTGTCAGTCACTCTGGCTCCAAGGGTTTGCCAACATGCCAGGCATGTTCCCACCTCGGGGTCTCTGCCCCGGCCATTCCCTCTGCCAGGAATACGCCACACAGAGACGACTGGCGAGTCTGACTCGTGCCCTCTCCTGCTTCAGCTTCGCTCTCACACACGACCATTTCCAGAAGCTCTTCCCTGCCCAGCCAGTTAAAATTGCAATCAAATTCCCCTCCTTCCCCTCCTTACCACCTCAGTGCTGCTCTGGTTTTCTCCAAAGCATGTGCCATGCTCTTCCTTGGACATCGTTTATGGATCTTATTTGTTTCTTGTTGGTGTTGTGTCTCCTCTCGCAGACGATTAGCTCACTGAGGGCAGGGCTTGGTCAGTTCTGTGGGCTGGTGTACCCTGGGTACCAGACACAGACCAGCATTCAGTGATGGTGGAAAAAGGATTTTTTAAAACCTGAGACAAATTCAAGTTGATAGCTGGATTTGAGGCCCAGCAAGATGAATTAATTAGTGGAAAATGTTACCATGCTAGTTCTGCTTGAAAATGCTTAATGATTTTGGAAAGAAACGATGAAGAGTTCTGATGCAATGCCAGACTTTCTAGGGAACCTTTCTTCCCCTAGACAAATCTTCTGCATTTTCCTCAGACATCCTGATTTGCTCCTCTCCCTAGTGATCATCTTGCTTATCGTGTTTCTAAGGAAGTCTTAGCAGAAAGAACTCTCCAGGCTGTGAGCATCACGTTTCCTTCTCCACTCTTCTTGGTCCAGGATGGACTCTCTCCTCTTAGCTAAGGTGCTCCCTCCTGGGCCCTGAATCAGGGGGCACTTGACATCTGAGTTTGCCTTGATGATTCTTGTTTATGACTTGTTTGTGCCCCCTTTCACTCTCAAGAGTATCTTGTTCTTTAAAAAAATAATAAAGTTTTAAACGCTATAAAGGACGTAATTGAGACAATGAGTGAAATTTTTAATATAAATTAAGATTAAATTCTAGCATTGGCTCCATGTTATTTTTTTTATTTTGAAAAATACCCTGTGGTTTTTGCAACAGAATAGGAAATATACACTGAAGCATTTTGAGTAAAAAATAAAAATATCTCCAACTTACACACAGTTCAGGACAGGAAATGCACATCTGCAAATAGAGAAGAAAAAACAAATGAGGCAAAGTGTGGACACCCAGTGAGTCAGCAGAAAGCGAGCGAAGGGCTTAGAAGAAATGGGCATTATGAAACAACCATAAAATCTCTGTTTTGCTTCCAGAATCATGGAAGAGATACACTTCTTCCTATTCCCCAAAACACAACTGAAAACCCTGTACATCACATATAAGACTAACAAGAAGGTTCTGGAAGACACAATCCACAGGAGATTACAATCCAGCTTGAGTCCTGGGGATAAAAGATGGACCCGGGGTGAGCTCTGTAGATGGCCTTTGGCCTCAAACAGCCCAGGCTTGGGGATAGAGGTGCTCAGGATGGAAATCCCAGGGGCAGCAGACAAAGAAAACTCAGCAAAACCCTGCTGTCTCTGGTCACAGATCCAGGAGAGGAGAGTCTTAGCAGGAGAGACCACACGTAGACAATAATCACTCCATCCGGCCAGAAAAGCTGTGGCCCCATCGCACCACGTGGGCGAAGGTCAGAGCCCGGGAGCCTGTAATGAGGTGGTGGTGGCCGAGCCCAGACTGCCCCCCGCTGGGAGTGATGACGCCCCGCACGTGGGTGGAGACCAGTGGGGGCGGCAGTGAGGCACTGCTTCCTTGACGAGGAGGCGTCCGGGGACCCCGGGGGGCCCAGGACCCCCACGCGGAGCCACCACCGCACGCGCCGTTGTGGACCAGGTGCGGAAGCTGGATGCCCCCACTGGGCAGAGCCAATGCGGAGCCCGCCCCGCCCGGTGTCAGAAAAACCCCCTCCCACCTCGGAGCTTAACTAAATGGGCAGGCACAGAGCCGTGCCCGGTGTTTCAGACCCACAACGGCAGGTCGGTAAGGTCTGGGCACCTTCCCAGGGTTTCAGGAGGAGAAAGGAGGACCGAAGTGCAGGCTGAGGGCCCGGGCTGAGGTCCCAACCTGACGCTCAGGCCCAGACAGATGGGAAGCTGCCAGCTCCTCCCTAACATCCCGCACGGTCTCCCCAGGCTTCGCTCGGCCGCCCCTCTCAGGATGGTTCGGGTCCCAGGCCCGGAGGAACAGCGAGCCTTTCCCTGGGCCGGGCCCTGCAGGCTGACCGTGGCCGGGCCCTGCAGGCTGACCGTGGCCGGGCCCTGCAGGCTGACCGTGGCCGGGCCCTGCAGGCTGACCGTGGCCGGGCTGTGCTATGTTTGCAGGGCAGACACGTCAATGCCGGTTTCGTGTGCAGTCGAAGCAGAACGACAGCCCTAAACAAACAGCTCGGCCCCCTGAGCCCCCCATTTATCAAACCGCCCGACAGGCCCCTCCTCTGGGCCCGCCTGCGTCTCTCACCACCGCCCCCTCCTTTATTAATTTGAAGGGTTTATCTCCTTAAACCCCTTTCTTTCCAAACAAGTGTAGCACTCCGCGAGGTTCAAGGAGGCATTTTGGATAATCAGGGAGGTGAAACTGCACTGACAGAGAAGTTTGGAAGTTCTCAGGCCCCTGGGGAAACAGGGAAACCACATCCGCGTAGACACAACACCACCAGTCACCTCAGGGGAAGGGCTTAACGGCTCCTGCAGGATATGAGTTTCCAAGCTGTGTAAATTTAGAACCATTCAAATACCCCTGCAAGAAAAACATATAAGGCATAACCCCTAATATTTAGCAGGAGTACAAAAGTCCCACAGGGTGATGGTTAAAACGTGCGGGTCTGTGCGTGCAGTGCAGAGAGGTACGTCAATTCTGAGTAGGCGGAAGAGGTGCAGGGCTTGGTACCCGAGGCAGAACTGTTAGGATGGAATTCTATGCTGGTGGTTCTCTTCCCAGGGCAGCTCTGCCCCCCGCCCTGGGGAGCCTTCAGTTCAGTTCAGTTCAGTCGCTCAGTCATGTCCAACTCTATGCGACCCCATGAATCGCAGCACGCCAGGCCTCCCTGTCCATTACCATCTCCCAGAGTTCACTCAGACTCACGTCCATCGAGAAGGTGATGCCATCCAGCCATCTCATCCTCTGTCGTCCCCTTCTCCTCCTGCCCCCAATCCCTCCCAGCATCAGGGTCTTTTCCAATGAGTCAACTCTTCGCATGAGGTGGCCAAAGTACAGGAGTTTCAGCTTTAGCATCATTCCTTCCAAAGAACACCCAGGGCTGATCTCCTTTAGAATGGACTGGCTCGATCTCCTTGCAGTCCAAGGGACTCTCAAGAGTCTTCTCCAACACCACAGTTCAAAAGCATCAACTCTTGGGCGCTTGGCTTTCTTCACTGTCCAACGCTCACATCCATACAGGACCACTGGAAAAACCATAGCTTGACTAGATGGACCCTTGTTGGCACTGCCTAAATGGAGACATTTTGCTGGTGACCCCTGGCATCGGACTTCCCAGGTAAAGAATCTGCCTGCGGTACAGGAGACACAGGTTTGATTCCTGGGTCAGAAAGATCCCTGCAGAAGGAAATGGCAACTCCCATGTTCCTGGCTGGGAAATCTCATGGACAGAGGGGCCTGGTGGACCCCATGGAATCCATGGGGTAACTGACACTTTCACACTTCCACTGTCATCGAGTGGGTGGAAATCACAGCTGCTATGAGGTGTCCTCTTGCAGCAGAACAGCCCCCAGGACTAGTGACCCAGCCCCAAACGACAGCAGTGGGCAGGTGGAAAGTCTGTCCCCAGTGAATTCTGAGAAATTCTAGTTTTGAGCAGCAACCAGCCTGACTGTGAGGTCTTTTTTCTGTTTTGCATTCAGACACCAAACGGAATAAAGCATCAAGTATTTCTGTATCAGGAAACTAATAAAACTCTGCAAAAGTGGCAAAAAACTCGTGCTGTTGTTCAATTCTGTCGTGTCCAACTCTGCACCCCGTGGACTGCCGCACGCCAGGCTTCCCGGTCCTTCACCACCTCCTGGAGCTGTCTCAAACTCATAGCCATCGAGTCGACGATGCCATCCGACCATCTCATCACCTTTCATCCCCTTTCATCCCCTTCTCCTCCTGCCCTCAATCTTCCCTGCATCAGGGCTCACTGAAACTGACAAAAACGTTCAAGAGACAAACTTCAAGTGTTGTTGTAAAAGAAATGGCATACTCCACCCATCAACAGAGTCTAAGAAGTAGCCCACTCCGCCTCTGGACGTCACAGAAAGGACTCCTGTGGAGGCATTTACCCCACGACAGACAGGTGGGGAGACCACAGTTACCCACACGGTGATTGAGGTGCCACTGTGCATGGCGCCTCAGTGAAGGCCGTGACGGAGGCACGTTGGGGCCTGGTTCCTGGTTGGGAAACGAGAAGGTTCCCTGAGGACCGGATAGTCAAACTGATACCTGGAGGGTGAGTAACCAATCCCCTCTTTTTAAAAAAATTAATTAATTTGTTTTTTAATTGAAGGATAATTGCTTTACAGAATTTTGCTATTTTCCGCCAAATTCTGAGGGTTGTGACAGCAACCCGGAAGTGGGGAGGGGGAAAGCATGTGCAGAGGCCCTGAGGCCCAGGGACCTTGACCAGGTGCAGGTCAGGTGGGAAAGGGGTCATGAAACTGAGCCATCAGCTAAGGTGGGGAGTGACTTTAGTTGAGACGGGAGCTGAGAAGGAGATCTCCCGAGGTCAGCTGACGGTCAGCTCAGAATTTTAGCTTTCCCCAAGGCCTGTGGAAGAATTTTAAGCAAGAAAAAGGAAAAAGCTCAGACCTTCATCCTGAAAATGCCTCTCTAGTTGGGGCCTGGAGAAGAAAGGAAGTCATGTTGGCAAAAGCAGATAAAACAGCTTAGAAGGCTGTTCATCCAAGCCAGGGGAGGTGGTGACTCAGGCCAGAGTGAGGGTAGGGAGGTCAGCCTGATGCGCCAAACAACAGGGGAGACAGGCACTGCCTTCCTACCCCCTCACCCGGATAAGCTTGATGGGCGATGCCTCGGCTTCCCTGTGCCTGGTCCTTCCAGGACGTGGGTCAGGACAAACTCTCGGACACCTTTCAGAACCTCAGCTGGCAGCTGGCATGTGACGGACAGACATCAGGCCGAGTCGGCAGTTGGGTTACATGAAGCCAGGATTAGGAAAAGTCGGTGGTTGGGGATCAGTCAAGGTCAAGCAGGACTTGAGCCAGAGGGTGCTTGGTGTCCAGGTCAGGAAAGCATCTTTGAAGCAGAAGGCCAGGCCCATTTGAAGCAGAAGGCCAGGCCCAAGGATGGGCGCCTGCTTCCCTGGGTTGGGGAGGGAGTCGGGGGGCAGAGGGTGCAGAGACATCGGGTGGAGGCGGTGTCCAGACCCTGAGTTCAAGAGCACCAGCTCCCAGGCCCACGACCTGGTCTGCTGCTGCCACCCCTCCCCCACGGTTGAGTGCCCTTGCCTCACCCTGGTGACAGAGGCTGTGCTGTGACTCACCCCTTCAGAGCATCATTCTCTGCATCTGATGGGAAAGCCAGATTTTCTGACCTCTACGGGGCTGCGGAAGGCAGACATTTGCAGACCAAACAGGAGGTATTCTCATCAGAGGTGATTCTCTGTAGCCCTTCTCCGCCTCTTCAGGGCACGGCGCCAGTGCAGGAAACGCCAGATGCTGTTGGTATAAATGACTGCGTCTCACGAGCGGACTTCTAAACTCGAAGTAAAGTTTTCCTTAGGAAAAACACAAAACAAAAAATTTAGTCTGGCTAAATTTTGGAGTCTTCTCTAAAATTACTTCTGGTAAGTTTCAAAGATCAACTAGACAGCCACTGCGATTTTTAAAAAGCAACATCGTGAGCTATGAGAAGTGGAAGTAGAAGTGAGAGTCGCTCAGTTGTGTCCGACTCTTTGTGAGCCCATGGACTGTCCATGGGATTCTCCAGGCCGGAATACTGCAGTGGGGAGCCTTTCCCTTCTCCAGGGTATCTTCCCAACCCAGAGATCGAACCCAGGTCTCCCGCATTGCAGCCGGATTGTTTACCAGCTGAGCCACAAGGGAAGCCCAAGAATACTGGAGTGGGTAGCCTATCCCTTCTCCAGGGGATCTTTCCTACCCAGGAATTGAACCGGGGTCTCCTGCATTGCAGGTGGATTCTTTACCAACTGAGCCACCAGGGAAGCCCTCTTGAGCTATAATTTGTACATAATAAAATGTACTCATTTTAAGTGTACAATTAGATGAGTTTCGACAAATGTTTAAACCCAGATAATTACTATAGAAAAGACTTAGAACATTGCCATCCCCCCAAATTTCCTTGTGGTCTATTTCAATCAACCCACGTTCCTACCCCCAGGTCATTTTAAATACACAAAAATGTATAAGCATAGGATATTTATGTGGCATAAATAAATACATACATACACACACATATATAAACCATAAAGGTTTATTACGTTTATTCTACCTTTTATACACAACTTAAAGTTGCATTTTAAATGTTTGGTCATAATGCAAAAAGCAAAAAATTAGACAATTTTCTGAAATCCACATGAATTTGGAGAGGAGTAAAAGAGTCATGAAATTCTGAGCTAACACCACTGAGTGAACATTTACAAGGCGTCTTGTGTCCCCAGCTTGTCATGTTTGTGCCTTGTTACTATTTCAGTTGTCCTGGGTTACTTACAGGATTGACTTCCCTGGGCCCTAAATCAGGTTAAAGTGATGACTTTGTAGATTTATTAATATCCTAATGCTAGACGCTTCACCATCTTAAAACTGGAAACTTCTCTAAAAGTTACAGCAGCACCTTTCTAGAATCCCTGAAGAGCACTGTGGAGAAGACTAAAATCTGATGCAGAAATGGCACATTTTGAATGAAAGATTAAGTAGAAAAGTCAAAATACAAGAAACTGGATTTAATAAGAAAAGAAACGCTGATCATCTCCTAATAGATCTTACTGGCCATTTTCCATATTGTCTCTGAAGTAGCCCATGTATAATAAACACATAATTTTGTTCCTAAGGGTCCTATTATTTGCATATCATTGGATAAGTTGGGGAAATATTTACATAAATCACAACTTATCCCATGATATGCAAATAAGATGACCCTTGGAAGCAAAAGTACACGTCTATTACACATAAAACGCGTAATATGTATCTTACATAAAACAGAGCATACAGACTTTATTTACATACATTGGTTGCGCAATTGAGGGAACATTAGAGTCTGATGGTGAAGACTGAGCTCTGTCCCCCGTGGAGGGGCCAGAATGGATTCAGGCTGTCTCCTGCAAGGCCGGCTCCTGGAGCCAAATCAGTGGAGAGACAGCCAGCATCCGCCACCATTTCCAGCATGTCTGAGTCCTTCTGGACCAACAACCAGGGTGCAAGTCCTGCTGTCTGGCAGCTGTTGGGATTACCTTGCAGTCTGGGTGGTGCGGACTCATCAAGCGCTATTGGTGCTCAATAATCTTTCGACTATATAATCTTAAGGGACCTGATTTAGGTCATATCTGAATGGCCTAGTGGTTTTCACTACTTTCTTCAGCTGAAGTTTGAATTTGGCAATGAGTTCACGATCTGAGTCACAGTCAGCTTCCAGTCTTGTCTTTGCTGACTGTATAGGGCTTCTCCATCTTTGGCTGCAGAGTATAATCACTCTGATTTCGGTGTTGACCATCTGGTGATGTCCATGCATAGAGTCATCTCTTGTATTGTTGGAAGAGTGTGTTTGCTATGACGAGTGCCTTCTCTTGGCAGAACTGTTAACTTTTGCCCTGCTTCATTCTGCATGCCAAGGCCAAATCTGCTTGTTACTCCAGGTGTTTCTTGACTTCCTGCTTTTGCATCCCTGCCTCCTATAACGAAAAGGACGTCTTTTTTTGGGTGTTAGTTCTAGAAGATCTTGAGGATCTTCCTAGAAGCATTCAACTTCAGCTTCTTCAGCATTACTGGTTGGGGCATAGACATGGATTACTGTGATATTGAATGGTTTGCCTTGGAAATGAACAGAGATCATTCTGTCATTTTTGAGATTGTACCCAAGTACTGCATTTCAGACTCTTTTGTTGACTGTGATGGCTACTCCATTTCTTCTAAGGGATTCTTGCTCACAGTAGTAGAGATAATGGTCATCTGAGTTAAATTCACCCATTTCAGTCCATCTTAGTTCGCTGATTCCTAGAATATTGATGTTCACTCTTGCCATCTCCTGTTTGATGACTTCTAATTTCCTTGATTCATGGACCTAACATTCCAGGTTCCTATGCAGTATTGCTCTTTACAGCATCGGACCTTGCTTCCATCACCAGTCACATTCACAATAGGGTGACGTTTTTGCTTTGGTGCTGTCTCTTCATTCTTTCTGGAGTTATTTCTCCATTATTCTCCAGTAGCATATTGGGCACCTACTGACCTAGAGAGTTCATCTTTTAGTGTCTTATATTTCCTTTTCATACTGTTCAGACTTAAATAGAAGAAAGTACAGAAAACCACTAGAGCATTCAGATATGACCTATATCAAATCACTTATGATTATACAGTGGAAGTGACAAATAGATTCAAGGGATTAGATCTGATAGACAGTGTCTGAAGAACTATGGATGGAGGTTCGTGACATTGTACAGGAGGCGGTGATCAAGACCATCCCCAAGAAAAAGAAATGCAAAAAGGCAAAATGGTTGTCCTAGGAGGCCTTACAAATAGCTATGAAAAGAAGAGAAGTGAAAGGCAAAGGAGAAAAGGAAAGATATATCCATTTGATGGAGAGTTCCAAGGAATAGCAAGCAGAGATAAGAAAGCCTTCCTCAGTGATCAATGCAAAGAAATAGAAGAAAACAGTAGAATGGAAAAGACTGAAGATCTCTTCAAGAAAATCAGAGATACCAAGGGAATACTTCATGCAAAGATGGGCTCGATAAAGGACAGAAATGGTATGGACCTAACAGAAGCAGAAGATATTAAGAAGAGGTGCCAAGAATACACAGAAGAACTGTTCAAAAAAGATCTTCACGACCAAGATAATCACGATGGTGTGATCACTCACCTAGAGCCAGACATCCTGGAATGCGAAGGCAAGTGGACCTCAGAAAGCATCACTACGAACAAAGCTAGTGGAGGTGATGGAATTCCAGTTGAGCTATTTCAAATCCTGAAAGATGATGCTGTGAAAGTGCTGCACTCAATAGGCTAGAAAATTTGGAAAACTCAGTACTGGCCAAAGGACTGGAAAAGGTCAGTTTTCATTCCAATCCCAAAGAAAGGCAATGCCAAAGAATGCTGAAACTACTGCACAATGGTACTCATCTCACACGCTAGCAAAGTAATACTCAAAATTCTCCAAGCCAGGCTTCAACAGTGCATGAACCATTAACTTCCAGATGTTCAAGCTGGATTTAGAAAAGGCAGAGGAACCAGAGATCAAATTGCCAACCTCCACTGGATCACTGAAAAGGAGAGAGAGTTCCAGAAAAGCATCTACTTTTGCTTTATTGACTACACCAAAGACTTTGACTGCATAGATCACAACAAACTGTGGAAAATTCTTAGAGATGGGAATACCAGACCACCTGACCTGTCTCCTGAGAAATCTGTATGCAGGTCAAGAAGCAACATTTAGAACTGGACATAGAACAGCAGACTGGTTCCAAATCGGGAAAGGAGTACGTCAAGGCTGTATATTGTCACCCTCCTTATTTAACTTCTATGCAGAGTACATCTGAGAAACTCTGGGCTGGAAGAAGCACAAGCTGGAATCAAGATTGCTGGGAGAAATATCAATAATCTCAGATATGCAGATGACACCCCCCTTATGGCAGAAAATGAAGAAGAGCTAAAGAGCCTCTTGATGAAAGTGAAAGAGGAGAGTGAAAAAGTTGACTTAAAACTCAACATTCAGAAAACTAAGATCATGGCATCAGGTCCTATCATCTCAAAGCAAATAGATGGGGAAGCAGTGGAAACATTGACAGATTTTATTTCTGGGGGCTCCAAAATCACTGTGGATGGTGATTGCAGACATGGAATTAAAAGTCACTTGCTCCTTGGAAGAAAAGTTATGACCAACCTAAACAGCATATTAAAAAACAGAGACATTACTTTGCCAACAAAGGTCCATCTAGTCAAAGTTATGATTTTTCCAGTAGTCTTGCATAGATGTGAGAGTTGGACTGTAAAGAAAGCTGAGCACTGAAGAACTGATGCTTTTGAACTGTGGTGTTGGAGAAGACTCTTGAAAGCTCCTTGGACTGCAAGGAGATCCAACCAGTCCATCCTAAAGGAAACTGGTCCTGGATATTCATTGGAAGGACTGATGCTGAAGCTGAAACTCAAATACTTTGGTCACCTGATGTGAAGAACTGACTCGTTGGAAAAGACCCTGATGCTGGGAAAGACTGAAGGTGGGAGGAGAAGAGGACGACTGAGGATGAGATGGTTGGATGGCATCACCGACTCAATGGACGTGAGTTTGAGTAAACTCCAGGAGTTGGTGATGGACAAGGAGGCCTGGTGTGCTGCAGTACATGGGGTTGCAAAGAGTCACACATGACTGAGTGACTGAACTGAACTGAATCTTCCAACTTGTCTTGTACATTGGGGCAGTGGGGAGTTAGAGAAAAAGCATTGTTTCAGTGAAACTCGATTGCTTACTTGACAGAATTATTTACCGTAATTGGTAAAGTGCAAACCTAGAAGAAGTTTTTGTTGTTCACTTGCGACTCTTTGAGAGCCCATAAACTGCAACACGTCAGGATTCCCCCTCCTTCACGATCTCCCGTGGTTTGATGAAACTCCTGTCCCTCGAATCAGTGATGCCATCGCACCATGTCATCCTGTTGCCCCTTTCTCCTTCTGTCCTCAGTCTTTCCCAGTGTCAAGGTCTTTTCCAATAAGTCAGGTGTTCGCATGAGGTGGGCAAAGGATTGGAGCTCCAGCTTCAGCATCAGTCCTTCCAGTGAATATTCAGGACTGGTTTCCTTTAGGGTGGTTGGGTTGGGTCGCCTTGCTGCATGTACTGTCCTTGCCGACTCCACCCAGGACTCAGGTCCCTGCAGGAGAGCCCAGGGGACTTGCTTTGTGTGTGCTTACTGAGTGACCAATGAGCCGTGCATAATGGGCGAGGAGGTGTCCCGGTCATCTCCATACAGTGTGCTGCAGGGAGTCACCCCCAGACCCTCGAGGCAGGCAGGCAACAGCAGCTCGGTCCTGGGTCCTGAGTCTGACCAGACTAGGGAGTGCCGATCTTGCTGGTATGAGTGTCTCTGCTCAGGGTCACGTGGTTACGTGGTGTTACCATTCTGGACTGGGCTCGCCCACCAGTAGGCTGTTCTGGGGTGGCCTGGCTGGGGCGTGGGTGACTTGGCTCTGCTGCCTGTGTTCCATCCTCTAGCTGGCCCCCCGGGTGTGTTCTTCCTGCAGGAGTGGGCAGGAAGCCCACGCTCTTCTCCCAACGCCTCCCTTTTCAGACCCCTGTCTCCGTCACTCGCATACCATCAGCTGAGTAACTCAGACGCTGAACTGGGAGTAGGGAAAGCGGCCCTACTCCTTTTAAAATTAATTTGTATTGGAGTATTGATTTAGTGTGCTAGTTTCTGCTGTACAGCAAAGTGACTCGGTGATACATACACTTACAGCCACTCTGGTTTAGGTTCTTTTCCCATATAGGTCACCACAAATTATTGAGTAGAGGCCCCTGTGCTTACAAAGCGGGTCCTTATTAGCCACCTGTTCTGGGTGTATTAGCATATACATGCCAATCCCAGCCTGCCAATCCATTCCTGCCCCCGTCTCCCCAGGAACCACGTTTGTTTTCTACATCTGTGACTCGATTTTTGTCTTATAGGTAGATTCATTCGCACCCTTCTTAAAGATTCCACATATAAGCAATATTCTATGATACCTGTCCTCTGACTTTGCTCAGTGTGACATCTCCAGGTACGTCTATGCTGCTGCAATTGACGATATTTCATTCTTTTCCACTGCTGAGTAATATTCCATTCTATATGCTTACAGCATCTTCTCTCTCCATTCCTCTGCTAATGGACACTTAGGTTGCTTCCATGTCATGGATATTCTAAACAGCACTGCTATGAATCCACTTTTTCATGGAGGATTTATAAGGCACGCGTACAGGGGTGAGCAAAGGCTGAAGTCACCCACACAGATACTCTAACTCAAACAGACACCTCCTCAAACGGATGTCTCTTTAGGAAAGAAAGGCCTGAGACTCAGGGTATAAAGCAGGCACATGTGCTTTTTCTTGGCATTTGTCCCAGCACGGTGACCACGGGACACAGATTCCCCGCGGTGCTGGGAATGGGGAGTGTGGCGCTTGCTGCCGCGTTAGTGACAGAGCAGTCTGGTCATTTTGGGGCAACACCTAGAGTTACAATAAATTACCAAAAAGTAGTTTCTTTCAAAAGCTGTTATGATGTTTGACTTAGCTAAATAAATCACTGATGATGAAGCCCTATTCACATTTTATTATCTCAACATGTAGATGAATATAATTTATAAGTAGTGTATATTGAGGGGGTAAATTTTCACTTGATTTCTATAGAAGGCACTTCACTGTACATACATATTTTGAAAACCATATTTTTAAAATAAATCTTTGATTTACGATGATTGGTTTAGAAGAAGGATTTCAATAGCAGTCTGTTAAATATATTCATATAGAACTATGACTTATACACTCAGATATTCCACAAACTAAAGTCGTATATGCAATTTTATGACATATTGTTCACACTGCATATATGTATATGTATTTTTTTTAACAGGATAGAAATTACATCTTATTCCATGACTAATAGCCAAACACCCCACCACTGAGGCTTCCATGAGATGTATTTTCACATAGGATGGCTCTGGATTTCCAAGGGAAAGTTAAGCAAAGGAGATTAAAATAATGAGTCAATAATTTTAGGGGGAAAACTAAAATTTCAGAAGCTGCCTATAGGAGACCAGCTGTTGGAGCATATACTCAGCTTTTTCCCCAGGGCTGCAGATGAGCTGGGGCTTCAGCGGGAGAGGTTCTCATTTGTACCAACACAAAGGCCGGGACGGTCAGAAATCCAGCACATTTGCTTACTTGGATGTAATACATGGACTGACAAACGGAACAATATGTGTGATCTGGCATGAAGAATCTGTTTCAGATTCTTAGGACACTTAAACCAGACGACAGGGACCCGGCCCGGCTGAAGTTGGTGGGCTGCGTCTCAGAGAGACCAGGGGTCTTCGCAGTGGCCTTGCTGCTGCACCGCCAAGAATGGGGACAGTTGAGAGCGCATGTGCTGGGGGTGAGCAACTGATGGGAGGGGGGCTGGGCGCCGCCCCCGGGAGGTGAGCAGTAAGAAGCAGCTCTCCGAAGTTGCAGCACCCTTACTTAGCTAATGCATTTGCACTTTTTGTGCTTCTGAAATAATGATTTCACATTTTTGTTGGTGTTGTATTTGTAAGAAATAAAGTCAGGATGGTAACCTGGGAAATGGTGGGGTGATCTATTTAAACATACAGCTGCTGCTGCTGCTGCTAAGTCGCTTCAGTCATGTCCAACTCTGTGCGACCCCGTAGACGGCAGCCCACCAGGCTCCCCTGTCCCTGGGTTTCTCCAGGCAAGAACACTGGAGTGGGTTGCTATTTCCTTCTCCAATGCACGAAAGGAAAAGTGAAAGTGAAGTCGCTCAGTCATGTCTGACTGTTAGCAACCCCATAGACTGCAGCCTACCAGGCTCCTCCGTCCGTGGGGTTGTCCAGGCAAGAGTACTAGAGTGGGTTGCCATTGCTTTCTCCATTAAACATACAGAGGCTCCTCCAAAAGAATTTCTGTTGCTGTTAAGAAAAGTAAAAATAAGAGGAAAGAAGCTGAATAAATTTGGCATTCAACTATCAGAGCCTGATATTATCTTTTCTAAAATGCTACTGAAATCATCAAGATGATATGCAAGGAGGCAGTTAAAATGAAGGCAGACTGCAAGCCCATTCTGCGGAGGTTTCCAGAGCTGTGTCATTGGCCACCCGGCCTTGTGACAACCTGTCCTGAACGCAGATCCAAACTTCTTACCAGAGCAGCCTGAAGGGCTGCGCTCACCCAAACACCTCCTCTGAGCCCTGGTTCCTGACCGTGGCCCTACTCAGAAGACAGGTGGCTGTCCAGCCCTCCCTTCTCCCAGGACTGTGCCCTGGGGCAGCCAGGGTCCTGCCCTCCCCGCCCCGACACCCCAAGGCCGGCAGGGAATCTGGGCACACAGGACGAGATCAGCCTTGCCATGCGTACTGCGGGTGGGGGCGGGCAGGGGGAGGCGTGGTTCTTTGTGCACCACGTGTCCAGGCACATGATTCTCCAGAGTCAGAAGAGAAACGCATGCGAGTAGGAATAGATTTCACTTCCGGGCACTTTCCACGGCCCGTGGGAGAGAGCACCTTTCAGGCACTAGGTATCCTTATCTGCCTCCGTTCTGGACTGAGTGTGAAGGGCGCTCAGGGACAGAAGGGGCGGAGTTATACCACGCCCCCTGCAGCTGCAGACAACAGTCTCCAAGCCACCCATCAGTGTTCAAGGGTGAACAAACCCAACAAGAGGTCAACGCGCGCTCCCAATAGTGGGCAGACTCTATTCTCACAGAAACGTTCCAGTTTCCAGAGGAAGAGCCACCTCTAAAACAATTTCTTTTTTTTTTTTTTTTTTGCAGGAAGTGAAAGACAAGTTATAAAGTGTCCTTCCCCTTGATTTGTCCATTTCCTTTGCTGAGGAATGGGGCAGGCTGCCACAGGAAGAGAGAAGCCAGGTGGACACATTTGTATGAAAAAATCTAAACTGAAAGAGAAAATATAAATGAACCCCCAAACTAATCATGCAATTAAATTCCATTCAACACATAAAAAAGAAAGCTCCTAGGGCAGAATGCTGAATCAGTGATCTGAAGGAGAGACTTACAATTCTTTTAGGATGTCCAGGGAAAAACTCCAAAGACTTAAGAAACAGTAGATGCCAAGGGCAGAGCAAGCATTTCTACCACGCATGTACCTGTGTCTATTAGAAGTCATACCTAACAGAGCAGAATAAATTGCCAACACATCAGTATTCATAGGGCTTCCGCTGGCTCAGCATTAAAGGATCCACCTGCAATGCAGAAGATCCAGCTTGGATCCCTGGGTCAGGGAGATCCCTGGATAGAAAGTGGCAACCCGCTCAAGTATTCTTGCCTGAGAATCCCATGGACAGAGGAGCCTGGCGGGCTACGGTCCATAGGGTTGCGCGGAGTCAGGCACAACGGAAGCCACTAAGCATGCGTACTGTTGATAACGTTGACATCCACAGTCAATAAATTATCTAGAAAACTTTCCTGGATGGAAAAACAATTTTTTTCTCTCTATTGTTGAAATAGTCTGAGTGTGGGTTGGAAAAAATTTTCCAAATAAAGAGCATTTCAGAAAGGAGTGTGTTTATGAAGAGCAAAGAGCAGAGATAATGTGGGCCCTGCAAGCACATTGGGCTGACCTCCTGACAGGCCAGGGACAGCTGACACTTTCCCTGGGTTAGTAGCCAGTTTATATAGCTTCAAGACAAAGAAAATTCTTGCAGGAAGGGCGGCATTAGGTTCATATAAATGAACCCCTAACCGGTTAGGGTGCTACAGAGTGAGCACCGGGCTGGGTATTTTTGCCTAATATGGGGTCAGGAAGCTGACGGGTAAGGAGCAGGGAGGCTCTTGGCGACCTTTACAGTGGGTCTTGGTCAGTTCCAGAGGTGATCTGGGTTCTGAGCTCCACGGCTGTGGCCTTGCTGAGAGGTCTCCACCCAGATCTCTCCTCAGGATAATTGTGTCAAAGGAAAAAGTATTACGTTTAGGTCTCATCATTTTCTGCCCTTTTATTTTCAAGTATATAGAGAAAAATCCTATGAACTTTCAGAGAAAATAAAAAGTAAAGCCTGAATCAGGCTGCTCTCAGAATTCTCCCCAGACCATGACGGAAGACAGGGGTGATGTGAAGCCAGGGCCTTGGGACGGAGGAAGACAGTGTAAAACAAGAGTGAACAAGGACAGGGACTTTTTTCTCAAGAATTCTGTACTCGCTGGAGTCATTGCTCAAATACAGAAGTAATACATTGTTACCAATTAAAGAATTAGAAAATTCTATGTAATTATTGCAAAAATGTTTTGAAGGAATACTCCAATTATAAAAATCAAAATCACAAACTTAAGAACATAATAATAATACATTTATATAATTATGAGTAAGTGGCTAGGCACAGTGATATGATCACTATGGTTTCAAAATTAATGAAAATGAAAACAATAATTCTTGAAAAAAATTGTGTTTCAAAAGGTTGAGTATAAAATACAATTACACTAATAAATCCTAGGAAGTAGAGAAGAGAGTCATAGACTAAATGAGATGAAAACATGAACCTTGTGACATGATTTGAACCATAAAAGCCCTACATACAATCATATTTAAATTTTGACAATGAATTGAAAAGACATTTTAATTTTTAATTTCAATTTATTTTTAAATAAAGGATAATTGGTTTACAATATAGTTTTGATTTCTGCCACATATCAACGTACAAGGGAGAGTTCTGACAAAACGTGGTCCACTAGAGAAGGGAAGGGCAAACCACTTCAGTATTCTTGCCTTGAGAACCTGGTGAACAGTATGGAAAGGCAAAAAGATAGGACACTGAAAGATGAACTCCCCAGGTTGATAGATGCCCAATATGCTACTGGAGAAAAGTGGAGAAATAGCTCCAGAAAGAATGAAGAGATGGAGCCAAAGCAAAAACAATGCCCAGTTGTGAATGTGACTGGTGATGGAGGTAAAGTCTGATGCTGTAAAGAACAGTATTGATTAGGGACCTGGAATGTTAGGTCTATGTTTCAAGGTAAACTGGAAGTCGTCAAACAGGAGATGGCAAGACGGAACATTGACATTTTAGCAATCAGCGAACTAAAATAGACTGGAATGGGTGAATTTAACTCAGATGACCATTATATCTATTACTGTGGGCAAGAATCCCTTAAAAGAAATAGAGTAGCTATCACAGTCAGCAAAAGAGTCCAAAATGCAGTACATGGGTGCAATCTCAAGAACCACAGAACAATCTCTGTTTGTTTCCAAGGCAAACCATTCGTTGTCACAGTAATACAACTCTATGCCCCAACCATTAATGCCGAAGAAGCTGAAGTTGAAAGGTTCTATGGTGACCTATGAGACCTTATGGAACTAGCATTAAAAAAGATGTCCTTTTCATCATGAGCAACTGGAGGGCAAAAGTAGGAAGTCAAGAGATTCCTGGATTAATAGGCAAGTTTGGCCTTGGAGTACAAAATGAAGTAGGGAAAAGGCTAACAGTTTTGCCAAGAGAACACCCTGGTCATAGCAAATGCTCTCTTCCAACAACACAAGAGATGGCTCTACACATGGACATCACTTTGACCATCCCGATGGTCAATACCTAACTCAGAATGATTATATGCTTTGCAGCCAAAGATGGAGACGCTCTATACAGTCAGCAAAAACAAGACCGGGAGCTGACTGTGTCTCAGATCATGAATTCCTTATTACAAAATTCAGACTTAAATTGAAGAAAATAGGGAAAACTACTAGACCATTCAGGTATGACCTAAATCAAATCCCTTACGATTATACAGTGGAAGTGAGAAATAGATTTAAAGGTCTAGATCTGATAGACAGAGTGCCTGGTGAACTATGGATGGAGGTTCATGACATTGTACAGGAGACAGGAATCAAGACCATCCCCAAGAAAAAGAAATGCAAAAAAGCAAAATGGCTGTCTGGGGAGGCTTACAAATAGCTGTGAAAAGAAGAGAGGCGAAAAGCAAAGGAGAAAAGGAAAGATATAAGCATCTGAATGCAGAGTTCCAAAGAATAGCAAGGAGAGATAAGAAAGCCTTCTTCAGTGATCAATGCAAAGAAATAGAGGAAAAGAACAGAATGGGAAAGACTAGAGATCTCTTCAAGAAAATTAGAGATACCAAGGGAACATTTCATGCAAAGATGGGCTCAATAAGGACAGAAATGGTATGGACCCAACAGAAGCAGAAGATATTAAGAAGAGGTGGCAAGAATACACAGGAGAACTGTACAAAAAAGATCTTCATGACCCAGATAACAATGATGGTGTGGTCACTTACCTAGAGCCAGATACCTTGAAGTGCAAACTCTAGTGGGCCTTAGGAAGCATCACTATGAACAAAGCTAGTGGAGGTGATGAAATTCCAGCTTAACTATTTCAAATCCTGAAACATTCTTGGTCATAAGATATATTCTATCAGTATGAGGTTTCCCAGGTGGTGCAGTGGTAAAGGACCTGTCTGCAGATACAAGAGATGTGGGTTCAGTTACTGTGTTGGGAAGATCCCCTGGAGGAGGAAATGGAAACCCACTTTACTATTCTTGCCTGGAAAATTCCATGAACAGAAGAGCCTGGTGGGTTAGAGTCCATGGGGTCGCACAGAGTTGGACAAAACTGAGAACACACACACACATACACACACTCAGCTTATATTTTAATTTTAATTATGTTCTTTTTGTTCATGAAAAAGTTGCAAATGATAATGAAGCCAGATTAATTAATAAGTCTGTATGATTCACATATATATATATGTTTTTCTCAAATTCTTATGATTAGCTATATCTTGTTGGATTTTATTTGCAGACACTTTATTAAAGATATGTACATATATCAATATAAATTGATAATCTCAATATCAATCAAGGATTATAAAATATTAACATACTAAAATATTGGGTAATACATTGCCAAATAGTATATGCAAGAATATATATTACAAGAGTGATTAACCTATGCCATTTCTCCCCACACATTTCCAGGTATAAGGCCATGGGTGAATTATTCCAGCACCCTGCTTCAGTTGTCTCATAAGTGTGGTAGAGGCTATAGTATTTATCCCTGTGTACATGTCAGCATCAAATGAGACTATAAACGTAAGCTGGTTAGAACAAAATGGTATGCATTACAAAGCTATTAAGTTAAATAATTTTATGATAATTACTATTTTTTTTTTTACTGTTTTTTGGCTTTGGTGTGAAGGTTATTATGACCTTATAAAGTGGCATAAATTTTACTTTTGTGTGATTTTTAAAAAATTTCTAGTTATATTTCATCTTGAGATCTTTTTAAAAATCACACAAAAGATGTGCTAAAAATGATACTGTTAAAGTGCTGCACTCAATAGGCCAGCAAATTTGGAAAACTCAGCAGTGGCCACAGGACTGGAAAAGGTCAGTTTTCATCCCAACCGCAAAGAAAGCCAATGCCAAAGACTGTTGAAACAACTGCACAATTGCAGTCATTTCACACGTTAGCAAAATCGTGCTCAAAATCTTCCGAACCAGGCTTCAACAATACATGAACTGAGAACTTCCAGACGTTCAAGCTGGATTTAGAAAAGGCAGAGAAGCCAGAGATCAACTTGCCAACATCCATTGGATCATCCAAAAAAGAGAGTTCCAGAAAAGCATCTACTTCTGCTTCACTGACCACTCTAAAGTCTTTGACTGTGTGGCTCACAATGAGCTGTGGAAAGTTTTTAAAGAGATGGGAATACCAGACCACCTGACCCGCCTCTGGCAAAACCTGTATGTAGGTCAGGAAGCAACAGTTCGAACGGACATGGAACAGTAGACTGCTTCCGAATCGGGAAGGAGTACTTCAGGGCTCTGTGTTGTCACTCTGCTTATTTGACTTCTATGAAGAGTACACCATGCAAAATGCTGGGCTGGATGAAGCACAGGTGGAATCAAGATCACCAGGAGAAATGCCAATGACCTCAGATATGCAGATGGCACCACCCTTATGGCAGAAAGTGAAGAGGAGCTAAGGAGCCTCTTGATGAAAGTGAGAGAGGGGAGTGAAAAAGCGGACTTAAAACTCGACATTCAAATAACAAAGATCACGTATCCAGTCCCATCACTTCAGGGCACAAAGATGGGGAAACAACAGAAACAGTGTCAGACTTTATTTTTTTTGGCTCCAGAATCACTGCAGATGGTGACTGCAGCCATGAAATTAAAACACGCTTGCTCCTTGGAAGAAAAGTTATGACAAATCTAGACAGTGTGTTAAAAGCAGAGACATCACTTTGCCAGCAAAGGTGTATCTAGTCGAAGCTATGGTTTTTCCTGTGGTCATGTATGGGTGTGAGAGCTGGACCATAAAAAAGGCTGAGTGCTGAAGAATTGTTGCTTTTGAACTGTGGTGTTGGAGAAGACTTTTGAGAGTCCCTTGGACTGCGAGGAGATCCAACCAGTCAATCCAGTCCTGAATATTCATTGGAAAGACTGATGCTGAAGCTGAAGCTCCAATACTTTGGCCACCTGGTGCAAGGAGCTGATTCACTGGAAAAGACCCTGATGCTGGGAAAGATTGAAGGCAGGAGGAGAAGGGGATGACAGAGGATGAGATGGTTGGATGGCATCACCGACTCAATGGACATGAGTTTGCGCAAGCTCTGGCAGATGGTGATGGACAGGGGAGCCTGGCATGCTGCAGACCACGGGGTCACAAAGAGTCAGACATGACTGAATGACTGAACAACAATGTTTCATTTTACACTCAAAGTGTTACATAAATATGTATTTTATCAGACTTTTAAATGGTTGTATATTGTCATCAATCTTTTAGTGAAAACACAGACTTTGTTCATAAAGGTTTTCTTAATTTTATAAAATTTAATTTATATTTATAAACAGTTTCAAATCACTTTTTTTGAACTTTGATATTACCCATTTTTTTAGCTATTTGAGTTGATTAATACTTACTCATTATCCTTTGGTAGTATGTGAATATTAGTAACAACTTTCCCCCTCAGTATTGTGTTGGTGTGACTTAAAGTGTTTTCACTATTATTTTTTGAAATATTTCAATTTATATTATAATTTCTCTTCAAAACATAAATTATTATGATCAGATTTTAATTTCTAAGTGCTTTGGTTGGTTATTATTTTGTGTTCCTCTCTGATGGTATGTTTTTGTCAGTAGAAAATAGCCTGCTGTAAAAATGCTTGACCTTTAAATTTTTTAAAAAATTTCATTGCATATTAAACTTTCAGCAGTTAAATGTATTTAAAGGATGAATGAGAAATCTCTGATCATTGGGTGCAGAGTTTTATGTATTTCTGTGATCAAGGTTTATGGTTCATATAGTCAATTTTAAAAAATAATAATTACTTTTATTTGCTTGCTTCATTTTCAGTATATCTTAGTAAATTTACCAATTATGATGATGGACTTGTTAATTTTATCCTTGCATTTATTTTGTCAGTATATATTCTGAATCTATGCTATTATGTGCATTTAAGATAAGCACTTTTACAGGTTTTGGTGAATTATTCTTTATCATTAAGAAATGACCTTATTTTTAGTTTTTAATTATTGTTCTTTTCATTGGTTAGTACTAGTGCTGTTATCTTTTACTGGCTAGTATTTTCTCTGTGTGTATCTTTTAGTATTTCCTCATCTTTAAATGGAGAAGGCAATGGCACCCCTTTCCAGCACTCTTGCCTGGAAAATCCCATGGACAGAGGAGCCTGGTGGGCCACAGTCCATGGGGTCGCTAAGAGTCGGACACGACTGAGTGACTTCACTTTCACTTTTCACTTTCATGCATTGGACAAGGCGATGGCAACCCACTCCAGTGTTCTTGCCTGGAGAGTCCCAGGGATGGGGGAGCCTGGTGGGCTGCCGTCTACGGGGTCGCACAGAGTCGGACACGACTGAAGCGACTTAGCAGCAGCAGCATCTTTAAATAGGACATGGAATTATTTTCATTTGTTTCTTCTGATAATATCTATCTCATATGAGGCCATTTTTATTTTTTATCAATTTTAGTTGCTACCATATTTGGGATAATTTCTGCCAAATAATGCTAATTTTTCATTTACCATGTATTTTTTCTTCTTTTTTGAGACCTACTTCTACTTTGCACATTGTGCTAAATTAGATTTATTTATTCATTTTCTCTTTCTTGTTAATTTGGAAGTTTTGAGTTCCATTTATATAAAAAATGAAAATATTTTCTTAGTATATAAAATTGATCAATAGTTTTATGTTAATTTTATGATTAACTTCATCATTTCTTTCATTAACAAATGTTTAATATTTCACTGATAATTTCTTTTATCTTTAAAGATGTTTTGTTGTTATGCTATTTCCATATTGTTTTTTAACTCACACATGACCTAATTCTATAAATAATAACTGAATTAAAATAAATGATTTTTAATAATTTATCTATTCAGTAATGTGTTTGCTCTACATATTTTTCCCATCACGCTTCTTGTTTCTATATGCAAGTTTACTACATTGAAGTAATAAATATTAATTTCCTCCTAGCCATAGTGAAGGAGAAGGCAATGGCACCCACTCCAGTGCTCTTGCCTGGAAAATCCCATGGACAGAGGAGCCTGGTAGGCTGCAGTCCATGGGGTCGCTAGGAGTTGGACACGACTGAGCAAATTCATTTTCACTTTTCGTTTTCATGCATTGGAGAAGGAAATTGCAACCCACTCCAGTGTTCTTGCCTGGAGAATCCCAGGGATGGGGAAGCCTGGTGAGCTGCCGTCTATGGGGTCGCACAGAGTCGGACACGACTGAAGCGCCTAAGCAGCAGCAGCAGCAGCAGGCATGGTGAGACAATGTAAAGATTCCTCAGTCTTGAGTTTTAGTCATATTCTTTAATTTCTCAATGTCTATTTTATACTCTCCATCTATTCATTTTTCTGGGATATCTTCTCTGTAATTTCCTTCCCCCATCCTCCAGTGTAATAATTCTCATTTATTCATACATAACCACTTATTTAATTATTGATTATACTTTTAAAAAAATCTATATCTATTACCACATATACAATACAACCATCCGTATCTTTTATTGTATCAGTGATATTACTTTATATCTCATCTTATTTATAAACTTTTTGACATTATTCCTTTTTGGCATTCTCTCATTTCAGATTGTATTTCTTTTACCAAAAAGAACCTCCTCTTAGTATTTCTTTTTGCGTATGTCTGTTGGTAGTAAATTTTCCATGTTTTTTGTGTTTAGCTGTGAATATATTAATTTGGATTTGTGCAGGTCATTTTGGTTGGCCGTAGAATTCTAATTTTGCAATTATTTTCTTCCAGCCATTTAGATGGGCAGTTTAGATGTACCATTCCATAGCCCCCTCTCTCCCTTCGCTTCTGTGAGGGGTCGGTCACAGGTCCTGCAGGAAGGCTTTTCTCTTAATCCCCTGCGGCAGTGCACCTCTGGCGTTCCCACATATGGATGTCTTGGTATTTATCCTGCCTGTTGTCTTTAGATATTTTGAATATGTGGGCTCACGTTTGTCATAAGTGAAAAAAAATGCTAGTCATTATCTCTGCAAATATATATATTGCCTCTTTTTTCTTTTCTAAGTCTCTAATTACATGTAAGTGAGTCTTTGTCACTGTGTCTTATTTGTAGTTCTGTTAGTTTTCTCTATATTTTTAGCCCCTCTTTCTCTGAGTTTTAGCGCAGGTGCTTTCACTGACCCATCTTTTACTTATTTAGCTCTCTTTTCTCCATTTAGCCTGCTTTAAGCCCATCAATTCAGTAACAGCACTAACATTATGCTTTTAGCATAAAGAAAGAAAGAACCCTTCTTTCTTTTTATCTGAGTTTACATTCTAGTAAAATTTTCCATTTATTGATCATATTTTTGTCCATTACAATTCTCTGGAAGATGTTACTTATATTTATTTTAGAGTCCCTAAATGACAGCTTCAAGGTCTTGATCACTTCTGAGTCTTGTAATCTTTTTTCTCATAAGTTTTTTTTCTTCCATAACATTCGTTTCCTGCATTCTTTGTGCTTTTCTGAGTGAATACCAGATCGTGTGCACTAACCGTTGTGGAGACTCTGGATGATTTGCTTTTTTCTTTAGATTATTTCTTCTTTACTTTGACAGAGAGAGACCGAGGCCTAGTCACCTTTATTCATTCAGGGACTAATTTAAAATTGTCTTTATTATGTTTTTATTATCAAATATTATATTTTTCACTTTTAGAAGTTTTGTTTTTTCAAACCATTTCCTTTTCTTTAGTGTCCTTTTTTCAAGACTGTTCCATCCCTTCTTATCCCTATCATAACTTTGAATATATACGTTTAATGTGTATATTTATCTGTTTCTGACTGCTTAGTTATGGACACTTTTAATTACTTTGGAGTACCATTTGACTTTCAGCCGTTATGTTCGTTTGTTTTATAGTTTTTACCGCGAGCTTACCTTCCTTTTCCTCACCGACAGCTTGGGTTGTGGGAATATCCTTACAGGACCATGATGCGCACCTCGGGGCTCCAGGAATCGTAGCAGAGAAACATGTTTTCACTCGACCAGTTTGGGAAGCTCGCACAGACTGGTATGTTTAACCCTCCACCTGCTCATTCCTGGTGACAATGTGGAAGTTTTTTTTTTTTCCTTGGGAAGAAAGTGATTCTAAGTAGCTCCAGGGGCAGTGACGAGCTTCCTTGCTGCTTTCCTGAAACAGTGAACTGGAGGTTCTGTCCCTCCCTCCCTCCCCAACCTGGTCATCTAATGAGTGGTCCTTTCAGGGTCCCGGTTGAGTGACAGATTGTCCAGTACGCTCTCTGCTTTGAGTGGTCTTTTCTCCTGTGCCGATGGCAGAGGAGGGGGGTGTGAAGTCCAGGCTCTGGGCTCTGAGCTGGATCGGAGTCCAATGCCTTCCCAGGTCACTTCCACAAAAGTCCCCCCACTTGTCCCTCTGGCTTTGCATTTTAATTTACTTTGTATTGCCTGGAGAGCTCACTTATTTTCCACTTTGAGGTCTGTCTTGTTGGTCTATCCAGTTGTATTTCATCCACGCGTCATGTTTAAAAGAGAAGTTACCAATTCATTTTCCACTATTTTTTTTTTGTCAGAATCCCGTCTATTGTCTGTTTCACAAAATTTATGCATTTATCCTTTGAAACTTAATCTTAAATTCTCAAAATCCAGTTTCGACTTTTTAGGACAACATTATCCACAATGTGACTCCAAAGTCTTAAAATCTAAAACATGGGAATTTTCCTATTTATAAATGAAAATCACAACTCTGTGTCTAGAACAGGTAACAACATCCAGTGAACTGGAGGAGCATGTTTATGCAACATTAACTAACACTTCAATTCATTATTGTTCTAAATGTACTTTATCTGTTTATCATGAGATTGCCATCAAATCAATAGTAATTCCCATATTTGTTGTCATCTTGAAAGAGAGAAACATAATACTCATCAGCTATCAAGTAATCAGTCTAATTTGCTTTATGCTGAAACCTTTAGATTATGAGTGTGTTTAAATACAGTAGCAGTTAGCCTCGGTGACAATGATTACTTTTTAGGGCTATTCAACTCACATTCATGTGTTAAATCCCCTTCATAAAAATTAGAAAAGTTAGAAGAAAACTTTCATTAAAATTAGAGAAAAAAATTATCCAAGAATGGAAGTGCGAACTCAGGTCCAAGTTAATATAATTTATCCATATATTTTATTAGATATGCAGAAATATCACTACTCAATTTCTTAGTGAAAAGAGGTCTCGTTTATCTGATAATATTGAATTGACCACTTGGGACAGCAGAGTAACTCAGGCCAGCTGTAGTTGTTTGCGGCCTCTTGAACTCAGGCCTCTGTAGTTGTTTGCTTTCTCTTTCTGAGAAATGTGGTCCAAATGCGGAAGGTATTCCATTAGATCAAAATTAAACTAGAAAACGACGTTACTGGAGAAGCAACTTCATGTGGTGACAAATTGATGATAATGTGTCTGATACACCATAGATACATCTACTATATGATAAACGTGTGCATAATATACGCATTAAAATATACACACTTCAAACAGAAGTGATCAAGCTGTAGACTTTCTCCAATTGGCCTTTTCCTTTTTAAACTCCAAGTACTTTTTTCTTTTTCTTTTCTTTTGCTTTACAATACTGTATTGGTTTTGCCATACATCAACATGAATCCGCCACGGGTGTAAACGTGTTCCCAATCCTGAACCCCCCTCCCACCTCCCTCCCCATACAAGTTCCTCAAAGTCTAACTCAAAAAGTAATTGAATAAAACCCCAAACAAGTAAAGATATGTGAGCCCTATTCAACAAATATGCATTGAGGAATAAAGAGCCGGCCAATATTTCTATGTATTAATTTAAAAATAAAATAAATTAAAAACCCATTTGATTTTTAGTACAAATATACTTGACTTTTCTCTGCTGCATTTTACTTGAGGCAAATTTAAACTTGACAAAGCTTTGTAAAAGGTTTCATGCTTTTAAAATATAGTTTCATTTAAGAAACTTGGAAGTCCCTTAGAAATAAAACCTGGAAGTCCTTAAGAAATAAAAGCCAAAATTTCCCTGTGCTTGAACTTGCCAAACTACTGAGTCCTGGCTGTTACGGCAGACTCTTGAGGATGAATAGATGTTTGTACAAGACCCAAATTCCTTCTTTGATGAGGAAAAGAGTGATCACTATTAAATGATCAATACTGAATCCAACCTGGGGATTGGGAAGTTAGGGGACAGTCTTTCCTGACACAGAGTGAGAATCAGACCAGAAGGGCAACAGGATGGAAAGTGGACGAGAAGACTCTAGGTCTGGGGGGCTATGTGAGGGTGCATGGGGAGCTAGGCTTTGGGAGGAGCATGGCGGGTGGAGGGGGAAAAGTGAGAAGTGGAACTGAGTCTGGAGGTGAACTGGGAGGTTTTGCCCTATGAAGTTGGGCAATGGTGCCCCATCCATGCAGTCACTGGGCCACACTGTGAAGTGGCAGGAAGGCACACATACTGGTCCAACCACGTGGCCCACACTCTCTGTACATCACCCCTACCCCTCCTCAGCAATCCTTAAAGCTAAGCCTCACTTTCCTCCTTTTAAAGACATGGAAATAGTTTCCTAGGAGGCAAAGCAGCTTGTCCAAAGTGAGATCTCGGCTCAGATTACTCGAACCCAAGTCCTGGGCTGGGCTCACCACCAGGCTCTTCCCACAGGGACTGGGAGTGGGGAAGGGAGGCAGGAAGGACTGGGGATGTGAGGAGGGTGGGTGCGTAGGGTGGCAAGCCCCCTGCTTACTGCCAGAGATGTTGAAGAGCCATCACCTCCCACAGCAAACCCTGTGAGTCACAAAGTCCACGGGCAACTTGGCCTCCCGGACATGGGAGGCACATTTCCTCTGTCCAAGGCAGTGCTCACCATCCAGCCCCTGCTTGGCACTCTAACAGGTGGCACGAGTGGGCGGAGAATCGCAGGGGCATGCCCCAGCGAAAGACCCCAGGTAAGGCAGACAGGGTTCCCCAAGACGCCTCTGTGACTGTTTAACTACTATGCAGTTGTGAAGCAGACAAGTGATGGCTGTCCTGATTTAATTAGAAACCCCTCTAACCAGCCTCTTTCCTCCAGGAGCGGATTTCTCGGTTTCTCCTGCATCGGCCGCGCGGGCGAGGGAATCTTTCCCATATTCGCTGGCAAGCCCGCTGTGGCCGACACGTCGGGGGGTGTCAGCTTTTAATTGTAACTGTCTTGCAGAGCGGTGTTGTTTTAATATCCTGTATAGATTTTTATGTAATACACTCACTTGCAGGCAGCCCGAAGCAAGAATCAATTCTGTGAAGGGTTCTTCTTTTGTTAAAAGCCAATCTTGTTTTAATGATGCATGAAGAAATATTCGAGCATTGACATTTTTCTGTCAGGTTTCTTTTGAAAAATCAATTAAGATAATACTGCTTTGACCTAGTTATCTAGTTAATGCTTATTAGGAATGTAATATGATTCACTGTCAGCATAATAATTTTTGTATCTTATCCCATTAGCTTGTGCATATTTCAAAGTGTATTACACAATGGTCACTTCTTAAAATGTGATGTAGCAGAATACATTAATTAGACTGACTGGGATCATTAGACAGAAACTATCTCATTGGTGGCTTGTATCAAATTTGTATACAGTCTCTATCAAGATAAGGCTTTATTTGCACAGCCGAAAACCCGCCGCGTAATCAGAGGGTGGACAGCTATGCCCACCGTCTTGATGTCCATCCCCAACAACTCTTCCGCAAATGGCAGACAGTGGATAGCTTTGCTTAAGATGGACGGGTTTGGGATTGCTCTTTATGCGTGGGATTTAAGAAAAATAAATTTTGGACACATTGAAGCCCACCCTCTGGGGCTCAGGGCTCCATGACCCCGGGTTAGGAAGGCAGGCTGCTGTTCTGCGGTGCTCCGACCTGTCTGCAGAAAGACGCAGAATCGGATGCTCTTGCAGAAACAGACCTTGCGGTTCTTTGTTGCCTTTGTACTGAGTGCTGTCGATGGCTCTGTCGGGAGGGAGTGCTTGCAGAGACCCTTCCGGGGAAATTATTGATTTTTGCCCGTTCGGGATTCACTGCTGGCTTCACCTTGCTAAGTAGAGCCTGATCAAACCTCTCCCCTCTCCCCTTAGGACAGACGACCCTGAACGTCAGGCTGCCCCCTGAATGCTGCTGGCCTGCCCGACATGTCAGAGGAGGCCAGGCGACGTGGCATCCAGCAGAAAGGACCTTAGAGAGCTGAGGACGAGCCATGTGTAACAAGGGGCCGGAGCAGGCATGCTGTTTGTGCCTTTGTCCTGCCGGGCAGGGCCTCTGGCATATCCACCACCTCATCTGCCTCCTTCTTCACCTGCCCTGAGAGTCGCCATTGGCTCTTCCGTTAGGACAGTCCTTACCCTCTGCTGTCCGTCTCTCCCATCTGTGTCATTAACACTCCACCCGATAACATGCACGTAAATACATCCCAATGGCCCTGCCGCCCCACTGCATTACGGGACATTCAAAATAAGCCCACAGCATAGGAGAGCTGCGGCTGTCGATTAACAAAAGAGCAGGCTGTCTAAAGAGCTCTTACTTGATTTGTCTCTTTCTGCCTGTTAACTTCCCGCTTCTTTAACCTTCTCACTGAATCATGGGGGCCCAGCGATGTCATTTTGAGCTGTATGTCTGCCATGCATCATTTCAAGTTTACCAGTGAGAGATTCGCACTCAACAGAAGTGACCTTGTTTTCCAGACAAACATGATGAATTTATGTGGGTAGCTTAGTGGACCTGTTCACTCTCAGCCTGGCAACATTTTAATTAATTAAACTTTTTAGAAAATCAGTGGCCGTAGATTCAGATTTTACAATTTCCTCTTTAAAATTCCCAGGGTTTTAGAAAATTATTCATTTTTTTTGTTGTTGATTACATAATAGCTCGTGCGTGCGTGTGTGTGTGTGTGTGTGTGTGTGTGTGTGTGTGTTTCAAAATGTCTTTCTCCAGGGGCGTTTAGGGTGCAAAAGGCGGCTGACTGTTCTCAGACAGGATCTGAATCCTGTAGGGTCTTGATTTGAATACAGCCAGGAGTTGTTGCGCTAATGTGATGGCATCTTGAATTGCTAAGTGGGGAGGAAGCTGAAAGCCCAGTATGGCCGCGGAGGAGGACAGGAACGCGCACAAAGAAAAGCAGAAGGAAGCCGGGAGCCGTCCAGATGCGGACTCAGTGGAAACCCCTTGTCGACCGGAAGGAGGGGTGCGATGCTCCCTCGCGTGTGCCTGCGTGCACACGGCTCCGCCTGGGACGTGGGTCCCCCGGCATCTTGCGCGCCCAATTAATCGACTCGAGTTCGGGGAGATCCCTCCTTTCAGAGAGTTGCTCCGGCAGACTGCGGCTTTAATTACCGAGAATGCAAATTGCGGATTAAAATGGGAAACCTGGAATTATTGTTTCATCACCATTGATCAAATACGTAATCCGGATAAAGAAAATTAGGACGGTGGGCAGGAACGGGAGGACTCAGGTTTTATATTATTATCTCCTGCCTCACTAGGCGCTTTTCCTGGGTATCTGAACTCTTTCGCCTTTTAACTCTGCTTGCAGTTGCTATAGTGATGGCATAATTTTGTAATGGTCTAAAAATGACACCGGCATAGATACTGACAGATAGGAATTAATTCACTAACAAGTAATTATGTCGCGAAATGTTGACTGCCGTACAGAGGGTGCACGGTGACACATTTTCTGTTTTTCTGGGATGGCAGTAACATTAGCGTTGGTCATTAGTGGTAGACATCTCAGTAGTGTTGGATACGGACTTATATGCAGACCTATTTAGCTACCTGTGTGACAGCCTTGTTCAGGACACCAGAAACAGCTGTCCCAGCCTGTATGAGCCAAAATAATTAGGCCTGTCATCCCCCTGCTCTGATTTCCCCTTCAACCTGCTCCACAAAATGCAAATATTTTGCTTTCGTTGTCACATTCACCTTGACATGGATATAGCTTTGGCGCGTAACTGGATCAGATGACTCAGAATTTGCATTGTTCATTCTAATAAATTTGCTTCCCCACCACCGCATGGCAGGACCCATCAGATAAAGTCTCCCGGAGTGTCATCAATCACGCGTCCTGACACACGCTTTTGCCTTCATTTGTTACATACGAGAACATGCTTAATTATTTGTCCTGTAATTAGTTGGGAAAATGTCAGGAAATGTCAACTCTCTGTTCGCGGTGGAAGGACTCGGCTTGAAAGCCAGGATGAGTGAAGTGTCATTAATGCTGCCTAACTAGAGGAGGATCAGCTGGAAAGTGAGCGCTGCTAAAAAAGTAATCACGGTGAGTTACGGAAAACGGGAATCAGGCCCCAGAACGGGATGAGAGTCCTATTAGCAAACAGTTGTATTTTGCACCGCGAGTCTCCACAATAAAACATGGACAAGCAAACCTCAGAGCAGGCATATGGGGTTGATATCATTTCTGTGACATCCTTGTCAGCACCCCCTAAGCCAATCACGCTTAATGTATTACTAGAGGGGGCATCTAATATTTAATTTGCAGATTTAAAGCTCATCTTACCATCCGAACCGCACGGCGCAAAATTAAGTGAATATGCAAAGGTGGACCGTGTTTGCATTTCATCTGGCACAGTGATGGATGGAATATGTAACATTAAACCTGTCATTCTGCTTTTAGAAGCCTTTGCTAATAAGGGCAAATTGCCATTAATCGTCACTTGGCAACCCTAAACCTCAAACAAACAAACAAAAAATACGTGTAAAAGAGGCAGGGGGCACAAAACCAGGCAGGCACAGAGCAAGCTCGCTAGATAGAAGTCTCGCCCACACCCGCAATGCCAGAAAGAGCTCTTTGTTGATTCCAGCAGTGGGGCAGAAGGCCTTCATGCTATTTCCCAGATAAATCAGAGAGAAACAGATGCATTGGGAAGAAAGGACAATTTTATCACATGACAGGCGATCTCATTTTGAAACGGATGCGCCTGGGTTTTTAATTGTGCTCCGACGCCCTGGTACCTGACTGGTGTGTGTGCTTGGTGGCACTTTGTGAAGGGCCTGGTTGCCTCCCCATTGTGTGCAGGACTCCCGCGTTTGTTTCTAAAATGTCCCCAGCAAACTCCACATCACAGGCACCCGCTCTTTTCTGTATTGTTGTCAAAATAACATGTTCACATGAGAGCTTCCTTGATTTAATTACTGACATCATTTTGGGTCTCCAGAAGAAGTGAATTATCATTAGGACTCTCAGGAAAGAATAATTGAGATGGCATTCTGTAGTTGAACAGCTCACAACTTGTCACAGGTAGGGCTGAGCTAATTATCAAATGGTTAAACATTGATTCTGGGGTGGGGGTGCGGAGTGGGGGGTGTGGAGATGTGTGTGCAGTGCCATGCAAGCCAACTGTGCTTA
The DNA here is from genome assembly GCF_001704415.2 of Capra hircus. Taxonomy (NCBI): domain Eukaryota; kingdom Metazoa; phylum Chordata; class Mammalia; order Artiodactyla; family Bovidae; genus Capra; species Capra hircus. Next base: position 69,647,987 of record NC_030827.1, on the reverse strand, counting down.
AAACAAGGCTGCCCCAGCCCGCAGAAGCTTCAGAAAGCTGGGAAGTTTGATCTACCACGCCGCAGATCAGGCTTCAGGAAAGCAGATATATTATTTCATCTCTCCAAATCCAACAAACGAACAGAGCCAGCCATCGGAAGCTGGGCAAAAGTTAGAGACACGGAAGGACCGTTCATTCTTGATATTCAGATTTTTGAGAAAGATGAAAATGCAGCCACAGTTATTTTGAGTAGGCAGGATTTCAAAGCGTGTTCTAATTTAATCTTTGTCCCTAAAATTCATCCATGTAAGGGACTATTACTAATTGTCCTGGGGGAAGGCCTTCATGCGGGCAGCGGGAGGATATTTCCATTCCCCCTCTGTTTTAAAGAAAAGGCTCTGCTAGGCTTTCAAAGGCCCAGCCGTTGTGGGACTGATTTTGAAATTTCTAGCAATTAACCACACAGAAGAATAACATTTTCTTTCTAATATCCTGGGCTTTTCTTTCAGTTTTTTTTTTTTTTTCAGGTGGAACCATCTTTAATGAATGTCAAGGGGATTTTTTTTTTTAAGCCTTCTTTTTCAGTTAAGTCTTCGGATATTCCTGTCTGGGAGGGTGGGGATGGAGTGAGCGATAGAAACAGCCTAAAAAATTGCCTTCTTGGCAACAGTGGGAACAGGAAGGGAAAAGCCTGGTTAAACACTGGGAGGAGGTGGGAATGGAGAGGTAAGTTCCTCGCGGCCCATGTCTGCGCTGGGCCTTTGGACTGGCTGGCTCAAACCAGACACCCTCTCTGAGGGTTGCGGGGAGCTCCGCACTGACCCGGGGCAGCTTCCAAAACGGCTTATCTTCCGGGAGGTTCAAACCGCTCCGACTTGGCTGGTCGGGGCCGCGGGGCAAGGGGAGCCTCTCTGATGCCCTTCTCCGGCTGCCACCAGGAGCTCCGGTCCCCATCCATCCCGGATGGGCTTACAGACTCGCGCTGTCCGCCACCCCCCACCCCCAACCTTGATGACCTCTGCAGATAAAAGACACTCGCTCTTCCCTGAGGAAGAGAAGACCCTGGGGATGGAGACCCTCCCCCCCCCAGGGATCTCTGCACCTTCATCCCTGCTGTGTGCTGGCCGGGGTGGGGGTAGGGGGTGCTCCAGTGTGTGCCTCTTTCCTGAGCTCGGTGGTGAGGGATGGGGGGGTCCCCACCACACGGCTGAGCTCCCCCGGGGCAGCTCTGGCTTGTCTTGGGGACCAAGGCCGTCCACTCGGGCAGCTGCTGGGCAGTGGGAGAGGGGCCCGGAAAGGTTTCGCTGACTTTTCCTCCAGTGGCCACGTGTGTGCGGAAGCGACTGTTGCCAGCAGTTCCCAAAAAGACGAATGTGTTATTTTGGGGGGAGGGTTTGATCAAATCACTTGCCCTCGTTGGGACAAGGCACATTTTATTAGCGGCAAAAACCCACGGGTGAATTTGTTTTCCCTTTCTCTTAAGTGCCCTGTCGCGATGCAGGTTGCCATGTGTAAAGTCTGAAAACGGCATCTGCAGCCCCTGTGTTACCTGCATGCGTATATGTCGGTTTTACTTCCACCTCTAAAGTGAGTCTCTGCAAGGGGAGTGAAGATAAGTGACTCCTTTCTTTAGGGAGACCACAAGGCCTTTTCTTTTTCTGGAGAAAGAGAAAAAAAGGCGAGAGAATCGGTCAAGAGTCTTTGGTGCTTCAGAGGCAGGGGGGAAAAAAACCCACGATTCCTCCTCTAGAGTGAAGGTATTCTGAATGTGCATGAAGCAAGATTCTTGCAGGGGGTGCAGGCATGAGTCTCCGGACGGAGGTGCGTCCGGGCCTCCAGGTGCCCGGGACGGAGCGTATATTTCACAAGATGATGAGTGCACAAGGAGCTCACATTTTTCCATTAACATATTTAAGCCCACATAATAAACTGGGCACCCTTACAGACAGATAAGACGCGTTTCATGGCATTCTGGATGAATCACCAGGCTGTAAGCTTGAAACAATACGTTTAAGAGGAAGGAAAAAAAAAAAAAAACAAAGATGTAAGGTCAGACAGTATCTCCCGTAACATTTGGGAAAGGCTGCCAATTGTTTGGATAACGGAACAATAGCAAAGCCTCTTAGAACGTTGGTAAGTCTTTATTCAGTAATTCATTACCATGCATATTTCATAGCAGGGATTACTAAGACAGAATTGTGTGTCATTTTTGTTGTATGTCTTTATAATTACACCTTGAAGCCACAACTCGATTTTTTTTTTAGACTACATATTCATGAAAAGCGGACTTGTAATTTGATAAAGGGGAGCTTGTGTTCCCGTCTCCATTCAAACGGCATCGAGAAGCAGAATTAAAGGAGGCGTCTGTGTTCTCCCGCATTAATCTCCTCAAGCACATTCCAGCTGCTCTGATGTGCAGGAGGGAGATAAGTCCTGCGCGGACGGGCGCTGCGCGGGCCAGACAACTCTATTATTGGCTTCATAATTGCTTAATTAAACTTTTGTCACTAATCATTATGAGGGCAATAGAGCTGTTATACTGGCTTCTGTTAAGCAAAAATCAATAAACTGTTGGAGTTAATTTCGCCGTATTTTTTGTCCTGCAAATGAAATTCATTGCTGCCGGTTAGTGATCTGTGTGGCTGGCGCTCAGCTGATAGCAGCAGCCATCACCATTTGAATTGAGGTATTCAGTAGCACATGAATATGAACAAATGGCAAACATAAATCTCTTGCATGAAGTACACCTTCTCTCCCTTTATTATGGAACAATTGACCCATCCAAAATGAATTCTAATGCCAGGAAAGCGTTTAGATTTAAATTACACCATGGTCTTCTGGATCTGAAAGATGGCGGCATAAAAAAGATTAATATGCTAATTATTTTTCTCCTTATTTTTTTTTCCCTTCGACATCCATGGTGGGGTATTGTGAAGCGTGTAAATAAGATGACTGTTTTGTCAAGAAATGGCTCGAAGGCACACTATATTCCATTGCAATTTAATTTGTTTATTCAAAACCTCACTCCAGATTTTAACTGTGTTTGCAATAACACTTTATTTTTCACGTAATGTTTTCCTTTCACCAAGAATTCCTGGAATAAGGAAAGCATGTTTTTGTTTATTGAAATAGATTTAATGGTATTATGAGTGATGATCTACTTAACCAAGGCTGTATTTATAAATTCCTGTCAAACTTTTATTTTCTTCCCTCTTCTCCAGCTCACAGAATTGATCTGAGACGGTGCTGTCTCTTTCCTGTCCCTTGCACTGGGCTGGGCTGGGAGGAGGCGATCAGAGGCTTTGTTATTTACTCACTGGCCTTCAGCCAAGTTACCCAGGGCCCACCTCCCACACCCCTAGCCCCCGATGTTCTTAAAACGAAGGTAAATGAACAAAACCCAAGCCTAGCCTCACTAGAAGCATCAGCCTGGCGTGTAGCTAACACTGAAAACCTTATATTCCTGCGTCACTGTACCCTCTGAAGTGTTTGCTCTGTTTTGTATTTTTTTTTCCCTTTTTCCTCCAAAATGGCCTTGATGTTGCCAGTAACCACCACAAGAATGAGAGGAGGGAGAGGGCGCCTCCCTGAACCTTGCGCCCTCGGCTGACATCTTTGCCAGCACCCACTGTGTGGGGCTCTGCGTGGACATGCAGAGGATGCCGATAAAGCGTGGACACCCCTCTCTTCATCTGGGAGCACCATTCAGAACGACTCCAATTCCCCTCTGGGCCTGGAAAGTCCAATCTTCTTGTGGAAAGGAAATTGTTTACTCTCTGAAGCTGAAGAAAAGAGACAAATTGTATTCTGAAGGGCGGATGCTATGTGTACCTAAAAGAGAAGAAAAATGAGAACAGTGAGAGAGAAGGACTCCATCACTTTATTTCTCAAAGTTGTCAGACCATAGACTTCCGACCCAGTCTTGCTCTGTGCCTGAAAACACCGAAAGTTGTGTAACTCGATTGTTGACCACGTGATTTGAGTTCATTCTTTGACACAAGCAGCTTATTTTATGCTCATGAAAAAGGGGTCGTCTCCATCTTCCATAATGTCTATTAAAATGATTTGAACGTAATAGGTGTTTAGTTAATGGTTTACAATTAAGAGATGATAAATACGGCCTTGAATGCCTCCACTTCTAGAGAGGTGTGGATGGGCTGGTCACTCATGTCCCTGAAAGCTTACTGCTGTTGATTTTTTAATGCTCACATTTGTAATCCCCGGTTTTTCAGCATTAATGGGGCTAAAATAGTGCTAACATGAACCAAATGTGCAGGGCAAGATACCTGATCTCAACGCCAACTGTCAGGAGTTTATTTCCTTATTACTTTGGTCTGAATCCACTGCTTTATTTGCCAGAATTATTTTTAGCTATTCTTTGTTATTCTAGGCCTGACTCCAAGCATCAGTTTTTTTATGTGAAAGGAGAAATGGAGCACAACTTATTAGCAAGATCTCTGCCCTTAAAAATTATTACTATTTATCTAGTCTGTGAGAATGGGGAGCCGTGATAAGTCCTCTTCTAACAAGGAAAACACCTGACATCATGAAACCAAATACTTAGTTTTGAGCCCTCAAACAAGTTTCACCAAATGAAAGAATAGATTCCTAGGAAATACTATTTAAAATCACACGTGGATTAAAATCACATGCACAGCCGTGCAAACTGGGATTTTAATTTTCAGTACTGCATTCATTACATGATTTAAATGAGATTACAGCATAGAATACACCTTACTTTGGGATTAAACCACAATATGTAAATATCCCATACGTCTCTTAGGTTATTCTTTTGTAGAATTGCAACTTATACATTTCAACATGCGTTATGCATTGAGTGTTAAAGCTATATCAGGCTTGTATAAATATGTGATTTTCCTCTAAGAACATCTAGAAGTAAAAGGGATTAGAAACCTTTTGACTGGATTGAAAGTAACATAGGCGGCAGGGCAGAGGAGAGCCACCAGGGGCAACCAAACGAAGGGAGCTTGTCCTTTGGAGTTTTCCTGACAGTTTGGCCCCGCAGGGCAGGTCCGCAGGGAGATTTTTACAGATATCTCAAAGGTACCTTGAATTTCTACTTTGAGACCATAATTTTCGCTCTCTGTAAACTGTCTTACAGAGGGGCCTACGTCAAGCTGTCCGTGAATGTCAGCATGCATACCTGCTTAAAATTAAGGTGTACTTTCTTAGAACTCAAATTTTTTAAAATGAGTCTTTTTGTTGTTTTGACAAACTCAATGTTTGAAAACCTTTGATACCACCATCTGTTTTTCACTTACTTTCTTCTTAAAATGCACTTTTTTCCCCCATGTGCTGCTCATCCTTTGACTGATGCAATTGACTTCAGTTTATCCCAACTTGCTTGTAGGATTGTATGAAATTCAGTCGTCAGGCTGGCGTTGGAAGAGGGCTAATTTGCCTTGTTCTCAGTGTAGGTCCGTTCTGTGTTGGGCTGGGTTATGATGGGTTCAACTGTCAGTGCTAGACAAACTTCATTACTAGTTCCTGGTGTTGGTGAACAATTGAAATAGACGGTCTGTCACTCCAAACAGTTTATTTTTTTTTTCCTCCAGAATCCAAGTAGATAGAGGGATAAAAAGAGAAGAGAAAAGAGAGAATACACTTAAATGTAAGAAAGAAAATGAGGAACATATTTAAGCATAAGTGTATGAAGCTCATGTGCATTAAGAATATTCTTAAATATGCGAAAGGAGAATCAGCTTATTCAGATCACTTTTGATGACTGATCATTTTAATTTGGTTTTGGAATTTCAGTTATTTTGTTCTGAAGTTGGTGAGCCTTGTTCTCTGTAAGGACTTAATACTTAAGGAAAATTTAAAAATTAAAAAATACTTACGGAACATTTGAAAGTTAAATTGGAAAGTAAAAAGTCATCAATAGGCTCAGAGATAATGGAGGAAGAATATGGTTTTAAGAAGAAATTGCCTTCGTATGTGATGGCCCTCACTAGCTCGGTGACCTCCGCAAGGCCACCCTCACTCCGAGCCCCTTGGCTCGGACCCAGGCCCAGTCTCCAGGCTCCTGCTGTCTGGTACCACCTTCCCATGGGCACTGTGCCCATGATGCCGTCTCTGGCCAGCACCCCGACGGCCTCGGGTCGCACTGCCCCTCTTTGCCTGCATCTGCAGCCTCCCACTCTCACTGGCACAGAACCACACGCCTAAGGTACCATTTGTTGTGCTGCTTGCCTCTTTACTCTCCTCTTAAAATGTGCTCCCCCCCCACCCATATCCTGCTCATCCCTTGATGGATGTAATTGATTTCAATTTATCCTAATATTTTTTAGGACTATACTGCAATTCAGTTATCGGGCTGGCGTTGAAAGAACGAGGTCTCCTAGGTTAAGTACGTCAGTGCAGTTTATGTGTGTTTCCAAGATAATTATCTGCCTCGTTCCGTGTGTAGGTCCATTCCGTGCTGGGCTGGGTCATGATGGCATCGATTGTAACTACTGGGCAGTGTTTATTAACGGTTCCTAGTGCTGGTGAACAATTAAAGTATAAGGTCTTTCACTTCAAATAACTTATTAACTAATCTTCATGGAAAGTAATAAGACAAGGAAAGGGAAAACAAAGAAAATGAAAACCACCCATAATTCCAAACTCAGAAATAACTTCTGCTGGCGCTTATATGTATAGACTCATATGGTCTACATACACGGTTCCATAAGCGTGTGTGTGTGTGTGTGAGTGTGTGTGTGTGTGTGCGTGTCATATGATTTTACGTTCTGATGGGGGAGGAAACACAGCTTGTCCAAGTCTGTGTCTCAGCTAACACTTAGCACAGCGGCATGGCCTTTTGGGATCTTCTCCATAGATAGCTGCTATATAAATGCAAAAAAGGCGGATTTACAGTCTTCTAATTTTTTTTTTAACACAGTGACTTTTTAATTGTTTGGAAATAGAAAGCACAGTTATTTTGTGCATGCCATGTGAAGTCATTGGATAGACCAGCATTCTCAGGAAATATGTACACTTTTTGACTAAATAAGCGGCTTCCCTCATGACTCAAGCAGTAAAGAATCCCTTGTAATAGAGGACGCAAGAGATGTGGGTTCAATTCCTGGGTCAGGAAGATCCCCTGGAAGAGGAAATGTCAATCCACTCCAGTATTCTTGCCTCTTACCATGGGAAGTTCCATGGAGAGAGCAGCCCGGCGGGCTACAGTCCATGGGGCTGTAGAGTCAGATGCGTCTGAGCACACAGGCTCGTCACATGTCTAAATAAACTCACCTGCCTTTGCAATCATCCCCTTGTGGCTGGGTTAGCTTTGCATCTCTGCCTGAGATGAAGAAATGCCCTTTATCTGCATGAAGAATTGAAAGTTTCATTTCTTAAAATGCTTATCACAAGTGAAACATCTAGCGTATTTTTGCACGTGGTGCTGTGACTGAGAACAACAGTTTAGAACATTATCTTTGTATTAATTTCCTAACCTGCTCTCGACGCCAATCAGTAACTGTTCACTCAGCAACTGGATGAAAAAGAGAAGGTGCCTCTGTCATCAAAACGTGCACACAAGGTGTTGTCGGGCCTCATGGGGCCCCTGGAGATGCTTTTATAGCTTACAACGAAGGAAGACTTGTCTTTAGCAAAACTGTCACCGACACGGCTGTCCCACATGTCCCTTCTGACTTTTCTTGCTAGTGCCGTGGCCAAGGCAGCTCAGGACAGACAGGAGGGACCCGGGGCTGAGGAGGGCAGGCCTGGCCCGTCCCCACCAGAGTGCGGACAGAGAGCTCTCTGCACGGCTGTCTTACTGACGGACAGGATGTTTGAGACAGGTTTGAGATAATTGGATGTGACCTTTCCGGTTTTCTCAAGCCGGGAGCGAACGGGAAGCTGGGTGCGTGAGGCTGGCTTGAGCACGGCCGGGGCCTCCGGGCAAGAGGCTGGCTCCCGAGAGCGCGCTTCCTGCTCATTAGGGAGAAAAGCACCCCCACCACCTGCCTGCCCTCAGCCTTGTGCTACCAGACCATCGTCTCTGTGTCCAGCTCCCTCTTGGCCTCCCATGGGAGCTCTTGCCTGGAAAATGAAATCACAAAATCTCAACTCTTGTCTGAGTTTACCTGGCTGGACAGTTCTGTTTCCTTCAACCACATACAGATTTTATGTAGACTTGAAGAGGAAAAAAATGGTTTTAAAGTTGGTTTGGTTTACTCACACAATTCCAAGAACGATAGCTTTCCCACCACGGGGGTGGGTGCTGAAAGGGGGTTGTGTGCCTCTTTAAGCAGATGTCAAAGCAAGTGTGTCTGTTTATGGGGACTCAGGGGCCAAGGGGAGAAGGAAATGGCAATCCACTCCAGCGTTCTTGCATGGAGAATCCCAGGGACGGAGGAGCTTGATGGGCTGTCTATGGGGTCGCACAGAGTTGGACATGACTGAAGCGCCTTAGCAGCAGCAGCAGCACCAGAGCCTGAGGAGGAAGGGTGCCTTTTCCAGAATCAATCATGGATTTACAGGGTCATGTTGGTGCTTCTGGGTTAGAGCTTTTCTTCAGTGAAAGTGGGGCTATTAAGGGACTGAAAACATACTTCATCAGTTTTCACTGAAAATCACAGAAGGAGCCGAGTCGGCCTGCGACCGATGACTGCGCCCCGGCTGCTCTGGGTTTTCTTCGGGAGGCAGTGGGGCTGCCAGGGGCTCTCCCGAGGCCCGGCCACCGCTCCTCCCATCTGCAGGGACGGGCCGCAAGAGGACCTTTGTCAACAAACCCTGTGCCCCCGAAGGTAGCCCTTCCTGGAGGCCCATTGATACCGCTGTTTATTCACCGAAGCTCCTGAGGCGTGGCAAGCACGAGAACACAGTATTCAACGTGGAAACTTTCATTTTCATCTCATTAGGAGGGCACGGGTTGACTACTAATGAGAAAATGGAAATAAAATAAAAATGGCTTCCCCCAGTGGCCCAGTGAAGCTGGTTCCTCTTTGGCCATGTTCCTCACAAAACAAGGATTTCAGGACGTGGGTTTAGTGAGTACCCTGCATTAGTGGCTGGGTTAAACGACTCCGTGTGAGGATGGGGACTGTGCCTTGTCCCAAGACCTCACTTAGGAGACCTTGTGGCTGTGAAGAGTTTTAGGGTGCCTTGTGCCAGTCGTGAAGCTGGCCATCTAAATCCCCAAACAATTGTGGCAAGGCACGCAGTTCCGCAAATAGACTGCCAATTCTCTCAAAAGTGGAATCAAATCGTTTTGGAGGACGTCGGATGTCAGTGCAGGGATAAGCGTGTGTCCTCGGCCCCAGACGGGCATCCCAGGGTATCTGGGATGCATCTGACGGCCAGCTGGGTGCTGCGTGCTCCCTGAGGCTGCCGGCCGGGCTGGGGAAGGCACCCTTACCCAAGCCCTGGGTGAGGTCAGAGGTCACACTCGGCAGGGCAGCGGTCGGAGGGGGCAGAGGGGGCCCCCCCAGTGTTCCTCCCCGAGGACCAGGCGCGGTGCCCTCTGCTGGGCCTGCCCGGGGTGGGGGCCGTCTCCCGTACCTCTGCCAGGTCGAGTCCGGCCTAAGAGACCACAGATCAAACACTCCCATCCCCTGCTGGTGAACAGGAGTTTGAAGCCCAGGAGCCTCTGTTTATTGTTTCAGGAAAATGAGCTAATTTCTGGGAGTTCGGGCCTCGGGGTCGCCTCCTCCCCAACCCAGGGCGAGCCCGGCGGTCTTGCAGGACAGGCCTCCGCTCGTCGCTGAGAACCCCGCGCATAGCCATGTCGATGTCTTCGTAAAGGTGATACATGCAGCCGGTCTATCAGGCTAACGCCCAATAAGGACCGGTGTTTATCCCAGGGCCTGCGGACGCACGGGTCTGAAGCCCTTTCAGGCCGACGTGGGAAGGCCCGCTCGCCTCCTTCACACAGAAATCGCTTAATGACAGTTAATATCGCCCTGTAATCTTGGCAGCTCCCACTTAATTGCAACGTTTTGAAGTCTGTCTGCACCCCTTGGAGGACGGCGGATCCCTGGTCTTAGGTGCCGTTCAGGTGGTCCCAGCTCCCAGGGAGGCAGGGGTCGCCTGCCCAGAGCTCCTGGTCCAAGGCACGGCCTGGCCCTTGGGGCACTGCTTCTTCGCTGCCCGCTGGAGAAGACCACCTCTGGGGAGGGCCTGGGCATGGACGTGGGCTGCGTCAGAAAGGAAAAGACTTTTTTTAAACCCCAAACCTCAGCTTTTGAAAAAAAAAAAAAAATACACAGTTTAGTATGGACTTGTCTGGAAATGCCAATAAAAGAGTTGAAACACTTTTTCGTGTGAGAGAGAGCCTTGTGGTGAGCAGCGGGCTGGCCTGTGTGGGCTGGTAGGGGGGCGTGGAGAGAGAGAGGGGAAGATGGGGGCGGAGGGGAGGGTTGTGTGCATTTCCTTTAGCCAGAAAAGTATGTCTCAGAGAGTGTCCTTCTCCGGGCTGGCCTCACCTCTGACCCCAGGGGGAGGTGCCCAGTTCTGCGCCTCCCAGCTCATCCAGACTGAATTTCCCTACTGGGCTCCCTAAATAAACCCCTGAGCAAACACCGCTGCTGTCGTCACCTCTTGTCTTGATGACACAGAAGCAGACTCCATGGTCCACAACTGCTCAAAACACACGTAAGTGGCGACCTGAGCTCTTCCAGCCCGATCCGCAAAACCGCCCACCAGTGAAGAGAGCCACCGGCCCCTGAGCTTTTCTCACGACTTCGTAGGCTGGTTTCATGCTCACACGCACGTGTGTTAAGCTGCTTCCGTCGTGTCCGACTCTTTGCGACCCCATGGTCTGTAGCCCACCGGGCCCCTCTGTCCGTGCGATTCTCCAGGCAATACTGCTGTGGGTTGCCAGGCCCTCCTCCAGGCGATCTTCCCGACTCAGGGATCAATCCTGCGTCTCTTACGTCTCCGACACTAGAAGGTGGATTTTTTACCATTAGCGCCACCTGGGAACCCCTCATATTTATGTACAGTAATTCATTTCTCAACATGACGAAAATACACTGCAGTGTGGGCCTACAAATCCTTGTCAAGAATATCAAAGTATTTGGGTGAATTGAACGAGATTTGGCCTGTGAGAGTCACTGGACACTGTAGATCAGATGACCAGCAAGTACAGTTTTTGAGTACAAGCAGGAAGGCTTGATGTCTAGGATTGTGACAAAAGTCTTAATGTGTTAAATATTTTACTTGCTCTTTGAAGCAAAACAGTAGGTAATTTTTAAAAAGTGTGAACGTATTTTTCTCAGAAGACACATGGCTTAGGGGGTCCGTTGGTTTGGGAATTATCTTAATTAAAATTACTTATATGAGCTGCCATAAATTTCCAATTCTTTGGCTTTATTTACTTTTGTTGGGTTTCTGGATGAATCATTTCTGTTCAAGTCTTTCCCTGGATTGAGCATGGGTTTCACACACATAAAGTGACATTTACTCTCATCTGCACTCATTAGGTGTTTGCCTTATGGAACCTGCTTTCCGAGGGAATCGCCTTTCCATTCTCCTGTGTTGGAAACCACTCAGGTGAAGTCAGGAGGGGCTGGCGGGCTGTCTTAACTCTTGGACAACATCTCGAGTCAGGACCGTCTCTCTCAGCAGTGTTATTCCCAGCATCCTCTGTATTGGGTGGCAAGTGGTACAGAGTTGAGAGCATCTCTCAAAGTTCCCTTTTTTTTCCGCCATTTTTTTTTTATTGCAAAGCTGATACCAGACCCAAGTGGTATCACATCCCCAAAGTTCTTCAGGTAGGTGAGTAGCTACCTATCAATTGTCTCAAAGGATGAATACACAACTAATTGATTAAATGTACCACTATCTCTTGTACCTCTCAGGGCCCGCAGAGGAACAAAGGGTCTACCTGTGAAGTCTGTCCCAGGTTGGGGGGGCACTAATTACTCCCGTGCTATGGGCTGGTATGTGTCTTGTTTCTTTTTGCCTTAGAGGCAACTGCCTGGACTTCAAAGGATGCTTTAAAACTGAATCGCTTCTCCACGGCAAAAGCCAGTGTTAAAAGACTGGGGTTACAGTAAAGCTCTGCAGGTAAATAGCCAAGCTATTCTTTGCACAAACTTCACAGCAGTTGATGACGTATGTAAAGCTATCAACGTTTTCAAGACAACCTTCTTTTAGAGTTTAGCATGAGGAGTCCACACACATTACTTAAAGACTAGTACAACACCCTTTTTATTTCCTCACTCTGAAAGCCTTCAGAGGCCCAGGTTTCCCCATCCCAACAGTGTTGCTTCTGAAACCTGGTGTCACTTTGACTGGAGTCAACCATCCACATGGAGCTATGTGATTATTGATCGGCCTTCTGCCTGAAGCCACGCCTTGGCTCCCTACACAGTCCCTGAATCAGATGAAAATGCTTATCAACTTCAGGATGCATCTTCTAGGAGTGATTCTTTTCAACTCTCTGGTTCATACATGGGTAAATAGAATAAAGTGAAGGATGAAGATGTTTGGTGATTTATGTATAACTCGTCTGGCCAGACACTAACTGCTGGTCTTATCACCATTCCTGATGGCTTCTAAGCGTAAGCACCTTCATCCTAACTAGTCTGATGCCCTTGCCTCCATCTTTATGCTTCTTAAGAACCACTTTCTATTTTTTACGGCTCCTCATTGTTTTCGAGGCTTTCCAGGCGGTGCTAATGGCAAAGAACCCCCCTGCCGTTGCAGGAAGCATAATGAGATGCAGGTTTGATCCCTGGGTGGGGAAGATCCCCTAGAGGAGGGCATGGCAGCCCGCTCCAGTGTTCTTGCCTGGAGAATCCCATGGAGGAGGAGCCTCCCAGGCTAAGGTCCACAGGTCGCAGAGAGTCGGACACCACCAAGACGGTCTAGCACTCACACACGCCTTGTTCTCTAAGACGCTCCTTTGGCTGGTTTTGCTAATCAGGTCCTGTCTCTTGTGGAATATTGCATAGCTACCCTCTGCGATTGTCTTGTACATCAGCTGGTGCATATTCTCTCCGACATGAGGGCTTTGGTGCTTTATTTTCTGTTTTGTTTTGTTCCGCTGTGCCGTGTGTGTGTGTGTGTGTGTGTGTGTGTGTGTGTGTGCCCATACGTCACCAAGACTCTGCCTCTGATATTCTCAATGGCTTTTGTTCATTATTTGGTGTTGGGTCCACTTGATTTCCTTAAAGACGAATCTGAAGAACACGCTGTTCTGAAAGGTGATTTCCTCCCCCGCGCTTATCTTCTTAAGAAAGTAGGGGGACATTCAGGAAGTTGAGAGGCAAGTGTTGTCCCCGCGTTCAGCTGTTGTCTCTCTGGAAAGCGGATCATTTGCGGTTCTGCCTTGTTCAGGTCTCACCGGCTCGCACCCCGTCCGGCCACACAAAAGGCTGCTTTGCTCAGTCCTGAGCTTGGGTGCTCGCGGAGACGACCACTCTCAGCTGCTCCTCGTCCCCAGTAATTAGCCTGTGATGGCTGCTGCCTCTTGTGGCTCTGCCTGTGAGAGACATTTGACACAACAGACATCAGAGGGATTTTTCAGGAGGCTCTTGTGGCGTCCGAATGGCTCTTAATTAACCACTTAGGTCCCCTCCTTCACTCCCCTGCGTGGCACTTTCCAAATGGTAGGGGTTGCACTGTGGATCTAAACTCCGGGGGAAGCGTGCTATCAAAAGATCTTGTAAATGAAGGCTTGTGTAAATTATTTTTAATGATTCCCTCCTGGCACATCATTATGTTTGTAGCTACACACAGGCACTTCAGAGATGGCTCGTCTTCCAAGAGGTCAGCTGCAGGACCACCGTAACTAGCTGCAGTCAGGAAATGGCTTATTAATTAGCGCCGTGGCTCTTCATTGCTAAGAGCTCTGATGTATGGAGCTAGAGTTGTAATTGTGTAGGCTCGAAATAATAAGCCATCTCTGGGCTCCTTATGCAAATTGGCATATTATAAGATCATTACCTATCTAAACACTGAGTTTTAATAAGAATTACAATGATGAATTTTATGATAATTGACACTCAAATTTTAATCTCTTGGATTTTTATCATTTTGGTGGTTAAAGTGTGTTTCTAATTAAATGTAGCTTAAAATGCAAAGGATTGTGTAACGATTCTGTTCCGTTCTTCTAGTTCAAATTAGGTTATTCTCTTTGGTCGTAGGAAGGAGGCCTTCTTAGTAATAGGTATGTGACAGTATGTAATACTTGTACAGAAAGATGTTTAATCAGCAGTTTTTTTAGGAGTGTGATTTTGATGACCATATAGTGTCAACCATGAGAAAAGAAACCCTAAATGGGGTTAGAAGAGGTTCCCATCATAGGAGTGATACATAACGAAGAAGGAAAACTGGGGAAAATACTGCATGAGCTCATAGATCTGGGATGGGGGTTGAATTTTTAAATAACTACACTTTTAGAAGCAAAATAGTTCCCAAAACTTACGCAATGCAATTTAGTTTTAATATATCGATTTAAAACCACCCATATTATTATTTCTGTAGGGTATCATATAATAAACAGATATTGCCGTTGTTTGCAAATTCAACCCTAACAACAAAAGGAGAAAGGTTTTCTTTCATTTGACGAGGAAGAAGCCATCACTCATTATCACTGTTACCTGTGGAGTGCACCTCATTGAAATAATTAGACACCAGAGTTCCCATCCGTGATCTGACTAGAATCCACACGATGCTTTCTTGGAGACGGATACAACGTGAGCATGGAAGAAGTATCTTTTGTCTTTATGATGTGGAAACCTGGAGTGTGGACTAACGTAAGCTCGAGTGACCTGAAAAGAAAATTACTGGATTCAGAAAACAAAAGTGAGTAAACCAGTTTTTAAGAAAACAGTGTTACATCATTTTGGAAGTAAGAGACACACAGCGGGATCCTGATGACCTAATGGATCCACTGCAGATTAAGTTAAAATATTTAAATGACTGCTTTTCTATTAATCCCGTGGGGAGATCTGAAAGGTCTGTGGCACTGGGAAGCACCCCAGCCCTACCTCCAGCCACCTGGAAGCCAGGCAGTGCGGGATGTCCTCGAACCCAGGCCAGGTGAGGCTGGGGGGCCCTGGAGCCCCTCTTTGTGAATGCGGGCATCCCCCATAGAGGCTCAGCTGGTGGCCAGAATGAAGGACAGGCATTTCCCCAGCTGGCGTCTGGCCCAGCATGGGCTGGGCTTTCTCCTTTGCTTCCCCTGGGACCTGGTCTCCTCGGTATCCCTTCAGGCAGATGCTGCTCAGGGTAGGTCCACACCCAGGAGTGCCTCAGGCCCCTCTCCACAGACCACCTTGGCACCTCACCAGCTCACCTACTCAGTGGCTGGGGCTACACTGTCACCAGCCCAGGCAAGACATCTATGATTAAGCTTCAAGTAAGAAATTTTAATTAACAGGTGCTTGGTCCTTGGAAGGAAAGCTATGACAGACTGAGAGTCGAAGCGTTAGCCCCCTCAGTCTAGCCTGACTCTTGCCACCCACGGGCTGTAGCCCGCCAGGTTCCTCTGTCTATGGAGTTCTCCACGCAAGAATGCTAGAGTGGGTTGACATTCTCTTCTCCAGGGCGTCTTCCCAACCCTGGGATCCAACCTGGGTCTCCTGCATTGCAAGCAGGCTCTCTTCCATCTGAGCCACCAGGGAAGGCCTATGACAAACCTAGACAGCATATTAAAAAGCAGAGACATCACTTTGCAAACACATTTTTAAATAGTCAAAGTTATGGCTTTTCAGTGGTCATGTACAGAAGTAGGAGTTGGACCATAAAGAAGGCTGAGCACCAAAGAATTGATGCTTTCAAAGTGCAGTGCTAGAGAAGACTCTTGAGAGTCCCTTGGACTGCAAGGAGAGCAAACCAAGATCCTGATGCTGGGAAAGAATGAAGGCAAAAGGAGGAGGCAGCAAAGGATGAGATGCTTAGATGGCATCACTGACTCAATGGACATGAGTTTGAGCAACTGCCAGGAGATAGTGAAGGTCAGGGAAGCCTGATGTGCTGCAGCCCATGGGGTCGCAAAGAGTCAGACCCAACTTAACGACTGGACAGCAACAAAGGAAATTTTAATTGCAAACAGCAAAGCCACAGCCCTTGCCACCCCCACCCCCAGCTCCTTGGGTCTTTACGCCATGTGCCCATCTCAGGACGGTGGTGTGGGGCGTGAGTTTTGGAAGATGAGTCTCCCAGCTCCTCCTCTAGACCTGCGCTTGCACCAGGTGCAGAGACCCCCCTGACCCAGGAGCCAGACGACAACTCTGCTCTCTCATGCATCCCGACCTGAGCACTCCCTTCCCTGTCATTCCCCTCCCTGCTCTTTGCAGCTCACCTCCTAGCTGTGTCCACGGCAGAGGGCTTCGCACAAGCCTGTCGCTTCCAGGTGCACAGGCGCAACATCTTTCATTGACCAAAACTGGCTTATGGCATGAAGAGCTCTCTGTATTGTGCATCCCCCGACACCAGAGGAAGACGGTGCCTGTGACGGTCAGGATGGTCCTGAGCAGCAGAACCAACAGGAGAAAAGTGTACGCAAATCTGCATGTATGTATTTACATGTACGTCATATAAGCTTGCAGATAGGAGAAACAGTAAGAGTGCTAATGAGAAACAGGCACGCAAGTGGACGCAGACAGAGATGGGCCCCCCAGGCGCTGTCAGTGACGAAGAACCCACCTGCCCGCGCAGGAGACTAAGAGCCACGGGTCGGGAAGCCCCCCTGGAGGAGGGCAGGGCAACCCCCTCCAGGGTTCCTATCTGGAGAGGCCCACGGACAGAGGAGCCTGGCGGCTACAGTCCATAGCATCACACAGAGTCGGACACGACTGAAGCGCCACAGCAAAGCATACAGATATGCATGCAGATACAGGTTTATAGACCTCGTACGCCATACTACCTTACTTATTACGAGCAGCTGGCTCACACAGGCACAGACGGTCCCCCAATCTGAGGCTCAGGTGGAGACCCAGGATCGCTGGTGCTGGTGCCGTCCGAGTCTAGGGTGGGAGGCGGCCGTCCTGATGTCCCAGCTCTGAGCCAGCAGAGGGAGGAGTGAGCTCTCGCTTCCTCTGCCTTTTATCCTCTTTGGCTCCAGTGGGCGGGAAGGCACTGTGAGCATCAGGAGGGCCATCAGCTTTGCTGGATCCATTCATTCAATTGCCAGTCTCATCTGGAAACACCCCTGCAAACACCCCAGAA
Organism: Capra hircus; assembly: GCF_001704415.2. Lineage (NCBI taxonomy): Eukaryota > Metazoa > Chordata > Mammalia > Artiodactyla > Bovidae > Capra > Capra hircus. The sequence goes on along the minus strand of NC_030827.1, from coordinate 69,630,877 downwards.
TAGCTCTCCGGCAGACATCTAGGGCCCTGCAGGCTCACACACGGGCTTATCTTATCCTCAGCGTCTCCCTGGCCCTCATCTTAGTTCACACTCCTCTCACCTGGGGGATGGCCCAGGCCTCCTGACCCATGACCTCCTGGAGCGTGTCTTCTGCAGGCAGATATGACCAACGTGTTGGGCACAGTTACCTGCTGAAACGGTTTCCATGGAGCCTGGCTGCCGAGACGGGTGGTCTCCTGGAGCCCCCACCCTCCCTGAGTCCTGTGGTCCCCGATGTGGCTCACGGCGCTCCAGTGATGCCGCTTGCTGCTTCCGCTTCCTCTGCTGGGAGGCTTGGTCCTCAGGTCCACCTCCTCGTCCTCATCAGCAGCTCCGACGCTCACAGAGGCAGCCGCCACTGACAGTCATCACTGTGGCCTCGCTTCTCAGCTCAACAAGCGGGTCATAGCAAGTACCACCTGGATGAAAAAGCGAACGCCAGCGTATCCTGTAAATGCTTCCGTGATGTTCAGCAATCTCAACGGTATGAGCTATCCCATCCGTCTCCCCTTTTAAAATCTTTTTAAACCTACCTTTTAAATCTTTCCGTTTTCCACTGAGTGTGACCACTGAGTTACAAAAAGTGATCCATATCTACTCACTCATGCTGTCCTGCATATTGTATTTTTATTTTAAGAAGGGCCAACCACCAGATTATTTTAACAAGCGTTACTTGGAACAGGAAGGAAAGAATGTGACTATTCAATACAAACTAAAAGAAATTATTTCTCCTATTTTAGAGTTCACTGTTGACCAAGTGGACCTATTATAATAAAGCCAATGATTGGCCTCATCTTTTTTTCAGAGATTTTGTGCCTTGAGGTCCGTCCTTCTGGCTTCCAGAGATGACCCTCAGGTCACTGTCTGCACCCACCCTCTGCATGCTCTGGGTATGTGCATGGTGTGTTCTAGAATGTACCCCACCTGCTCACCCTTCCACCAGTGGATTATCCTGAAACACGATACTCATTCTCTGGCTGGAATGAGACATGTGGCCCACAACGCATCGCCATCCCGTCATCCTCCTGAGAGCTGTCTGCTCAGTCCCCAGGACCTTGGAGCAAGTCTCCACTAGGTTCTTGGCCAGCTGCCGAGGTGTCCCGCTGAGGAGGTTGTTGTGCTTTTTCTGGATGCTTCCAACGGCCCCCTGCCTCCCAGCCAAGCACAACATGAACTGGTGTCCCCAGTTTCCCCTGGCCTTGCACTCCTAACTTTTCTAGCAGGTGTTGTCCTGAGACCACCCCGATCCTGGCAGCTGGGGGGAGAACCCAGTGAGAGAAGCCTGGAGGAAATGGCGAGCGGCCCAGGGGCCAGCTCCATGTGCGCTGAGGACGCCGATCTCGTCTTATGTCAGGAGCGGAAACACTGCTGGAGTGCTCTCTGTCTTGTTGCTGTTGTTCAGCTGCTAAGTTGGGTCCAACCCTTGGCAACCCCATGAACTGCAGCACACCAGGCTTTCCTGTCCTTTGCCATCTCCCGGAGCCTGCTCAAACTCATGTCGGTGATGCCATCCAACCATCTCATCTGTCTCGTAATAAATCCTATGTGGTGTGGAACACAATGTGATGGCGGCTCAGAGTCCACTCGACTTTGGACGATAAACCCCCTTTTTTTGGGGACCCCTGAAGAGCCGTGAGCCACGTCTGGCCTCCCTGGTGGCTCAGACAGTGAAGCATCTGCCTGCAATGTGGGAGACCTGGGATCAATCCCTGGGTCAGGAGGATCCCCTGGACAGGGGCATGACGATCCACTCCGTTACTCTGGCCTGGAAAATCCCATGGACGGAGGAGCCTGGTGGGCTAGAGTCCACGGGGTCGCAAATAGTCGAACATGACGGAGCAACTTCACTTCAGTTTCAGGGTTTATCACGTGATGACAAACAACTGTGAGTGATTTTTGAGTTCGTTGTTTTTAGCCCCAGAGCTGGTTTTGTTAAGAAGCCCTGAAGGAGACAGCCCCAGCTGGCTGGCGTGGTGGGAGGACAAGGAAGGAGCCCCTGGTCTGCTCAGCTCGTGGTCTCATGGCCAGAGTCTCAGATGCCCCAGGCAGAGCCGTCTCCTCTCTGAGCCCCCGGGGGTGAGGCAGGGGCTGCAGGAGGGTCGGTCCAGGCAGCGCTTGTGCGGTGACGCGCACACGTCTTGCGACCCTGGGCTCACGGGACAGGAGCTTGGGGCTCCCCTGAAGTCTGTGTGCTCAGAACTGAGGTGAAGGTTGCCTGGAGCCACACTCTGGTACATGTCAGGGTTGCAGGGGGCCTGTCCCTCCCAGGGGTCTCCTCTCTCCTCCTGACCACAGTTCAGGACTGACCAACAAGGTGGCTGATGGATTCCCGGACCCTCCAGCCCATCCCCTGCCTTTCCACATCTGCTCCATCTGACCATCACCTGGCCTCAACCTGCTGACCCAGGAGGTGGTCACTGGGGGCAAGGGAGCCTGACGTTGGTTTGCTGCCTCTCAGGGGCATGTGCCCCTCGAAGGATCTCTTCTGAGAGGCCTGGGAACCAGGGGCCCAGCTGGCCTCTGAATCCTCCTTGATCTCTGTGGCTGGGGGTCCCGAGGCCATGCAAAGACAGCCACGTTCTGCCTCTTGCTGCTCCTGGCATCACCAGGGGTCTCTGCTTTCTCTAAGACCCTTCCTGAGTGCCCATGGCCAACCTCAACACACCCTCCACCCGGTCGGTCACAAACGGTCCCTTCTCTACCTCCACCAGGGTCCCCTTGCTGTCCCTGCCGGCAGGGGAGTCACAGGGGTCCCCGTCCACTGAGGGCCAGGCTTCTCAGCACCCCGTCCATAGGTGCAGCCTCCTGCGGAATCCACGACTGTCCACCCTGGTGTCCACTCTTCCTGAAACGGGGACACCACCTCCTTCCCAGTTGGCACCTTTGTCCTCTGGGAACCGGAGCAGCACCCCCTCAACCCCTGCCTCTTGGCCTGCGTGCCCTGAGGACAGTCCCTTTCCCTCCCTGTCATGCTTAGAAGGGGTGGCAAGCTGGGCCATGGGCAGAAGGCCAAGGGCAGAGGCCCCCAACCCTGCTGTGGGGTCCCTGCAGACGCGGTCCACTGAGCCCCGCTGGCTCAGCAGCAGAGGAAGACAGACAGGTCCCGGAAATGGCTTCAGGGACCAGGGGTCAGGTCTTAACCTTTGCCATCATCTGTCACCGGGGTCCTGCCCAGTTCAGGAGGGGTCGGCACGGAGAGGACTGCCCCCCACACCCCGCCCCCCGCCGCACCGCATCTGAGCAGGTTCCATTCTGAGCAGCAGAGGGCAGAGTCCTGCGGGTCGAGCACTGCGCCTTCACAAGAGCAGAGCAGGTGACCGAAGGAGTCCCTTTTTACTCTCTCACCAACAGAGCAGAGGGTCCTGGGAACGTGTGTGGAGCTTCCTGGGGCAACACTTCTCAGGTGTGAGGATGCTCAGCTTGCTCACCGTGCCTCCCTCCCAAACACTTCTTCCCAGGCTCCCTGGGGGACCCCCTCCCTTCCCTCTGGGGCCAGGGTGCTGGTGGTGGTTTAGTCGCTAAGTCGTGTCTGACTCTTGCACCCCCATGGACTGTAGCCCGCCAGGCTCCTCTGTCCATGGGATTCTCCAGGCAGGAATACTGGAGTGGGTTGCCATTTCCTTCTCCAGGGGATCTTCCCCACCGGGGAACTGAACTCAGGTCTCCTGCATTGCAGGCAGGTTCTTTACCAACTGAGCTACAGGGGGGCGGGGGTAGCCCGAGAGAAAGCTGTGGTCCGTCCCCTGCCCCATCACACCCCAGGAGAACCTCAGGGAGGCTGTGATCTCGGCCAGATGACATCAGAGGACCCACTGGAAGGAAGCTGGTGAGCAGGACTCCACTGTGGTATCACATAGACCCATCTGCACAAAGCTTCCTCGGACCTTGCCTGCGAAGCCGCTCTGCTCAGCAGGAGCAACGAGAGGACCCTGACACAGGCGGACTCCGACCAGCAGCCTGGGAGACGAGGAGCTCCCTGCGCTCCTCGGCAGTAAGTGGCTAAGCACGCCCGGGGCCCACGGAGTGACTGCCTGCTTCAGCCACACAATGGTGGGCACCCAACACTAGGTTCAGGGGCAAATCTTCACCCCTAATTCCACTTCAAGGTGGTGAGCCCTAAAACTGAGGCTTGCATAAAGTGTTGTGTGTTGTGCTTGATCGAACGTTAAATCTGAGCTTTAATCTCTTTTCAAAGAGGAGAACTCCAGTTGTGCCATGCTGTAGATTATGGGATCCGTGGCCCAAGTGAAACTTGCTGATTAATCAGAACAAATTTCGAAGATGATGAGAGTAGAGTTTCATTTTATAAAAACTGGACAAAGAAGAAAAGAGGCTTGGGTTCTACGGGAATTTTTTCCAAATATTTGTATCACTTATGGAATACAAATTAATAAAAAAGTGAATTTTATGCATTGTTTAATTTATGCATCAGATGACCAACTTGGCTTTCAGGAAGTGTCAGGGCACGTCACTGGAAGCATGAAGACAAAAAGTTAGGATTTCTGGTTTTCAGGGCTGTGTTCTCTATCATGAGGCAACCTTTAAGTATACACACATTTTTCTGCTTGTCTGTGTTTTAAATGTCAATATGATTAATTTTTGCCTGCCTATGTGACTGTTTAGTTTTATTTTAAATGTGAATACTATTATAATGCAGAGTACATCATGAGAAATGCTGGACTGGAAGAAACACAAGCTGGAATCAAGATTGCCAGGAGAAATATCAATAACCTCAGATATGCAGATGAAACCACCCTTATGGCAGAAAGTGAAGAGGAACTAAAAAGCCTCTTGATGAAAGTGAAAGAGGAGAGTGAAAAAGTTGGCTTAAAGCTCAACATTCAGAAAACTAAGATCATGGCATCCGGTCCCATCACTTCATGGGAAATAATTGGGGAAACAGTGGAAACAGTGTCCGACTTTATTTTTTTGGGCTACAAAATCACTGCAGATGGTGACTGCAGCCATGAAATTAAAAGATGCTTACTCTTTGGAAGAAAAGTTATGACCAATCTAGGTAGCATATTCAAAAGCAGAGACATTACTTTGCCAACAAAGGTCCATCTAGTCAAGGCTTTGGTTTTTCCTGTGGTCATGTATGGATGTGAGAGTTGGACTGTGAAGAAGGCTGAGAGCTGAAGAATTGATGCTTTTGAACTGTGGTGTTGGAGAAGACTCTTGAGAGTCCCTTGGACTGCAAGGAGATCCAACCAGTCTTTTCTGAAGGAGATCAGCCCAGGGATTTCTTTGGAAGGAATGATGCTAAAGCTGAAACTCCAATACTTTGGCCACCTCATGGGAAGAGTTGACTGATTGGAAAAGACTCTGATGCTGGGAGGGATTGGGGGCAGGAGGAGAAGGGGATGACAGAGGATGAGATGGCTGGATAGCATCACGGACTCGATGGACGTGAGTCTGAGTGAACTCCGGGAGATGGTGATGGACAAGGAGGCCTGGCGTGCTGTGATTCATGGGGTCGCAAAGAGTCGGACACGACTGAGCGACTGAACTGAACTGAGCTATTATTATTATTATTATCATTTTGCTTGCTTATGTGGTGCTCCTGTGAATACCTTTCTTCCTACTTACAACATGAGTTAAAGAGTTCAAAGGTCTGGGTTGTTCGTGTGGAATTATTATTAGGAGTACTGCAAGACTTGGGCTTCCCTGGAGGCTCAGCTGGTAAAGAATCTGCCTACAGTGTGGGAGACCTGGGTTCGATCCCTGACCTGGGAAGATCCCCTGGAGAAGGGCAAGGCTACTCACTTCAGTATCTGGCCTGGAGAATTCCATGGGCTGTATCGTCCACAGGGTTGCAAAGAGTTGGGCAAGACTGAGCGACTTTTCCTGTACGAAAGAAGTTTGAAATTGTACACATGCTATGGAAAAGTGTCCTGGATGATGTATTTTTTAAACAGAAGGCTTGGAGACAGATTTTGTCCCAGGGCACCTGGAAGCTGTGAATTGTTCTTCCGGGGGTGTCTGGGTGATGTAGCAGCCATGTGCCTCTGGCTCCAGAATGGCCGTTCAAGGCTCCCAGTGACCACATGCATCCTCCTCGGAAACCACCTGCTTGAGCTGGTGGGCGCTCCCAGACCTGCCTGTGGCCCTCACAGCATCAATTCAGGGGGTTTCTAGTATTCTAGTCTTGGCTGAGGGGGGCAGAAAAGACTTTATTGGGGTTCTCTGGGGGACTGCAGACAAGAAGTCCTATTCCACACGGAACCCAGGAGGTCCCCTGGTTGGGCAGACATTGGCTGGGCAGCGAGCCTCCTCCCTAACTCCATCCTGGAGTCCCAGGAGGTCCAGGTGTCATCCATCCACGGCTATCATGTAACCCTATTTTACCATTTTAAATAGCACTCAGATGCTATTTACCATTTCAAAAGCATTCAGATGCTTTTGAACTGTGGTGTTGGAGAAGACTCTTGAGAGTCCCTTGGACTGCAAAGAGATCCAACCAGTCCATCCTAAAGGAGATCAGTCCTGAGTGTTCATTGGAAGGATTGATGCTGAAGCTGAAACTCCAATACTTTGGCCTCCTGATGCAAAGGGCTGACTTATTGGAAAAGACCCTGATGCTGGCAAAGACTGAAGGTGGGAGGAGAAGGGGACTACAGAGGATGAGATGGTTGGATGGCATCACCGACTCTATGGAGATGAGTTTGGATAAGCTCCCGGAGTTGGTGATGGACAGGGAGGCCTGGTGTGCTGCGGTCCATGGGGTTGTGAAGAGTTGCACATGACTGAGTGACTGAACTGAACTGAACTGACTCAGAGCAGCCCTCACCCTGACAACAACGAAGTGGAGAAGGCTCCCTTGTGAAGCACACACATGCGCACGCTCTCATCCTCAGGTGCCAGCTGAGCCAGCCTGGGGTGGCGGGGTGAAGGCCCTGCAGGACCCAAATGCACACAGAGCCTGAGCAGGGGCTCAGGCCCCAGGGGCCTCACCAACTGCCACAGAATATGAACTTGGGTGGGGGGAGGATTTTTGCCTAAATATGGTCTTTGTCTCACAAAGTAGCGTTGAACACCCTGACAAAGACCCCTGAGAGACAGCGCTGACAGGCTGCCATATGGGTGGTGGGGCTCAGGGAGGGGATGGCCAGGCTAAGTGGAGTGGAAATGCCCGTCTGGGGGCAGATGGTGAAACACGGGCAGGGGGCAGGGGGCGGGGGGGGGGTTCAAAGGCTCCGGAGCAGGGGGTGGAGCAGGGACAGCAACGTGCAGGCTGAGGTCTGCAGCCCGCGACCCCCAGGGAGGGGCAGCCTCTCCTTACCAGGTTGCTCCGAGGAGATGCTGTCACAGGGCTGGGTCCCCCGGCCCCAGGACGAGGGGCAGGGGTGGGGCTGACCTGTGAGAACCACGGTGGGGGGCTTAACATGGGCTGGAGGGGGTTGCGTGCAAGCTGGAGGGCCTGACCTTCAGGGAGCCCAGGCAGTGACCTCCATCACCCAGAATCCTCAGGGGCACCTCCATCACCCAGAATCCTCCACTGCACCCTTCCAGGCTCTTTGACCAAACTGGACGGCATGGAGATGGAGGCTGTGGTCACAGCTGAAGGAAGAAGGGTGTAATTCCTCCCTGGATGAGACTGGTACCACCCATCAGGTGAGTCATCCAGGCTCCCCGCCAAAGGCGGGACTGGGGAACCGTTTTGATGGAGACCTGACTTGGGAACGACACCCCAAAGTCCCCAGGGCTTTTATCACCCTCAGGATGCACTTGGGGCTGATAGCAGGAGCCCCGAGTCCTGCACCCTTCTCCGGCACCCTCACGCCCCTGGCTCCTGGCTTTTGCCTGGTATGCTTAGGGCAGACTCTCCGCCTCCCTCAGCCCGCCTATCACACACCTGGAGGATGAGTGGCAGGACTTGGGGGTGCCATCTATGACCACAGGCACGTGCTGGAACGACCCGTCTCACACTCGAGGTCCCTGGGCCACTGGACTTGCTTCTTCCTCCATCCTCTGTCTCTACGGCACCTGGGATGCTCCTGCTGCTATGGATTGAGAGACGGACCACAATGACGATGTGAGACGGTGCGGTACGGGGGCCCCAGAGTGATGGAGAGGGCGCTGAGTCCCAGGACACAGGAGTCATGCCCACGTGCATCTGAGGCCTCAGGGGAGGGCTGGCCTTTGATGAGGGCGCATCTGCTGGAGAGGATGGGGACGGGAGGGGCTGGGACGTGTGTGCTTCAGCTGGAGGGAATGCATGAGCAGAGACTTGGAGAACAGCCCCAGGTGGAACCAGCACTGGCTCAGGAGGAGGATCAAGAGGCAGGCGTGGGCCAGCGGCGGGGACGCCTTGCTGACACACACACCCAGGGCTCCTCTCTACACCCTGCAGGACGCCTGTTCTCTGTGGCTGCCTGGAGCCCGCTGGCTTCAGCAGGGCTTGAACCAATGCTGAGAGTCCAGCCTTGCTGGGACTGAGTCCCTGGCTGCCTCCTCCTGATGTCACTTCCAGCACCAGCTGTCCCTCAGGTACCATTCACAGCCCTCCCTGGGGGGCCCTTGGAACCCTCCGTCATGTTTTCTCATCTCTGAAAGGCAGCCGACCCCTCTGCCCTCAGAGGTGTGCTGCCAACGGCTCTGCGATGCTTGGCGCACAGCTGGGGCGCAGGGAGTATGCTAACGAATGGTAGCTACTTGTCTTAACATTAGGAATATTAACTTCAAGGGCAATTTATGACAAACTGCAACTCAGGATTGACGTATGTGAGCTCTAAGTATGCTGCTGGGACCTCCAACCTCTCGGTGCTGGGCAGCAAGGTCAGGCGTGGAAACACACAGTCAGTGGAACTGGCAAGGCACCAAGAGAGCGGGCCTTCGAACGTCACTCGTCAGGTCTGGAATTGTTTCTCACGTCAGGCTGGGATTGTCTCAGATCCTCACTGGCCTCACTTGGCTCCCCAGAAAGCGGTAGAGGGGCCCCAGGGAGGTGATCTCTCAGCGGATGAGTTTCCAGCTGTCCAGCAGGAGTGGATGTTGGCAACAGTTTCAGCGGCTCATGGTGTGGATGGTACCCATGGTACCCAGGAGGGCTGGGCAGGGGGCGGTGCCCAGAAGCACTGCCTGGTGCTGGCATCGCGGGGAATGCCTGGTTTGAAGAGTTCCAACCTTATTAAACCTGATTGTAAAGTAGTTAGTGAAATGAAGTGTTGAGAATTATCTAGCTGACTTGGGACGTGTTGATGGCCAATTGAGATAATTTAAATCTTTAAGGGAAATTTCAGCCCTTAATTACCCTGAATCACTTCATGTTCAAGACCAGCAGATAATTTCCAACTTTGTTTTTCCTCTGTCGGCACACACAGAAGCAGGGTGATGATAACTACAACGCAGGCAACATTTGCAATAGAAGTTTCCTACTCGGAGGGGTTTTTCCCTTGTTCTTATTTTTAGAAAAGCGCATAAGGAAAGATGAGTTTCAGGAAAATGGCATGAGCCTCGGGGGCATCGTTTTGGGGACTCATCACTCCAGTCCCCAGGTAGGAAGTGCGACAGGATGGGCACCCACAGCATGGCCACCTGCTCCAGGGGCAGGGTGGCTAGGGAAGGCTTCCCCGAGGAGGTGGCGTTTCTGGGCAGCCTGGAAAGCAGATTCATGGACAGAAACCCACTCAGGATAAATGACAGCTTAGTCAGGACCTCACCGCATCCACTCGTTTTCTGAAAGTGGGAAGAGCGTTCCGTTACCTCTCCCCATTGACAGGCTGTCAAGTCATCGACATTGACTGAAAATCGGCATTTCCAAGCCTCTGAAACTTTCATCACTGGCCCAGCTGGTTGGGTTTTCTGGATGAAAATGAGCCATCCGTGTTTCAAAACACATATGGTTAGTAAACATTTTTGACATCAGATCCAAAAGTCTGATGACATGGTTCCTGAACTACTGAAGAAAACCCAAGATGGGGTGGCCAGTACCAGGGCAGGGCAATGCCTGTGAGTGCTGGGACCCGGCTCCCCTGGGGACAGATGGGGAGGGTGTGGCCACCGCTCCCACTGTGGGCACCCTGCCCCAGACAGAGGGCAGACAGACGGGCTCTCGGATGACCAGAGGGCCTTCCTGGGAGCAATTCTGGCATGGGATCCATCTGTCCACACACCATGATCGCCTGGACGTGCGGTATTGAGTCAGGCAGGGGAGAAGACACCCGTGAGGAATGGTGAGTGGAGGACACGGGGATGGAGGGTCCAGTGAGTGGTTTCTTCCGCACCTGCTGTGGGACCTCCAGGCGCAGCACCGTGTGAAGTGGGAGTCGGGCCACACTGGAGGCTGGGGCAGGTCAAGGGCCAGGTAGCCGGTGCTCTGGGGGACATGGCCAGGGGTCCCTCCCTCATCTTCATCCTTTTGAGGCATGAGATGCTCGGGCAACACAGCTGCTCTCAACAGTCTCAGAGTAGAAAGGGCAGAGCGATCGGTCAGGTCATCACAACTGGCAAGACGCTGGAGCCACAGAGAGACCAGCTGGCCGTCCCTCGACATGCATGCCTCCCCGTGTGATGCAGCCGGGAGCGGTGCCCCCAACACTGTCCCTCACCCTGTTCCTCCCGCCCCGCCTGGCTCTGCGGTCCCCTCTCCTCTCCCGGGTTTGTCCCCGCCTCCATGCAAAGCAGCTCTTCCACAAGGATTGCCTGCTTTCTAGCATCTCTCCAGATGCTCTCAGGGTGCGACAGACACCTATCTGTGTGCACAGAGGGGTGGACAAGTGTTGTCTTCCAAAGAGCTGTAGAATGCACACAGCGTCCCTCTTTAACTCATCATTATGCCTTTGCAAAGTGCAAAGAGAAGCCCCAAACCATTAAACTCCAGACTTAAAAATAGCGTGGGACTTTCTACCAGGGTGTAGAGTTTGTACGTTTTAAAACAAAACATGTACCTCATAAAAACATGTACCTTTCTTTTTCTTGCTGAGGCTTTTTAACTTTTATCTTGTAGAAGTAGGGCTGGTTTACAAGGTTCTGTTAGTTTCAGGCATACAGTGACTCAGTTATATATACATATAACTGAACTGATGCCTTTGAACTGCGGTGTTGGAGAAGACTCTTGAGAGTCCCTTTGACTGCAAGGAGATCCAACCAGTCCATCCTAAAGGAAATCAGTCCTGAATATTCACTGGAAGGACTGATGTTAAAATTGAAACTCCAATACTTTGGCCACCTGATGCGAAGAACTGACTCATTGGAAAAGACCCTGATGCTGGGAAAGATTGAAGGTAGGAGGAGAAGGGGGCGACAGAGGATGAGATGGTTGGATGGCATCACCGACTCAACGGACATGAGTTTGAGTAAACTCCGGGAGTTGGTGAGCGACAGATAGACCTGGTGTGCTGCAGTCCATGGGGTCGCAAAGAGTCAGACATGACTGAGCGACTGAACTGAACTGAACTGATATTTTTTTTCAGATTCTTTTCCCTTATAGATTTGTAGCTCTTGCATGTATGTGTTCAGTTGGAAACAATGGCAAAAGCCCAGGATTCCCTCAACATTAGGTGTGAAATTGTAAATCCAGGTTGATAATCTGGGACATGGAAGGTAAATGAGCATCTCTCTTAGTAAGTTCAGGAAGCAGCTGACTCAGTGCAGCTCTACGAGCCAGCCACGGGGCTGACACTTATGCGGAGCTGGCATGGGGCTACGTCCTTGTGCTCTGAACCCCTCTTGCTTTTGCGATCAGGTTCCACGTCACAGCAGCTTGTGTGGCCTGGAGGAGGGAGCAGGTTGTCCTGGTAAGCGAGTCTTTTTGTGGGTCCTGGGAAAACGTGCTCCCCACCCCACCCCCCATGTTGCTGTGGGAATTGTGAGCTGATGCTTCAGAGGTTCCCATCCAGGGCCCGGCACACAGCGCACACTCAGTGAGTGGCAGAGATGGTCAAGACTTGCAGATATTGACCACTGTGTCCCGGGCACGATGTTCTGGCCGGACCCCTTTTGCCAGCCATCAGTGCCCTGAGCACAAGCTAAGAGCCTGGGCCTTGTTCGATGCTGTGGATCCAAAATGAAGAAGCTGTGTTTCCTGGCCCATCGCTCACCGTCCAGGGAGGTCCTGCCATGGAGAAGTATTGACACAGCCATGGCCTTGCTGAGATGTGAACATCGCTTCTTCCAGAAGAAACTCCATCAGCGGCTGCACACAGGCAGAGCTGTGTTCAACTGGGTCAAGATCCCAGGTATGGGGACCCCCTCTTGTTGCCCATGACTCAGGCAGGGTGTGGGCTGACTATGGGGACCACAGTGTCCTGGGTGGGGGCAGGGAGGAGGGGGGCCGCACTGCCCTGCATTTGAAGCTGCAGAAGCCTTAGCTTTCGGTTTGTTTCTCCCTGAGGGTGTCTAATCAGCGGGATGGAGAACAGAGATGACATCAGCAACTAAGGAGGCTCCCCATCTCCTAAGGAAGCCTGCACACACTCACAGATCCACAGAACCGGACTGATGGCAGCAGAGGAGTGGAGGGGCCTTCTGTGGGCTGGGGAGTCCGGGCACCACCCCTGTACGTCCTCCCGGGAACCCGCAGGAGGTCCCTGCACACATGGGTCTGAGAGTGGTCCTTGCACAGGCTTGCCCCCATGTGGGCCCGGTCCTGCTCTAGGGACCAGCTGCTCAAGTGCAGGCAGGTCCGGTTTTCCACCTTCACGGGCTGGGCTTGCAGAGCTATGCTCAGAGCGTCACCAGCGGCTCCTCTCCCTGCACTGGCCTGCCGAGGAGACTTCCCTCGGTTAGTGCTCTCCTGATTCAGCCACACAGACGCTGGCCCAGCTACACAGCATCCAGGCTGTTCCCACGCAACCTGGGACACTTGCAGCTAGTCCAGGGGAAGGACATTTCCCCACCCTCTAGACAACAGTGGGTGTGGACAGCAGCTCGCTGGCAGAAGATGGGCATCTGGTTGACCTGGGATTCCTCTCTGCACACCATGGCCATGATGCTGCTGCCATACCAGTCAGGGGGCCTCGGCCAGACTGGGGACCAGGACCGTGGTGGGGACCAGGACCATGGGGGAGACCAGTGCGGGCAATGGGCACTTTAGGAAGACATTTGCCATGGGCGCCCTTGCTGGTAGCTTTTACTCGTAGAAATCCACCCGCAGAAACACCGTCATGCACGCGGCCAGGAGCAGGGCACATGCCTTTTCATTTCAAAGAGCCCGACGCATAACGGCCCACTTGGAATTTAATGGCATAACACTCCGTTTCAGCATCATATGACATCATTAGAGACACTTTCTGTTGTTTTTGTCTGTGGTTCAGAATGATGTCTGCTTAATCAATCCCGTTTTTATGCAGTCAACTTCCACGACACATCAAAGGCCGATAACGTCTTTTTTTTTTTTTAAACTTTGCTTGCTTAAAATGATTTCCCTCCAGATCAAGATGCAGAGCACAAAATATTAATCAGTTTAAATAAATATCAAGACTACCCAAATAATATGAATAATTGGCACGGAAGAGCACCTACTGCCCAGTTCCCAACAGCTGGTCACGCTGGCACGTGGCACCCTCTCAACAGTCTTTTAGATAATGACTTTGGCATCTGCCTACGCGTGCTTGCTACTGCCCACAGAATTTACAACTCACAAGTGGGAAACAGAGGCCCAGACAGAACTTTTTTATGCAAGGTCTTTGAAATTTATTAATGTAATGCAAACACAAGCCTTCCAACCCATTAAATTGTTGATGTTATGCGAATCCACTCTGGAATGGCAGGTTCTCATTAACATTATTTGCATGTTAATCTGCATCTTTTTAATTAGTGATATTATTTATGCACATAATTTTCGCCTACTGGTGCCAAGGCTGAAGCGCATTAATTAATCTACTGAGATGCCAAACTGTTTATTTTCTCCCGACTTTTATTTGTTTACATGGTGTTTTGGATTCAGGGAAAATAAAAAAGAGCCTGAAGAATAAAAGCAGAAAGACAAGATTAACTAAAAGCTCTTTTTGTTTTCATAATTTAAATTGTAATATTAGCCAAATGTTGTGTTTCTTCCCTTAGAGATCGGTTATTCAGTTACATTACCTTGATGTATTATTAAAATTTATAATGGACTCCAGAGGCTTCTGTTAGTGCTCTCCTTCATTTACAGAATATACTCAATGTTATTTTAATCTCCCTACAACGCTTCCATGCATAGGCAATGATGAGCCTTCCCCAGCGAGTCACCGGCGCGGCTCCACTTCGCACAACTGATAAACATTTAAATAAGCCTTTTCAAAAGAGAATAGCACGTAAAATTATTAACCCTTGATGGAGCTCGCTGCTGCTCAGCGAATCTTCTCTCCTTTAAATAGGTCAATCGCGAAACGCATTTGATTTGGCGGCTTCAAGTCATTCCTGAAACCAACCGTGATTCCCAGGCATTATCCGGAACTGTGTGTCCACTGGCGTGCATGTAGGCAGCACCAAGTGTTTAAAGTGTGTGGTTAAGAGCGTTCTGCGCTCTCCATGCAAAGTGCACGCACTTTTGGAGCCGGGAGGAGAAAGGGAGCCTGTACACCATTGGGCCTTGTAATAAATGATAACATAATTCAGAAGCAGCTCTATTCCAGGGGAATGAAAGGAAAAATTGCATTCCTCTAACCACATATTTATTATTGATGCCACACCAGCGAGGGCACGGAGAGCAGCGTGTAAAGATCCTGGGGTCGGCCTCTGACCCATTGGCTAGACCGGCGTGTTTCCTTCACCCATTTCCCAGGGGTACAGGGTGAGCACCCCTGCACCCCTACATCACACCTGCCTTCTCGAGAGCACCCCCCAGGTTTTCTCCAGCTGAACACGACCCTGTGTCCCCCAGGTGACAAGCTCCATCAGCCTGCCTGGTGTAAATCACAACAACGGTCCCGGGTTTTAATAAGATGGTTGAGATCTATTGGGCGTGACAGCTCAGGGGAGGGAAGTTAGGCCAAGTTCCTGCTCTGTTTCATGTTATCTGAATAGCACAGAATACTGGGTTGTAGTTCATTTGTCAAATGACTTCAAGTCATGTGATGCCGCCTGGTTCACTGAAGGGTCGAGGAGAGGCATTGGGGCCGTGGTGTGCGTGCAGATTCAGGAACGGGGAAGGGCCCGGGTCTCAGGATGCATGCTTCCCAAATAGACTGGGGAAGCAAGACCCCAAAGCCAGTAAGCTCTCTTTGTTTGCTGTTAGCTAGCAAATTTGGAATATAGCTTTTTTCATTAGCCAGTTTTTACTTGAGGTGGCTATATTAAGTGTTGTTGATGAAAATGTAAATAGGAGAATTTAAGGCACAAATGAAAGATTGTCTTCCTAAGCCTTGATAAGGTGTTGATTCTTTTTCCAGAACATGCTATGAGTATGTGAGCATGTATCTGTTCAGGACAGACAGGGCTATGTTACACCTGCCCCTCTGCATGGTCCGTCCCTCTGAACACCAATCCCCTGGGCATTTCTCAAGGTGCACATGGGCGTGTTAGTCATTCAGTTGTGTTTGGTTCTTTTCCACTCCACAGACTCTAGCCCGCTAGGCTCCTCTGTCCATGGGATTTCTCAGGCAAGAATACTGGAGTGGCTTGCCTTCCTCCAGGAAATCTTCCCAACCCAGGGGTCGAAGCTGGGTCTCCTGCATTGTAGCTGGATTCTTTACCCTCTGAGCCATCAGGGAAGCCTTGTGTAATTCTGGATGCCAGTGGGATATCAGCTGTGGAGCTCTGTCCACGGTAAAGTGCATGACTGGGTGTGACGGGCGAGGTTTGGGGGTGTGTTTCTATCAGCCTGACTTGTGGGTTGATGAACTAGATTCATTAATATTTCAAATTTGTTATATTGCTCAGGAAATAGTGTGAGAAAATGGTCCAGAAAAGACTAGATGGGTCAACCACCGGAAGACACTTCTTATAATTCTACAGATCACTTTAACACTGCTGTTCATCAACATTAATGTATATGAGATGAGTGTACCATCAACACAGACACATACAAAAGCGTGCAAAGAATCAGGAGACTGTAGGAATTGTGTGCACGAAACTGAAGAGAAACAGTGGCCTTCCGGGTGGCACCAGGCCAGCGGGGGTCTCGGCTGCTTCTGCAGGAACCTTTGAGGTTGGAGGCCGCCACCCGTGGATCCTGCAACCCGGGGTTTGACGTGAAGTCTCAGGGACTGAGCTGGTGTCAGGCTTGGGTGTTTCTTTACGGCTGTGAAGTTTCCAGTTAGGAGCTGTCGTGAGGTTGGACCACGAGGAGCACGAGGTCTGATCACCTTATAGAACAAGAAGCTTCTGGAGCATCTTACTGGGAGGCAGGGGGTGGACCTTCAGGCTCCTGGGCTAGAGGCTTCGACGTTTGGTTTGGCGTCACTCCACACTGGGGTCACTGCCCTTCTCTGTCACCAGGCCAGCAGGGTTTGCCTCCAACTACTTGTTAGCAGTGAGTTCTTCCCTCTGCAGGTGATGTGGGCCTGTCCTTCACTAAGATGTCAGATGAGTGGGCAATGTCCCTTCATGGGCTAGTCCAGTATCTTGCAGGAAGAAATTGTTTGCGCAGTTTTCAATCAATCATTATATGTGAATGAGGCTTATGCTTATATTAACATAAATATCTTACACATGTGTATTATTTGTGTTATGTATATTACCATATATAATAATGTACATTATACGTACATCATATATTTTGGGTTTCCCTGTTGGCTCAGACAGTAAAGAATCTGCCTGCAATGCGGGAGACCCAGTTCAATCCCTGGGTCGGGAAGATCCCCTGGAGAAGGGACTGGCAACTCACTCCAGTGTTCTTGCCTGGAGACTCCCAGGGACAGAGGAGCCTGGCGGGCTATGTACAGCCCTTGGGGTCGCAGGGTCGGACACAACTGAGCAACTAAGGCACACACGCTTTACACATCCGTTTACGCCATCGCACCGGGGCAAGGCAGCTTCGTGAGAGGGTCAGGGGGTTGGGGCGTCTCTGCCTCCCTCCCAGCCCTGGGCTCAGGGAACCCTACACCGGGGACGCTTTTCCCTTTCGTCCACCTGGACTGCCTCCCCGACCCTTAGGCAGAGAGCTTTGAAATCGTAGAGACGAGGCCTCACCTGTATGAATTCTACAGCATTGGTCCAGATTGGGACCCGGGCTATGACAGCTTTCAGAACTCCCTAATGCTGGCCTGGCGAGATCCTTTCACCCCTGAGAGTTCAATACAGTGTCGCCAGCCAGCTGGCCCCGCTCTGAGGCCTCACTCCCCAGAGCTTCGCCCTTGGGACTTGCCTCTCCCCAGCTGTCCCCCAGCCAGACTTGCTGGGCCACCTGTGAGGGCCTCGCCCATGGCTCACGTCTCACGGGCGCTCCAGTATGGTGGTTATAAAGAGCCCTGGGGCCTTCGGAGCTCTACCTGCTGCGAGGCCACTCTGCACTTGAGCACTTTCCGCAAAGCCCACGGTCAACCTGGTGGGCTTCCATCTATGGGGTCGCACAGAGTCGGACACGACTGAAGCGACTTAGCAGCAGCAGCACGGTCAATCCCACAAGCACATGAGCGTGCATTTGGTAGATCTGATGCGTCCAAAGGAAGGTTTCTGTTCACCTGAGCCCACGTGCCCCCCTGCCCCACCTCACTCCCTGCCCCCGGTCTAGGGCTCCTCCTGTCCACCCCCACTGAGCCCTCTGCTCAGCCTGCTGCCCAGCTGCTTTCAAAGAAGTTGCATGAGCTTCAGGTCCAAAGGGAACTGAGAATTTTTATGAAATATTCTGTCTCAACATTTAAAATAAGATATATACACACACTTGTACATATATGTATGTATAATCTGTGATGTTTATGCATATTATATATATATATGTATATATTTTTATATATAAAAGAAGAATTCTAACCCTTCCTGAAGAGGAAATGTCCCTGTTGTGGTCCTTGTCCCCGACTGACCTGATAATGTTTATTCCTCTTAGGATCCATATCGGCTGTTCCTTCATTTCTGACTCCTGTGCTTGCTCTGAGGTCGTGTCCTACAGCCACGCTGAGCGGCCTCCTGGGGCCCTTCAGCCTGGGATGCTCACCCATCACATTGCTTCTCTACGTCCTCCACAGCCCCAGAGCCTGGTGGTGCTGAGGACGCAGTGACCGTGGGCCGGGCCTGCGGCCCCTCAGCTGTAAGTCAGGCTTGTGTTGATGCGGGAGGCACTTACTTGCCTCCTGTTGTCAGAGCAACGAAGATGCATCTTGGAGGAAAAGCACCTGATGGGAGCCTGTTCTAGGCCAGCCAGTGGCCAGAACATGGTTGACCCTTTGAAGAAAACCCCCAGCTTCTCCCACCAGTACGGGATGTCTGAAAAGGGCACCCTAGCAGGTTGTGAGCAGCCCTACAAGGAGGCTTTCATAGGTGCTGCTTCCAGAACAGTCACGGCAGAGAGGAGAAGACAAAATGAGTGAGAATGTGCTCAGTCGCTCAGTCACATCTGATTCTTTGTGACCCTTTGGGACTGTAGCCCGCCAGGCTCCTCTGTCCATGGGATTCTCCAAGCAAGGATACTGGAGTGGGGTGCCATTTCCTCCTCCAGGGCATCTTCCTGACCCAGGGATCAGACCTGTGAACCTGCATCTGCTGTGTTACAGGCAGATTCTTTGACCACTAAGCCATCATGGAACTTGTATGAGAAAAGGGTGTAATTTTTAATCACCAAAGTATTTTCTGTTTCGTAAAAATGCTTTTTTTTTTTCTTGCAGCTCCCTGGCTATTTATTTCCTCCTTCACCCGTCCTCTGGCCGTCTGAGCGTGATGATGTTCTAGATGTTGGTTAGGAGCTGGGACCTGGGTGGGTCGGGCTGACACTTCTGCCTCCAGGCAGTTCTCGGGGGGTGGGAACTCGAAATAGGGGCATACTATAGGGTTTGTGCCTGCAGTCTTTTGGCAAAACTGATGTTAGGCTGGACCAGGCACTGAGGGTGAAGCCACTGGACAAGCGTCCACACGTGGCCCGAGTCCCAGGCTCCCTGTGTCCAGCTGGAAGGCTTCCTTGCGAGGGGATGAGTGAGTCTCGCTCCACAGCCCTGACAGGCACACTTAGAATTCTCCAGACGTCTGCCCAGCCTTGCTTGGAAGCCGATCTTCCGTTAAAGAGCCTTGTGTTCTGGCTGCGGATGTCCCGCTCCGGGATGAATTCTGCTCGTGTCCCCCCATACGCTGGGCACGCTCAGGTGAGAGCGACATTTGCGCTTGGCGTCTTAGTTTACAGCCTCTTTAATTATGCCCAGTCTCCAGAGCACTTACACGATGCTCTTAAATAGAGCTGGCCCTTTTTATTTAATTTCATTTGCCTGTTAGTGTTTGGAGACGATCCAGCAAAGCACTTGGGTAAATTCAATAAAGTTCGGACCACAATTAATACAGGAGCCGATGACAAAAGAGGCCAGTCCTTTCAAAGAAGCCTCGTGATTCCACTGGACGCGCCGATGTTTCAGTAAGGAAAGTAACAAAGTCGGAGTGAAAAGATGAAGTCAAGTATGCTTTGTTGAATTAGTGAGCCTGAAATGTAGAATAGTTTGCTACCAAATCCAGGCATATCTGGAGCCCTGTACAGCTGCGTTCGCGTTGTGAAGCTATGCATCGTGTTGGGATGCAGGACTGGATCTCGGCTCCCACCCACCCCGAGCCCGTCACACACATTGATTTAGGGTGGAGTTTCATTTCAGATTTTTTTTTTTTCTAACTCTTCCGTTTGCTGTAATTTGGAACTATGGATGGAATCCATGCATTAAGTACTGACTGTTCCTTCTACTTATGGTTCTAGAAATAGACATTTCTTTTTTAAAATGCCCAATATTAGGGATAGATTCGATGATAACCAAGGTTAAATGAACCAAGTGAAGCTGAAAAATAACAAAATACAGCGTTAGCCGTGATCTCAGGGAAAACCAATCCCTCCGTATTCACTGAGGGCAATCTGAACTGTGCACAGCACGGACGCGATTCCACATTCTTCTCTGCCAGGATCATCCACATCGAGAAGCTCCAAATAGAAAGTGAGGCTCTTGGTTCTGAAAGAAATGTAAACTCTGCAAATCAGCTTGCATCTAAGATGCTGCCAATGTTATTATTTCATTAATAATGCATTTTTGGTTGTCAAAAACAATCAGCATGTGGTTCTCTTCTAGATACTGTTTATTATAAATCACTTTGCAACAATACACTATTTTGCAGAGAATGAAAAGCAAAACCATTCCCTGTCAGTTGGAATTAACCGTCAGGAAGCTATAGTCTTTCAGAAAGAGAAATAGGTAAATTAGCATACGGAAATCTGCTCAAAACATCAGCCTGTACTTGTTGACAAAGGAAAATGCAATATGTGTATCCAAGCACAGAGATTAAAGTTACTTGAAATAATTCCTAATTGTTCTTGTTGGTTAATAAGAAAGGACTCTTTGAGTAATGTCAAGTTGCTGTTGTTCTTTAAGAAAATCTCAGTTGGGGCTTGTACTACATATAAAATAGATAGTTCAGGAGGAATCCTCATAAGAACTCAGAATTGTGTAAATCAGAGTGGAACGTTATAACAATATGTTAATCCTATTCTCAGACCTTTTAAAATCCTATTGTCTACCAGTTGCAATAAGATTTCAATTTACCCGTGATGTTTGTTTATGTCGAAGGGAGAGATTTCTGCAGCGAGGCCCCTCTGCCAGCACAGACAGGCCAGGCGGGTGGGGGGCGGCTGGTGGTCCCACTGTGGCCCCAGCACGGGCCGTGGGGGCCAAGCCTGCTCTGTCTCGGTGAGGGAGACAGCGTGACCTCTCTCCTGGTGCATAAACATGCTTGTGTCTGAGCCCCTTTGGCTTCTCACGAATGACAGTCTCCCTTAATGGATGCATACTTCTGACCGCTGCCACCTGCAGAAGCAGGCAGGCCCGTCTGGGTTCTGCTGTTTGGGGTCCACTTTGCTCAGTGAATTAACTTCTCACTCGCCTGAAGGAAAACGTTGAGGAAGGGGTTGGAACTTGTCCGGAGGAATGCTGTGGCTGCCTGCGTGCTTGGTCGTGTCCGACTCTGTGACCCCGTGGCCTGCAGCCCTCCAGGCTCCTCTGTCCGTGGGATTCTCCAGGCAAGAAGACTGGAGCGGGCTGCCATTTCCTCCTCCAGGGGATCTTCCCGACTCCGGGACTGAATCCGAGTCTCCTGAATCTTCCTCATTGGCAAGGGGATTCTTTTTTCCTCTGAGCCACTGGGAAAGCCCTGTCTGGAGGAGTGGTTGCTAGGAAGTTACAGCCGCAGCGCACTGCTGATTGCCCGGAAGTTACAGCCGAAGCGCACTCCCGATTGCCGGGAAGTTACAGCCGCAGCGCACTGCTGATTGCCTGGAAGTTACAGCCGCAGCACACTCCCGATTGCCCGGAAGTTACAGCCGCAGCGCACTCCCGATTGCCGGGAAGTTACAGCCACAGCGCACTCCTGATTGCCCGGAAGTTACAGCCGCAGCGCACTCCCGATTGCCCGGAAGTTACAGCCGCAGCACACTGCTGATTGCCCGGAAGTTACAGCCGCAGCGCACTCCCGAGTGTCCGGAAGTTACAGCCGCAGCGCACTCCCGATTGCCCGGAAGTTACAGCCGCAGCGCACTCCCGATTGCCGGGAAGTTACAGCCGCAGCGCACTCCCGAGTGCCCGGAAGTTACAGCCGCAGCGCACTCCCGATTGCCCGGAAGTTACAGCCGCAGCGCAGTCCTGAGTATTTAGGAAGCACTGACAACAGGTCCTTCTTTTGAAGCCTGACCCTGGCCCTCCGATGACCCTACAGTCCAACTTTTGTCTGAGTGATAAGATAAGCACTGCAGCAATACGCCCGATCTTACATGGAGAACACGGGATCCATTTCAAGAGGATATACTTTCAAGACGCTTACACAGTGAAGAGGAGGCTGGCCGGCCCAAGTCAGGCGTCAGGACAGGGTGGCATCCGTCCTCTCTAGTCAGCGGTGGATCCTCAGGGAGATTTCTATTATCATCTAGTTCAGAAGGACACCCTTGTCACGGGGGGAGAGAGAGAGACGGTTAGAAACATCAAAGATACCATCCCTGAAAATCCACCCTCAGTGCAAGACACCGTTCGGGGAAAGTGACCAGCCTTCCGCCTCTCCTGCCTCTGCAGGCAGAGCGCAGAAGATCAAAGCCTCCACACCCCTGGTGGCTCAGATGGTAAACGATCCACGTGCAGTGCAGAAGACTTGGGTTTGATCTTGGGGTCAGGAAGCTCCCCCAGAGAAGGAAATGGCAACCCACTCCAACATTCTTGACTGGGAAATCCTACGGACAGAGGAGCCTGGAGGGCTACAGTTCATGGGGCTGCCAAGAGTCAGACACAACTGGGCAGCTCGGTTACCATATTATTATATTACGCAAAGCCTTGGCATCCGTGCCCGCTGACCTCCAGGGAGGCGGGAAGGCAGGACTCTGTTGTGAAGAGGGAGCCCTCTTCACCTTCCCAGTCCTCTAGCCCTGGCCTGTGTACACGCTCCCAGTACACACTCCCACGATGGTTGGAAGCGTGGCTGGCGATGTGGGGCTGCAGGGAGGAGGCCACGGGCACGCCGTGACCGGGAGGTATGTAGAAAGGGCGGGCGGATGCTGCGGGAGGCAAACAACTTTCTGTCTTGGCGGAGCCCCATCGTCTAGACTCTGCTTGCCGTAACAAGCTGGACCCTGTCCAGCTCCAGGAAACTAGAGGAGGGCTTTCCCTGCTGAAACGAGGCTGAGCGCTGGACATGAAGACGGCCTCTGCACCTGGGCTCGTCTCTTGCCGTTTGCTGGCCGTGAACTTGGAGCTGCTCCCCTTGCTGCGTTTTCTCTCTGTCCTCACTCACACACCCGGGCCTCACTCCTGGAATGAATCCGCTTCCTCCCAGGTGGATGCGTTCCATCCCGTCCAGCAGTGAGGACGGGACTCCGGAGCAGGTGTGAGGCAGCCCGCAGGAGGACTCAGCCCCCGGGGGCCCTGCCCTGGAGATGTCCAGGCAGTGCTCCCTGCTGCTGTCTGAACGTCCTGGGTGCTCATCCTCACACCTACCGCTTCAGGGCCTGAAGGAGCCTCCAGGGGCCTGGCAATGGAGCCCAAGGAGGTCCAGGATGCATGCTTTGCTGACCCCAGACTCCATGGCCCGTCAGGGGACAGGGGTCGAAGGTGCTCCTAGAGTCACAAGCCTAGCTCCTCCCGCTCCCAAACGTGCCGCCCAGACGAGCACCCAAAGTTCCAGTCCTGAGGCTGACTCATCTCCACCAGCCGATTCTTCTCATTCTGGGAGGGCCATGCAAACTCTCTCAGCTGCATGACTGTCGGGGGAGGCTGCTGCTGTTCAGTTGCTCAGTCGTGTGTGACCCTTGGTGACCCCATGGACTGCAGCACGCCAGGCCTCCCTGTCCTTTGCCAACTCCCAGAGCATGCTTAAATTCATGTCCATCGAGTGGGTGATGCCATCCAACCATCTCATCCTCTGTCGTCCTCTTCTCCTCCCACCTTCAATCTTTCCCAGCATCAGGGTCTTTTCTAATGAGCTGGTTCTTCTCATCAGGTGGCCAAATTATTGGAGCTTCATCTTCAGCATCAGTCCTTCCAATGAAGATTTGGGGTTGGGGGCTAATTGAGCAAGATATCAGGCCCCCAGTGACAGGAGAGCTGGGGAGAGTTTTCTCTTCCACACCTGCAGCCCTGAAACGCCCCCACAAACAACATGCCAGACACCTGCAGGACGCGGATGAGGCTATGGAGACAGTAACCCAGCGCCCTGAACTCTGAGCTGTGGTGTCAGTCGGCTGGGAGGTGACCAGGGC
Source organism: Capra hircus (assembly GCF_001704415.2). Lineage (NCBI taxonomy): Eukaryota > Metazoa > Chordata > Mammalia > Artiodactyla > Bovidae > Capra > Capra hircus. The sequence continues at coordinate 69,607,065 of NC_030827.1, read as the reverse complement.
CAGTTTCTGGCCAGGATCCTGGCTCGGGTGGAGCCTGCGCTGCTGGCAGGGCGGGGGATCCCTCTAAGCTGCCAGACTCTGGTCACCAAACGGCCCAGGGCACCAGTGACCCTCACTTAATTCAAGTGTGCTTGGTCTGGGTGTAGACTCCCCACGTAGGAAGGGCTACATTAGAACAAAGCACAATTAGGAAGCACGTTAGAAGAATTCTCAAGTCTACGCTCTGCAAACTTGGCTGCAGTTGTCGCTGGTAATGGGTTTAGAAATCTGAGGTTTCTGGAATACTGGCCAGAGAGAGACCTGCCATCGGAATGAGGCCAATAGAAGTGTCATGGTGCTCCCTGGGTGAGTCCCCAGCGGGAACTCAGGACAGTGGGCCTCAGGGACCAGCTGCCAACTTGGGGATGGCCTGTCCGCCCGCAGCCGTCACCACCGGGAGTGCTGCGGCCTCACAGAGGCCCCTGGAAACAGAAGAGCAAGCCCCTGCCGGCGACGCTGGCCTTTCTGGGTCAGCTGCCACCACAGGGCCTGGCCTGCAAAGTGGACCCAGGTCCCCGGCATCCAGAGGGTGCTGCCCCGGGCACTTCCTCACCTGGAAGACTGTGCCAGCTTGCTGACTACCCCGCTGGGGTGGGCACTGTCAGCATCAGACCCAAGGCTGATCTCAATAATTACCTGTAAAAAGAAACAGGTGTGCAGGCCAAACGGGAAATTTCTAAGAAGGAAGGCACGGACGCTACCTTTGGTAATGGCGCGCGCACAGCAGGAGCTGCTTAGAAGCAAAACCCACCGGTGCTCAGCAGGTGTTTATACGTGGGCTTCCCGGCAGTGGCGGTAAAGAACCTGCCTGCCAGTGTGGGAGACACAAGAGACGAGGGCTCTGTCCCCGGGTCGGGAAGAGCCGAGAGGAGGGCACGGCAGCCCGCTCCAGTACTGTTGCCTGGAGAACCCCATGGACAGAGGAGCCTGCTGGGCCACAGTCCCCTGGGCTGCAAAGAGTTGGACACGACTGAAGTGACTTAGCACACACATGCCCAAGCGTATATATACACATACCTACATACAGATAGACTTGAAGGCAAATGACAGCTTACTGTTTTTGAGTATATCACTCAGACATAAAATTCGTAAAGTGAATGGAAACAAGGCCCAGCATTATAATAAAAGAAATGGAAACGTTCAAGGAAGTTTTCCTAATTCCAAGAATACTCACCTCTTTACTAACTTAAGAATATACCTTAACATCATCATTATTTGACATGTTTGTTTTTAAAATAATTCTAAAATGATAACTAGCCAGCATTATGTAATTGATGGATAATGTATAGAAATTATTAATTTCTTTTAAATATAGATATCCTACATAATGCATAATAACATTATAGAATTTTCAGGAAAAAAAGAATTAGCTCACAAAACTGCTATCGCTTAAATATAGTTGCTGATAAAATTTTATTGCATCACATTCTTTTATTTCATCTGGTCTGTTGTTTTTAATGTTTAAATAAGGCACTGATCTGGTAAATATATACTTTATATCTTGCCATTTTTCTTAAACTTAAGTGTATGTAATTATGTACCCATATTTAATGACTTAACTGAATAGTGAAGACATTTAAGGCAGAGTATGACTTTAGCCATACTTTGTAAGCTTTGAGTGAAATTTTCTGACTTTAATTGATTTCTAAATAATTTGCTATCTCAGATTTCAGTCCCATTTGACCCAAGAGGTATTTAAGGAGGTCCCTGCCCTGCCTCAGGGGGACGTGTTTGGTCCTGTTTTTATTACTGACTCCAGTCTCACTGCATTGTGGTAAACGCAGTCTAGAGTCTTTATACCTACAGAGACTCAACAAGACGGTCCAGATGATTAGCATTAGAGTATATGTAAAGTAAAAGCATTGTGTCTACGGAATGCAAAGCTTTTAATATGTTAATCTCTATTGAATCAAATGTTTTCACCGTTATTCAAAATTAAATGTGTGTGTGTGTAGTTGTGACCATTGAATTACCCATTGAAACCCCAAGGAGGTGTCACAGTCTTCTCACATCATTGGAGTCCATCGCGTCCTCCTTGGAGAATCTTTGCTGGAGACTTTGCCTTCTATATTTTGCTATTGCATTGCTAAATGCCTGGAGCCCGTGATAGCATCATTCTCAGACTGGACAGTTACCACCCTGGGTAGCAATTTGTAGAGATTCTCCTCTGCGATACTCTCTAGGTGTTGTTTTCACATTTGTTGAAGTCACATTATTACACTTTTCTCTCAATGCTAAAATTCACACTTTATTCCCCTCCCTCTCTTCTCTGCAGCGTTTAGAACTCTTTTACCCAGATATTCTCCTATTCTTCCCAGTTTGTGTTGATGTAAAGTGGAATGCTATTTCAAGTATTTTTTAATTGAAGCATTTTAATTTACTTCTAGAGTTGCTTCTTAACCATTGGATTATAGTCATAGCTACATTATAAACATACATTAACAGTTACAGTCACAAGGTGTGCTATTTTAACTCTTACAACTTTGTCTTCACACTTCATATTTCTGATTCAGCTTTTAAATTGGGATCCCTCGTGGCTCAGCTGGTAAAGATTCTGCCTGCAATTCAGGAGACCTGGGTTCGATTCTTGAGTTGGGAAGATCCCCTGGAGAAGGGAAAGGCTACCCGCTCCAGTATTCTGGCCTGGAGAATCCCATGGACTATACATTCCATGGGTCGCAAAGAGTCGGACATGACTGAATGGCTTTCACTTTCACTTTTCAAGAATTCCCTTACATGATTTCTTTCTCCTGAAGTTTACACAAGTCTCTGAAACCACACAATGTGGAGTCCCATCACAAGGTCGCAGATGCAGAGCCCAGAACTAAGGTCGCCTCCGGCACTGAGAGCCCCTCTCTGAACCTTACCAGCCAGCTCCTTGACCCCATAGTAGGCAAAAATGCCCACCTTAATACTCACTCTGTAGAACCCTAACCTAATCACCTAGTGCCACCCTTTCAGTAGGAATTTTCTTCGTCTTGAAGCTATAATGTGTGTGCCTGCACGCTCAGTTACTCAGTCATGTCTGACACTTTGCGACCACCAGGCTCCCATGTCCATGTAATTTTCCTGGCAAGAATACTGGAGTGGGTTGCCATTTCCTCCTTCAGGGGATCTTCCTGACTCAGGAATCAAACCCTAGTCTTTTGTGCTCCCTGCATTGGCAAGGAGATGCTTCACCGCTGAGCCACCTGAGTGAGGCTATAATAAGTGTCTGCTCTCGCTTGAGCTGACCCGCTGTTCTGACAGCATCCTCTTCACTCTCTCTGGTCTGTCGGAGGCCAGCCCAATGTGCTCGCGGTGCCCACATTATCTCTGCTGTTAGTCTTCATGAACTCTCTCCTTTCTGAAATGCTCTGTGTCTGAGTCTGGAAATTCTTTTCTAGTTCACACATGGACAACCACGACACAACTTATACAAATTCTTTCTTGCTCTACACGTGAATATTAACCAGGGTGTGTGTGGGACTCTGTGATCACGGTCCTTGTTCATGGGTTTCCTAGATTTCAGTTTTGCAGGTTACAAGTCCAGCCGCCTTTGCACTGTGGCATGAGGTGAACGGAGGTTTATTGTCGTGCACCATTTGTGGAGAAGATAATCCTTTCCTTATTGAAATGCTCTTGAGCCTTTGTTGAAATCCGTTCATCACACATGTGCAGGTCTGTCTGTGGACTCTGTTATGTTCCATTCACTCATAATTTACCTGTATGCAGATTCAACACTATCTTGATTACAGATTTATAAATCTTGATCTCAGGTAGCACAAGATATCCAACTCTGTTCTTTTTAAAAATTGCTTTCACTATTCTAGGTCTTTCACATGTCTTTATAAATTTAGAATCAACTTGTCAATTTCTACAAAAAAAGCCTGCTGGGATTTTGACTGGGTTTGTGCTAATGAAAGGATGAATCTGAGAGGAAATGATGTCTTGGCGATCTTGAGTCTCCTGACCCATGAGCAAGGTGCGTATGCCTCTCTACGTATCTCGGTCTGTACTTCTTTCCAGCAATCTTTTGTCCACACACAATAACACAGCTTTTCTCAAGTTCATCTCTTCTTTGTTTTAATACTTTTTAGTACACACTGCAAATTAATCTTTTCAATTTCTGATGTTCCTTGCTGCTCCCGTTAAGTCTACAGTCTCGCTAAACCCACTTGTTAGTCCTAATATCTTTCTCTATGTTTCTTAGAATTGTCTGCATGGGATGCTATTTTTAAGTAAAAAGAGCTTTGCTTCCTCTGTCCCTCCCCCTCCCCAGTGCACATGCCTTTCTTTTGCTTTTCAGCCTATTTCACTGTGAGGATCTCTGTAATAATGTGGAACACCAGATGCGGAAACGGGATCCTACGGTCCTTCCCCGCTCCGTGTGCTCGTCCTGCCTTTTCTCTGCGGAAAAACTTCAACCAAAGTTTGATCCGAGGAGTGAGCAAATGCAGAAACAAAGAACGGTCAGAGGGGATTAATAGCAATAGTTTAGTCATGAAGCAAAGTCAAGGACCTCTGTTTCCTCTTCAAGGGCTATAGATTATATTCTGGTCCATATCCTGTGAGTTGTCTTATGGATCCTGAAATCCCCGCTGGGTGGAATAAGTTAACTACCTGATAACCAGACTGGAGCCATGATATAGGTGCCGCAGTTCTGAGCTCTGGCCCCAAGAAAATGGGAAAAACCCACCCCTGCAGCTGAAGATTAATTGTACTTAAAACAATCAGGATGATGCTGATTAGACCTCTGCTGACCATTTTCAAGATGACTGTTAGAGCTGACCGTGCCGTCTCAGCATTAGCCCTTTCCTTTCATATATAGAAGCTCTTGCCCACTGATTGTCAGTTGGGTGGGGTGCGGGATGAGTTGGCCTTTGGACAAGAGTCTGTCTGCATCCCCCAATTTGTTGCCAGCATTCCTAACAAAGCAAACTTTCCTTTCCGCCAACCTTGCCTCTTTAATGGATTTTGAGGGTGAGCAACTGTACTTGTCTGAAGAAGGAAATGGCAACCCACTCCAGTATGCTTGCCTGAAAAATCTCATGGACAGAGGAGCCTGGTGGGCTGCAGTTCATGGGGGTCACAAACAGTCAGGCACAACTGAGCGACTAATACTAACACTTAGCTGTATTTGTACTCTACTTTCAGTTACAACGTGAGAATGGAATCCCTGCTCCTTTCCTGTTCTTATGTAGAAAATGCTCACTTTTTTGCTGTTAAGCATAAAGTTAGCTAAACATTTTTAAGACTTCTGTTATTAGGTTGAGGACTTTTTTTCTATTTCTATTTTGCTGAAAGTTGTAAAATGAGAATATGTTGAGTTTTTTCAAGCTCTTTTCTGCATCTGTTGAAGTAATTCTATATTTTAAAATGTTTATTAATTACACAGTATTTTTCAAATTTAAAAACACACAAGATTTAGTCATGATCTTTTAACATTTGTACATTTTTGACTTGATTTTTATAAATTTTTATTAAAATAATTTTCATTAGATGTCTTGAATGATGGAAAAGAATAGTTTATTTTTTTATTTCTAGTACTTCTGTCTGCTTTTGGTATCGAAGGGATGCTGACTTCATGCTAGATGAGCTGGGGTAGAACAGACATTTTTTCCTTTTTTAATATTTTAAAAATTTCATCAGCAAAGCCATATGAACCTGGAGTTTTCATTGTGGAAAACTTTTAAATACAAATTCAATTTCTTTAAAAGATATAGGGTTATTTAGGTTATGAATTTCTTCTTAAGTGAGCTTTACTATTTTGTATCTTTCAATAACTATGCTCGGTTAATCTAAGTCATCAAATTCATCGCTGCAGAGTCGTCCATAGTGCTCCAGTATATCTCGTTGTTGTTTGTTGGGTCAGTCGGGTTGGGTTTGTCTCTGTCATTCACAATGTTACTAACTTGTATCTCTTCTCTTTTCCTAATCAGTGTTGCTAGAGATTTATCAATTTTAATCATCTTCTCAAGAAACCAGCCTTTGGTTTAATTGAGTTTCTTTCCTGAGTTTCTGTCGTTTTTTATTTTACTGATTTTTGCTCGTATGCCTAGAATTCCCTTTCCTCTGCTCTTCTTTGGTGTTGGAATTGTTCCCTTTGTTGCACACGAATGAACCCAGATGCTGGCCCTTGATTTCCAGACCCCCGATTCTCCGCATCCCTCCACTGGGGGGGCCCGCCTCCCACTCCACCGTGCCATCATCGGCAGTTGGCAGCTAGCTGCCCTCATTGGGCTGCTGTCTTAGTGAAGGTCTTGCTTCTTCGAATGTGTCTGCTTCTGTGCCTAACTGACATAGCTTCCCCAGGTGGGGGACACAGATGTAGGGGGTGTCCAGACAGTCCAGAGCTGACGCTCCTACGATATTTATTTCTGAGAATTATTACTTGATAAAAAGACATGCACCACACATTGTGAAGACCTGAGAGAGTCTGAGGAAAAGTGCAGAGTGCCAATTATTTTAAATAAGAAAATTTACTAAAATGAAGGTTAAGTCAAGTCACATGCGAGTCAGATCAGTGACTATAAATATCAAGACCGTAAATGGCTCAAATGTATGTCCTTTCACACAGAGGCTTCCTGGGACTTGCCAGGGAAGGAGAAAGGGACCCTTGTCTTCCCCTGGGGGCCTGGAGCACTGCACTTCTAGAGACCTGTGGGGTTTCTCTCCTGGGGCCGTTTGTATTCTGACCCAGATACCCTGTCCCAGGCAGTGGCAGACACTCACTAGAGTGTGAAAAGAGGTGGCCTGAATGTCAAGTCCAGGCGGAAGCTGGTAGAGGAAAGAATGAAGACCTTAGAGAATTAGTGATGGAAATTACGAAACTGAAATGACAAAATGCCCCTGACAGCAGCATCAAAGATGCAACTTTTACGCATCAGAGCAACACAACAGACGCACGGTCCGCACTGAAAACGGCAAACATAGAAAAAAAATTAAAAGATCGAAGTACGTGAAGAGAGGCACCACAGTCTGCTAAGAATCTCCATGGCGGGAAGGAAGAAAAGGAGAGAGAAAGTCACTGAGCCTCGGGAAGCAGGTCATCAATTTAGTGTCCCGGGTGCAGGATGTGGAGGTAAGGGATCTGCTGGCAGGACTGAGTGGAGGAGAGGAAAGAAACATCTGGGCACAGGAGACACTGCAGGAACTCTGGGGCTTGGCTGTGGGGGGTTAACAGGGTTTCCTAAGCTGAGGCAGGACGAGATGCCACAGCAGGCGTGCTGAGGGGCGGTGTCTGCTCTCCGACGGCCAGAGGTAAAGGTCCACCAGCTGCCCTGCCCCATGCCCACCTTCCATCGATAGGGCTCCTGCGGAGACTGGGGTGCCCGTCTCCAATTCCTCCTCTTCACCTTCGCTCAGGGAACATAAAGCTGGTGCCTTCCTCTCATTCACGGGTGTGGGGTCATTGGAGGCGGGCTTGGAAGGCTGGTCGTCCTCTCACCTTGGGTATTTCCCAACAGGTGTTAAAGTAAAGACCCTCCTCATTCACTCGGGAGAGGATCCACATCCGGGAGATGACGGGTGGATGACGTCCTGAGCCTTCATGTCCAGGCAGCTGAGGAGCCCATGGGAGTCCATCTCTCTTTCCAGTGCTTTATTCTTGATGCAAACACAGCGCCAACATGGAGGAACTCATCTGCAAATATGTAGGGAGAGAGGACAGAGCGCCAGCATGGAGGCACTCATCTGCAAATACGTAGGGAGAGAGGACAGCAACCAGGCTCCAGAGGAAGCAAACTGGAGAAGGAGGAGCGCACTGCAGACCCCAGAAACCGTGCTGTGCGGGTACAAGTTGAGGCAGTCAAGGCTCAGGACTGAACGCCTTGATGTAAATAACAGTTGAGTCCACTCGAACTTACACAAATGGCCAGTGCTGAGTTGTTTGATGGGTGTTGACAAAACATGATTCATCTTTCAGTTCAGTTCAGTTCAATCACTCAGTCATGTCTGACTCTCTACAACCCCATGAATCACAGCACACCAGGCCTCCCTGTCCATCACCATCTCCCAGAGTTCACTCAGACCCATGTTCATCGAGTCGGTGATACCATCCAGCCATCTTATCCTCTGTTGTCCCCTTCTCCTCCTGCCCCCAATCCCTCCCAGCATCAGAGTCTTTTCCAGTGAGTCAACTCTTTGCATGAGGTGGCCAAAGTATTGGAGTTCCAGCTTCAGCATCAGTCCTTCCGATGAACACCCAGGACTGATCTCCTTTAGGATGGACTGGTTGGATCTCCTTGCAGTCCAAGGGACTCTCAAGAGTCTTCTCCAATACCACAGTTCGAAAGTATCAATTCTTTGGTGCTCAGCTTTCTTCACAGTCCAACTCTCACATCCATACATGACCACAGGAAAAACCATAGCCTTGACTAGACGGACCTTTGTTGGCAAAGTAATGTCTTTGCTTTTCAATAAGCTATTAGGTTGGTCATAACTTTCCTTAAGCCAAAATTAAATAAATATCAATACCCACTCAGATGTGATGGTCTCCAAATAGTTTGCAGCCTTTAAAAACATATTAGATGTTAAATATCATTTAGATGCTTTGTTGAGCAATCCTACAATTCTTGAATGCCACAAAAATCCCAAGTAGTTTTGTGGCTGGGTGGGTGGGGTGTGTGTGTGTGAGACAGCCTGGCTGAAGAGACAGCATCAGCTGATATTTCTCCAGAAAAACAGAAAAAAACAGACTTCATAAGAGGAGTCAGGGAGCAGTTTCTCGATCTGTCAACTCTCCATGGCTTTTGACTCACAGGAAAGCACCAGTGTCAAAGATGAGCACAGACATTCAGTCGCACACATGACTGTCTAGAAGAGGATGCACTGGACGCGAGCGGCTAGGGTGCCCCACCCGTGTGCAGGGTCCCCCGTCACCGGGGAGGAGGCCCGTGTCCAGGCGTGGGGCTGGGCCGGGCCCTCCCATCAAGCGTGTCTCCTTCACGAAGGCCAAGGTTAGATCCGTCAGCAGGGGATTTTGATAAACTCTTCTGATCCTCTCGATCCACTCCACACGGAAAACTGGACCTGGACCAGCTGCCAGGCTACGGTGGCTGGACTTGGAAGTCCAGAAGGAAGCAGGACAAGCCACAGACCGAGGTCTCCGCTGGCCGCCCTCACCTCTTCTGCGCATGCTCTGAACGAACATTGCTCGGAGGACAGACCCTTGAAGGAACACCTCTTAGCCTTGCTAGTCTGGCTTTGAAGCCAAGGAAGGGTGACAGTGAGGTGCTGACATCACTCGCTGCCCACCTGAAGCCCATCCCAGGAGGGTGTGCCCTGTGAATGGCAAGTTTGTGGCTGAAATGCCCCAGGGGGGCAGCTGTGTGTCTCGTGGAGGATGGACGGCTTTTTGTGTTCAGGTTTTGCTTGCTTGCTGTTCCCCTTCAACAAGGCATCTGGACACGTTTCCAGCAGGTGGGAGCAACAGGAGAGAATCCGAATGTGGCAAAGTTGGCGAGATGCTAGCCTGGGTCTGGAGATGCAGGGAGACCCACGGAGAGCGCCGTTTCAGCCTCTGCCTCTAACCTGCCTAGGGTGGGGGCTGGAGCACTGGGCCCCGGGGCCCCGTCCGAGGTCCTGTCTGACATGGTTGGGAAAGAGGTAAACTCAGCAGAGGCTGGTGGGATGGGAGCTTTTCTTGTGTGTTTCACACCCGTTTAAAATCAGAGGATGACGCCACAAAGCAGAACATAGTGACACAGTCACAGAGAGCAAATCTATGGACATCAAGGGCAGAGGGAGGCGGGATGAATTGGGAGCCTGGGGCTGAAGCATATACACGCTTACGAATGAAACAGATGACGCATGAGAAGCTCCTGTACGGCACAGAGAGTTCTGTGCGATATTCTGTGATGACCTAAAAGGGAAAATCTGAAAAAGAGCAATGTATGCGTCGCTGAGTGACTTTGCTGTATACCTGAAATGAACACAACAGAGAAAATCAACTATACCCCAACGTAAAATTAAAGGCAGAACTTAACATGATCTGGCTTCCCAGGTGGCACCAGTGGGAAAGAACCCGCCTGCCAACGCGGGAGACACAAGAGATGCTGGTTCGACCCCAGGTTGGGAGGAGGAAATGGCTGCCCACTCCAGTATGCTTGCCTGGAGAATCCCATGGACAGAGCAGCCTGGTGGGCTATATAGTTCATAGAACCGCAGAGTTAGACAGGACTGAAGCAACTTAGCACGCACGAAACATAAAATGAGATGGTTTGGGCCCAGTCTACGGGCATAAAGTCCAGTCTTCAGAGCTTCCCTTCATTTTTGTCTGGCCTGATCACGGACCAGTGATGGGGAGACGCAGCAGGGCTGGGTCTTCTCTCTGGGAACGCGGAGTGGCGAGCCTCTGCTTGAACAGAGATGCCTCTGGTCTGGGCAGCCTGCTCTAGCAGCTGTCACCCAACACAGAGCGACAGGCAGCCGCTCATCTGATCTAAAAGAACGGCGTCTAATCTTCCGAGCGAAGGCTGTGTGGCTCTCGGACTGGCAGTGGAGATAAAGCCGCACGCCGTGTCCTGAAATCAGATACCAGGAGGGCACACGAACAAAGTGAAACCTCTTGTGGGAAAGAATTTTACCCAATCTCAGAGTCCCGTCCAACAGCCCAGGGAGCTGGTCCGATGCATCTAATCTGGCCGGGTAATTTTCACCCAGACTCTTATTAGACATAAAAAGACAGGAAGATGGAAAATGGAAGCCTCCTTAGAGAGGAGAAAGCCTACAAGAGATCACTTCCGGTCTTCAGGAGGACTCACCCCAAACCTACACGAGGACAAGAGCTGAAGAAGCGTCGTGCAGAGCAGGAAGATCAGACCCGCCTCGATCACTTACCTGCTGGTCTTTGTGGAAATCGCAGTTTCGATTTTTGAACTAAAATGTATATTCGGATTTTATCTGCCAAGAGAATGCCACATACTCCACACTAGAAATAAAGTTTTCACAATTCATGGTCACCTACTTGGACCATCCTAAACTGCCCAGTTTGCCCTGTGAAAGTCAAATAACTTCATTCCAACTGGAAAAAGATGATCGACCTTAAAAGAAATAAACAACTACGTGATCTATGTCTGTGTAAATCAAATCGTGCATTAAATAGCAGAGGAATTATTTTTTTTAATGGAGGAGGTAAGTGTAGATATGACTAACATAATTATTGAAAAACCTTTCAATTCGGTTTTCTTTCAGGAATAAAAATCAAAGACTCCCTTGCTTCACAAAATTCATGATATTTACCACATGTGACTAAAGAGGAATCACATCAGATAAGATACTGCTTAGCACGTTCACCTCACTTAACCAAGTCAACTTACAGCAAGTGGTGAGCTTTCCTTTTAAGCCTTTTACGTGTGTTGTTACATATGATATTTTCAAAAGCCTCAAAATCTAACCATCACAGGCGCTTGCTAGGAGCAAAGTACCCCCGCTGACAGGACGAAGTTCTCAGTCATAAGAACAAAATCTCCGTGTTCCCATGGAAATTGATTTAAACACATCCCCTGTGTGCCATCAATACAATTAATAGCAGGAAGGCACGTTTATGTGGAATATGGTGGAGCCGATCTGTTGGGAAGATTCTGGGGTTCCCGGGAGCTCCGTTCTCTATTTCGTGAGCCGTTATCACAGTCTGTCATATTAGGAACCAGTTTTCAATGCACTTCTCAAAATTCCTCATCTGATTCCTCATGTTCAGGGAGAGCCTAATTGGATTTTTAATCCTTGGCTAACCACGGCACGCTGGGCTTAGGTGGACACTGAAAAGCGCTTTCCACCACCTATTCTCTCAAGGCCAGCTCGCATGTAACCCGAATCACTAGGAAAATAACGCGGTAAAGCCCTCTGCCGTATAGACGTTACAGGGAGACAATGAGATTCTTTCTTCACCGGGAGGGCCGTCCCTGGCTTTGAAGCAGCTTTGAAATGATGGACAGCCACAGGCTATTTTCTTCTGGTCTTCTATGTCTCAATACCAGGCTTGTTTCCTCTGTTTGTTTCAGCTAATTGCCTGAAGATCTAATAAGTTAGTGATGATGGCTGCTGCACCCAGGACCCTGCCAAGAAGGGATGGCATCCCCACAAGTGGGTGGGGGGCAGCACCGGGGGTCCTGGGACCTGAGTGCGGCCAGAGAAGCATCGGTGATGGGCTTGGGGTGGAGGCGTCGCCCGGCAAGCTGTGTGGGGGGTGAGCTTCCCTGCGGAACCTGTGGGCGCCCGTGTCTCCAGCTGGCTGGCTGGACGTCTGCCTCCATGGGCCCCTGCCGTTTTCCTGCAGAGCCATCACGCCATCCTTTTCTGAGATCCATTAGAGGAAAGTTCAACTTTGATGAGAAGTGTAACCTGGTTGTCTCCTTCTTCCAGAGGTACATGCTTTCCCAAAGTTTCATCCGATGTTTTCCCTCCTCCGGGCAAACTGAGCTCATGAAGGGGGATGAGCTGTGGTGGGGGCTGAGGTACCTGGGAGACCCTGGAGAAGGGTCTGGGAACCCTGGAGAATGGTCTGGGAATCCTGGAGAAGGCTGGCACTGATCAGAGAATGGGCATCTTCCATTAAAAGGGAAAACCGAGGCTCTTAGACAGAAGCACAGATTTAAGCACACAAGCCTGGCTCTGGGGAAGAGCAGTCTTCGGACCTGAATACTGAAAGCCCAGCCTCGAGTGAGGCTGTGTGTGTGTGTGTATCAGGCTGTGGTGTGAGTGTGACCGCTGGCCTTGTCCACTGTCAGCAGTACACCCTGCGAGTGTCCCAGGGCTGCAGGACCAAGGGCGTCAAACTGGTACGGGGAGGAGAGGACTTAACATAGCAGACGTGTGTCATCTCCTAGCTCTGCAGACCAGATGTCTGAAATCAAGGTTTGGGGGATTCTGCTTCCCCCAGAAGCTCCAGGGGAGAGTGCTTCCTGCCCTCTGCCCCAGCAGTGGGGACCCCAGGCATGCCAGGGATTATGGCCCCGCACTCCCTCCCCTCCAGCCCAGTCGCTGATTTCTCCCCTTGGGGCGTCTTCCCCTCTCTGTGTCTCTGTGCCCAGATTTCCAGTCTTGCACAATACCAAGGCACTGGATTTCTGGTTGTTGTCTAGTCTCAGTTGTGTCTGACTCTTCAGCGACTTCATGGACTCACCAGGCTCCTCCATCTATGGGATTTTCCAGGCAAGAATATTGCAGTCAGCTGCCACTTTCTCCTCCAGGGAATCTTCCTGACTCAGGGATTGAACCCATGGCTGCTGTGTCTCTTGCACTAGCAGGAGGGATCTTCACCTCTGAGCCACAGGGAAAGCCTGTCCCTGGATTAGGCTCCACCCTCAGTTCAGTTCAGTCGCTCAGTCGTGTCTGACTCTTTGCAACCCCATGAATTACAGCACGCCAGGCACCCTGTCCATCACCAACTCCTAGAGTTCACTCAGACCCACGTCCATCGAGTCTGTGATGCCATCCAGCCATCTCATCCTCGGTCGTCCCCTTCTCCTCCTGCCCCCAATCCCTCCCAGCATCAGAGGCTTTTCCAGTGAGTCAACTCTTCGCATGAGGTGGCCGAAGTACTGGAGCTTCAGCTTTAGCATCATTCCTTCCAAAGAACACCCAGGACTGATCTCCTTCAGAAAAGACTAGTTGAATCTCCTTGCAGTCCAAGGGACTCTCAAGAGTCTTCTCCAACACCACAGTTCAGAAGCATCAATTCTTTGGCACTCAGCCTTCTTCACAGTCCAACTCTCACATCCATACATGACCACAGGAAAAACCATAGCTTTGACTAGATGGACCTTAGTCGGCAAAGTAATGTCTCTGCTTTTGAATATGCTATCTAGGTTGGTCATAACTTTTCTTCCAAGGAGTAAGTGTCTTTTAATTTCATGGCTGCAGTCACCATCTGCAGTGATTTTCGAGCCCCCAAAAAATAAAGTCTGACACTGTTTCCACTGTTTCACCATCTATTTTCCATGAAGTGATGGGACCAGATGCCATGATCTTAGTTTTCTGAATGTTGAGCTTTAAGCCAACTTTTTCACTCTCCTCTTTCACTTTCATCAAGAGGCTTTTTAGCTCCTCTTCACTTTCTGCCATAAGGGTGGTGTCATCTGCATATCTGAGGTTATTGATATTTCTCCTGGCAATCTTGATTCCAGCTTGTGTTTCTTCCAGCCCAGCATTTCTCATGAGGTACTCTGTATATAAGTTAAATAAGCAGGGTGACAATATACAGCCTTGACGTACTCCTTTTCCTATTTGGAACCAGTCTGTTGTTCCATGTCCAGTTCTAACTGTTGCTTCCTGACCTGCATACAAATTTCTCAAGAGGCAGGTTAGGTGGTCTGGTATTCCCCATCTCTTTCAGAATTTTCCACAGTTTATTGTGATCCACACAATCAAAGGCTTTGGCATAGTCAATAAAGCAGAAATAGATGTTTTTCTGGAACTCTCTTGCTTTTTCCATGATCCAGCGAATGTTGGCAGTTTGATCTCTGGTTCCTCTGCCTTTTCTAAAACCAGCTTGAACATCAGGAAGTTCATGGTTCATGTATTGTTGAAGCCTGGCTTGGAGAATTTTGAGCATTACTTTACTAGGATGTGAGATGAGTGCAATTATGCAGTAGTTTGAGCATTCTTTGGCATTGCCTTTCTTTGGGATTGGAATGAAAACTGAACTTTTCCAGTCCTTTGGCCACTGCTGAGTTTTCCAAATTTGCTGGCATCTTGAGTGCAGCATTTTCACAGCATCATCTTTCAGGATTTGAAACAGCTCAACTGGATTTCCATCACCTCCACTAGCTTTGTTCGTAGTGATGCTTTCTAAGGCCCACTTGACTTCACATTCCAGGATGTCTGGCTCTAGATGAGTGATCACATCATCATGATTATGTGGGTCGTGAAGATATTTTTTGTACAGTTCTTCCGTGTATTCTTGCCACTTCTTAATATCTTCTGCTTCTGTTAGGTCCATACCATTTCTGTCCTTTATTGAGCCTATCTTTGCATGAAATGTTCCCTTGGTATCTCTAATTTTCTTGAAGAGATCTCTAGTCTTTCCCATTCTGTTCTTTTCCTCTATTTCTTCCCATTGATCATTGAAGAAGGCTTTCTTATCTCTTCTTGCTATTCTTTGGAACTCTGCATTCAGATGCCTATATCTTTCCTTTTCTCCTTTGCTTGTCGCCTCTCTTCTTTTCACAGCTATTTGTAAGGCCTCCCCAGGCAGCCATTTTGCTTTTTTGCATTTCTTTTCCATGGGGACGGTCTTGATCCCTGTCTCCTGTACAATGTCACGAACCTCATTCCATAGTTCGTCAGGCACTCTATCTATCAGATCTAGGCCCTTAAATCTATTTCTCACTTCCACTGTATAATCATAAGGGATTTGATTTAGGTCATACCTGAATGGTCTAGCAGTTTTCCCTATTTTCTTCAATTTGAGTCTGAATTTGGTAATAAGGAGTTCATGATCTGAGCCACAGTCAGCTCCTGGTCTTGTTTTTGTTGACTGTATAGAGCTTCTCCATCTTTGGCTGCAAAGAATATAATCAGTCTGATTTCCGTGTTGACCATCTGGTGATGTCCATGTGTAGAAGTCTTCTCTTGTGTTGTTGGAAGAGGGTGTTTGCTATGATCAGTGCATTTTCTTGGAAAAACACTATTAGTCTTTGTCCTGCTTCATTCCGCATTCCAAGGCCAAATTTGCCTGTTACTCCAGGTGTTTCTCAACTTTTTACTTTTGCATTCCAGTCCCCTATAATGCAAAGGACATCTTTTTTGGGTATTAGTTCTAAAAGGTCTTGTAGGTCTTCATAAAACCATTCAACTTCAGTTTCTTCAGCATTACTGATTGGGGTATAGGCTTGGATAACTGTGATACTGAATGGTTTGCCTTGGAAACGAACAGAGATCATTCTGTCGTTTTTGAGATTGCATCCAAGTACTGCATTTCAGACTCTTTTGTTGACCATGATGGCTACTCCATTTTTCCTGAGGGATTCCTGCCCGCAGTAGTAGATATAATGGTCATCTGAGTTAAATTCACCCATTCCAGTCCATTTTAGTTTGCTGATTCCTAGAATATCGATGTTCACCCTTGCCATCTCTTGTTTGACCACTTCCAATTTGCCTTGATTCATGGACCTGACATTCCAGGTTCCTATGCAATATTGCTCTTTACAGCATCGGATCTTATCACCAGTCACATCCACAGCTGGGTGTTGTTTTTGCTTTGGCTCCATCCCTTCATTCTTTCTGGAGTTAATTCTCCACTGATCTCCAATAGCATGTTGGGCACCCAATGACCTGGGGAGTTCCTCTTTTGGTATCCTATCATGTTGCCTTTTCCTACTGTTCATGGGGTTCTCAAGGCAAGAATACTGAAGTGGTTTGCCATTCCCTTCTCCAGTGGACCACATTCTATCAGACCTCTCCACCATGACCTGCCCATTTTGGGTTGCCCCGTGGGCATGGCTTGGTTTCATTGAGTTAGACAAGGTTGTGGTCCTAGTGTGATTAGATTGACTAGTTTTCTGTGAGTATGGTTTCAGTGTGTCTGCCTTCTGATGCCCTCTTGCAACACCTACCATCTTACTTGGGTTTCTCTTCCCTTGGGTGTGGGATATTTCTTCACGGCTGCTACAGCAAAGCACAGCCACTGCTCCTTACCTTGGACGAGGGGTATCTCCTTACCGCCACCGTTCCTGACCTTCAACATGGGATAGCTCCTCTAGGCCCTCCTGCACCTGCACAGCCACCGCTCCTCGGGTTGCTCCTCCAGGCCGCCGGCCCTGGCCTGGGCTTGGGGCGGCTCCTCAGGGTCACCACACCTGGCCTCGGGCACGAGCTATCTCCTCCCGGCCGCCACTGGCCTCAGACGCAGGGTAGCTCCTCCCGTCCGCCGCCACTGACCTTGGACGCAGGGTAGCTCTTCTCGGCTGTTCCTGCACCGTTGCAGCCTGGCACTCTAGGCCGCTGCCCCTGACGTGGGACGTGGAGTAGCTCTTCTTGGCCGTGCTCAGTGCGCCGGCTTGCAGCCACCTGCGCTCAGTGCGCTGGCAGGCTCCACCCTAGTCAGGAGGAACCTGAACTCGATCACCTGAGCCGAGACCCTATTTCCAAACAAGGCACACTCACAGGTACAGGTTAGGGTGTCAGTGTACCCCCTGGGGACACAGTTCACCGCAGCACACCCTGCAGGGAGGGCTGCTCGCTTGTCCAGGCAATGTCCCCAAGGGCTCTGATGCAGTCATGGGACGAGGCCGTGGTTGGCTGCATCTCTCCTATAACTGGTCCTCTTTGGATCCCTGCTGCCACCTTGCGCTTTGCTCTGTCCTCAGACCACGTCCGGGATCTGGTGCTGACTCATCCTGCATTTATATCTAGTGATAGGAAGCTTGTGATCAGAGCGGGAGGGGTCTTTCCTGGTCTAGCAGTTCTAAGTATCCCTTACAAATGCCCCAAAGTGCTGGCGTTTTCTCAGGAGGTGATCCTGGGAGTAGAGGGGCGCTTGGTGGGAAGACAAGGGCCAGAGGGCCCCACACAACTGAGATTTCCAGAAACCCTTTTCCAGGCCACGCTCCATCCTCACGCATCCAGGCGCCCCTTGACCAAGCATCTCCTGATCTCCATCCCATCCCCACATGTGCCAGTCAGTGTGGGGGGAAGCTGGCACCTGTTCCAGGTGTAACTCAGGCACATCGTAACCCTACGTGGGTGCAGTAATTCAGTCTTCCATCTATTTCTAGGTTTTCAATTCAAGTGACCACTTCTTAATTTTACCACCATTCTTCTCAACGTTAGACATGTACCCAGATTTAGATGCCCAAGTCTAATCTGAAATATGTACTGAACTACATTTAGAATCTTCACATCAAATAATGTGCTTCACTGTTAAGATCTGGATGGGGTGCATGCTCAAGAAAAAAGAAGAAATAATTTTCTTAATAGAAAATATTGCCCAGTTTATTCTGGAAAGAAGCTTCCAATGTAGGATGTATTTTAAAAAGATTTTTGTGAGTCGAGTCATGCTTCAGATTCTTTGGTGATGTAATACATTCTCACGAAAGAAATCATAAAATATAGCTTTGAAAGTTGTATTTGAGGAAGACTTAACTCTTTTTCTGATTGAGATCATGTTTGCAGTTCCCTTTGTTTAAAATATGTCTAAGAATTCTACTTCTACTGCAAAAATAAATGATAAATTATTTATACATACCAATTATTTATTATTATTTATGCAAAGCTTGCCACATTATGCATGCATAAGGGGCTTAGATCCCCGTTAACCCACAATGCCTTTAGGGCCATCGGATGACGGACAAAAGGTGGCGTGCGGGTATTACCATCAGCAAATACACACCTTTGGAGCCAACACAATGTTTATGTACATTGCTGCTCTGATGTATTTAATAGGAAGGGAAATACGATGCCAGAACTGTATCAACCAATAATGCTTATCCACCTAATTCTAAATTTGATTATCTTTGCACAAAATAAACAACTCACCCAAGGAAACGCCATGTGCATTGTAATGGAGACAGAAAATGTCCCTTAGTTTAAGCTTGAAACTAAAGGAAACAGATGAGCTCAACTTTAAAAAAAAAGGAAGTGTACTTTTCCCAAGGCAATGCTTTTGTCATATAATAACGACATATTACAATCGAGAAAGAGAGATAAATCAGGAAAATACCATGATATTATTCTTGTCATGGTGCTTCCTGATAGCATTGTGAATTTCAAGGCAAATTCAGTGAAGGTATATTTTTTTCCAAAATACTAATGCATATAAATGAAATTATTAGCAGCATTCATTTTTAATGGGAAACCTAATGGAGGGCTTGCAAAACGATATAACTACCCTTTGATCCGATGAAGGAGCATTTTCCCAGTTCCTAGGGCAAAAATTATATCCAATATGGTGATGCAAAAAAGCCACACATCTTTGTTACTGCCAGCTCGGAGATGTGCAATATTTTTAAAGTTCTGTTGGGGGTGTGTCCACGAGGTTGGCGTGTCCGTTTGTGTACTCGTGGTTTGCACGAAGGCTTCGGAAGGGCTGGCCCTAGGGCGGAAGTGGTGTAGTGGCAGGGAACAGTGAGTGACACCACCGCTGCTGAGGAGATTTACTTGCCTGCGGGGTGTTCCGGAGGGCTCAGCTCTTTGACTATTTTTATTGAACAGAACTGTCTGTGCATCTGTAGTTGTGTGGCATTTTTAAAATTTTTTACGGAGCTGATTTACAATATTGTGTTAATTTCCGCTGCACAGCCAAGTGATTAGGTTATTCATATGTACGTATGTGTTAGTTGCTCAGCCATGTCCGATCCCATGGACTCTAGTCTGCGAGGCTCTCTCTGTCGGTGGGATTTCCCCAAGCAAGAAGACTGGAGTGGGTGTCCCTTCATTTCACCAGGGGATCTTTCAGGCCTAGGGATTGAACCCAGGTTTCCCACATTGCAGGAAGATTCTTTACCCTCCGAGCCATCAGGGAAACCCATACACACACACACACACACACACACACATTCTTTCCTGTGTGGCCGTCACAGAATACTGACCACAGGCCCCTGTGCGGTACAGGAGGGTCTTGCTGTTGCTCCATCCTGAGATGTAATAGATTGCATCTGCTAATCCCGAACTC
Organism: Capra hircus; assembly: GCF_001704415.2. Lineage (NCBI taxonomy): Eukaryota > Metazoa > Chordata > Mammalia > Artiodactyla > Bovidae > Capra > Capra hircus. The sequence continues at coordinate 69,587,432 of NC_030827.1, read as the reverse complement.
CCAGCCCCTCCCTCCCTCAGCCAGCTGTCCCCTGGGTAACCAGAGGTTTCTCTTCTGCGTTTCTGGTTCATAGACAAGCTCAGTCACGTTGTACTCTAGATTCCGCCTGGAGGAGGTACAATACGGAGTCTGTCTTTCTCTTACGGACTCACTTCACTCAGTGTGATCGTCTCGGGCCTCGTCCATGCTGCTGCAGGTGTTTACTGCTGGTCCCGTTTCAAGTCACATTTGCTCATTCTGTCCACATTGGTATTACGCAACTCCCTTGATGCTACACAACATTTATAACCTTGACAAACGCGCTGCTGTGTCAACTCCGGTGATAGATAAACTGACGGCCACTCCTACTACATCACAACCTTGCTCTGTTTTTCCAGCCGTGGACGTGGCCTTCTTGCCCAGTTGCGTGTAAAAGCCCTCCACCCAGCCCACGTCTAGACTGGGTCACCCTCCCCTCATGTTTACACACTCCACAAAGGGAGTCTGCAACCCTCTGGAGCTGCACCTCGTCATACCGTCCTGAAGCTCTTTCTCTCTGGTTTATAATAAACCCATTTCTTTGTTTTCAACTTCAGCTCTGTCCTCAGACGATAGCTTTTCAGATGTACCACACTTTTTATGTTCATGGCAGATACATTCCAAAACCTTGGTGAATTCCCAAATTTTCAACTCTCACTATGGAGCATAATCCCCCTCACAAAATGAGCTAAATGCAGCTGAAATTTTTAAATGATATGTTAAGACCATCAATGGGTCAACCAAGTGCCAAAGGTATTTATGAAATGATTAGAATCAATTCTCTCCTGAAAAGAACAAGGTTCACACGTCACTGGACTCATTGTAACTGGATGTTTCTCTCAGTCAGCAAAATGGAGGCAGAGGTGGGCTTGCTTAGGGTACCACCGGGACACTCCAAGGATGAAGGCTTTGGAGTATGTCCTCACTTTACCTGAAGTAGGATGCAGGACTAGGTGCCATTGATGGGACAGAGGCTGTGTGAGAGAACCAGATGGGACATCAGAACCAGTGTTCTCCAGTGCAGTCCCCTGGGAGCTTAGAATCCTGTCACTGGTGCCCAGGCCCAGAGGCCTCATGCAATTTGTCTGGTGCAGCGCCCAGGCGCTGGCACGGCTTTAAACTCTCCACGTGCATCTCGCATGCAGCCAGAGGACCCACGAAAGACAGCCCTCAGGTAGCGGTTGTTTGCTTTACTTCAAAAATTGTAACAGGTTCAATCACAGGATAGAGTAGTAAAAAGCAGAGACACCACTTTGCTGACAAAGGTCCATCTAGTCAAAGCTGTGGTTTTTCCAGTAGTCACGTATGAATGTGAGAGTTAGACCATAAAGAAAGCTGAGCGCTAAAGAACTGATGCTTTTGGACTGCGGTGTTGGAGAAGATTCTTGAGAGTCCCTTGGACAGCAAGGAGATCCAACCAGTCCATCCTAAAGGAAATCAACCCTGAATAGTCACTGGAAGGACTGATGCTAAAGCCCCAATCCTCTGGCCCCATGATACAAAGAGATGACTCATTGGGAAAGCCCTTGATGTTGGGAAAGATTGAAGGCGGGAGGAGAAGGGGACGACAGAGGATGAGATTGTTGGATAGTATCACCAACTTAATAGACGTGAGGTTGAGTAAATGTCGTGATATAGCGATGGACAGGGAAGCCAGGTGTGCTGCAGTTCATGGGGCTGCAAAGAGCAGGACATGACTCTGCACCAATGTCAGATCCATCTCTTCTCAAAGATCTAACCTCTGTGCCATAAACGCGTGTAGGTGACGAAGACGTAGACAGCCCTGCAGGCCATAAGCCAGCCAAGATGCTCAGACCCTCCCTCTAACGGGGTCCAGCTCAGTTCCTGCTGAGGCGCAGACCTGCCAGACCCGATTCCAGGGAGACTTCCCGGCTCTCACAGTTACGACAAGGTGCCTGGCTCCTCTGGGCCTTGCTTCCCCTTTGGTAAAAGGAAGACAGCACGACTCTCATTTCAGAGGGCTGCAGGGGTTCTTCTAAGGACACAGGACGTACTCTTTCTGATGGCTGAGTCTGGGTACCTACTCACCACCAAGGGGGCTATGGGCCCTGGCTTCTTCCTGCCTCACTGCTCCAGGGCTTGGGGCCAGGTGCACCTGTCACGTGAAGAAACGCCCAACGACTGGCATCCCACAGCGATGCCCCAGACACCCCCAGGAGCTCATATCACAGGTGGCCAGCTGGATAATCTCTGGGTCATGTGCATTTGGACGGCGGACGGGGCTTGGTGCCTGAGTGTCTGTCCGTGTTGCTGTGAAAGCAGCTGGTATTGCTTGCTTCAAAATCCTTACGAGCCACATTGAACCTCCCCAGACATTCAGCTGAACACATCCATATGTGCACACGTGCATGGACATGCATGCACTCACAGACACACAGCCACATGTGCACAAACACCTGGGCAAACACACTCACAGACACACAGCCACATGCGCACACACACCTGGACATACACACACTCACAGGCACACATCCACATGTGCACACACGCCTGGACACACACACACTCACAGACACACAGCCACATGCGCACACACACCTGGACATACACACACTCACAGGCACACATCCACATGTGCACACACGCCTGGACACACACACACTCACAGACACACAGCCACATGCGCACACACACCTGGACACACACACACTCACAGGCACACATCCACATGTGCACACACGCCTGGACACACACACACTCACAGACACACATCCACATGTGCACACACACCTGGACACACACATTCACAGGAACACATCCACACATGCCTGGACACACACACTCACAGGCACACGTGCGCACATGCCTGGACACACACACGCTCACAGGCACACGTGCACACACGCACACACACATGGACAGGCACACCTCCTGGCTACGCTGACCTCCTCTACATCTGGGATGCACTCTTTTGGTTGGCGGTTTCATTCCTGGCTTGAAGACTCCGTCTGAAAGTCTAGGAAGATGTTTCCACCTCCAGCCTCTGCCTGTCTGGCCCATGGCACCCCACACAGGACCTGCCATCTCTGCTCCCAGGCTATCTGGGGCCCTTCCCGGGGTTCGTACCCAGGACAGACGAGGCAGCAGAGGGAGTGAGGTGAGCTTTCCAAACTCCGGTTGGAATCGCCCGAGGAGGTGATTAAGACTCAGATTCTGAGGCTGCACCCCGACCTGGTGGACCTGAGAGTCGGGGCCTTTCAAGTGCCAGGAAGGAGGGCATGTGTCCAGGAGAAAGGGGTGTGGGGGTAGACAAGGGAGACCTACTCTGGGGGATGTGCCCCCCCCCAGCCTGCCCCAAGTGCGGGTGCAGGGCTGTCCTCTTGGGAGGGGGCCAGACAGGAGACCGAGGCTGACTCACCTGTTTGGCATGGTGGCTTGTCCTTACGGTGCTGGAGAAGACTCTTCAGGGTCCCTTGGACAGCAAGGAGGTCCAACCGGTCCATCCTAAAGGAGATTGGCCCTGAATATTCATTGGAAGGACTGATGCTGAAGCTGAAACTCCAAAACTTTGGCCACCTGATGCAAGGAGCTGATTAACTGGAAAAGACCCTGATGCTGGGAAAGACTGAAGGCGGGAGGAGAAGGGGACGACAGAGGATGAGATGGTTGGATGGCATCACCAACTCAATGGACATGAGTTTGAGTAAACTTCAGGAGTTGGTGATGGACAGGGAGGCCTGGTGTGCTGCAGTCCATGGGGGTGGCAAAGAGTCGGACACGACCGAGCGTCTCAACTGAACTGAAACCTGGCTTCAAGGAGTTCAGAAAACCCTGTTGCACATTAGGAAAAGCGTTTTCCCTACAGATGGAGCCCAAGCGGGGGGCCCTGCAGATCCAGCCCACAGAGCCGCCCAGGCCCAGGACGGCCCTCCCCTTGTGTCCTCGGGGGCACTCATGGACAGAGGCACCTCCAGCACAGCCTCGCCACAGCTTGGAGGGGAGAGCGGGCCGAGGGCTGCCCCTCAGCGCCCCCTGGACGCCCGCGTCCCTGGCTGCAGGGCCCTGCGTGTGCGTGCGCCTGCGTGCGTGCGGACGCGGGAGGGTGTCCCTCTGGGGGCGCAGGACTCAAAACTGTTGCAAATCCAAACAGGTCGTTGTCTGTAAAACCCACTCCCCGGAGCATCCGCCTGCGTCCCCGCCCCCCAGCCCCCCCACACGCAGCCGCGCAGGCCCGGCATCTTCAAGTCATTGAAATGGGTAATTATCGCGCGGCGTCTGTCTGGGACCCTCTGAGGGTTAGTGTCCATCCTGTTTGTCACTGTTTCTCTCCTAATCCGCTCTAATGAGGGTTTATGTTAACATGGATAAGCTCTCGCTGTGTCCGCTGCTCGGCCAGCTGAGCTGTTGGGGGACGCGCTGCTCCAACGTCACCGCCCTTGGCTCTCTGGCTACGGCCAGACGTGAGCGGGCGTCCTCGGGAAAGGGTCGGGTCTAGAGTCTCCACCGTCACCGTCACAGGCGGGGGCAGGGGGGACCCTTCCGAGGGGGTCGCTTGCAGCTGTTTCCTCTCCCACTCTTCCTGGGATTCTATTTGTATTTAATTTCTGCAGCCGCTGGCTGTTAATGATGTTCTGTTTTGCAGGGAGACACCCTGGGCTGGGCTGCTCCGGATCTCAGGAGGCACGTCGGGGCCCCACGCAGGTGGTGACAGCCCCAGTGGGCGGGGATGAGCCAGGCGGCTCTGGGGCCCCCAGGCCTCTGTGGAAGCCAGAACCACGACTGAGGCTTCCCCGGGTCTGGCAGCGGGAGTCAGACAGCATCGGCTCTCAGAAGTGGTCCTAGGCTTGGAGAGGCTCGGGGATGGGGAAGCGGGGAGACCGCCTCTCCTCCATTAGATGGACGAGGAGCCTTCTGTAGGTTCATCCGCACTCTCCTGTATTTTTAGATCTAGGATGCTATGCAAAATGAAAGGAAACGGGAAATACTAATCATCACATGCTCAACTGCTTCAGTCACGAGTCTTGGCAACCCCATGGACTGTAGGTCACCAGGCTTCTCTGTCCAGGGGACTCTCCAGGCAAGAATGCTGGAGTGGGCTGCCGTGCCCTCCTCCAGGGGATCTTGCCAACCCAGGGATCCAGCCCGTGTCTCACGTTTTCTGCACTGGCAGGTGGATTCTTTGCCAGTGGGGCCCCTCTGGAAGCCCAGCTTAGTTTAAAAAGGACACTCACAAGGGCTACAAGACCACATAAACATGTTCTGTTTACTTAGTCCATGAAAGAATTCTGTGTGGAGAGTGTAATCATTATGCTTATTTCACGTGGAGACCCAGGTTCTGAGGCTCAGAGGTGGACGGTTCCCCGAGTCATTCTACAGGGGCTGTGGCTATAAACCTGCAGTCTTGCCTGATAGTTCCCTGCCCCCAGACCTGGACGCCGGGTCTCCAGATGCTTCAAGACGAGACCCTGAGCGCACTTCAGTGACGCGCTTTTCAGCTGGGTTACTCTAGCGCTTGTTATCAGGGTGGAGAGGCAGAAACCACACACGGCATCTGCAGGACTCACAGGTGGCCCCAGAACATTCCAGGTCTCTCTGGCTCCCCCAGGGAGCTGTGCAGTGGCGGGGGGCAGCTGGATCAGGCAGCTGGGGGCCGTGCGAGGTTGCGCCTGGTGGCCTGCAGGGTCTGCATGGAGGAAGCGTCCCTAGGGGGCCCTGAGTATGATCTGGGCTCCCCCGGAGCAGCGGCTGGGGGGTGGCGCCTGCCTGCATCCCCGCCCTGCCATTCTCAGGCTTCTAGCCAGGCCCCCTCCAAGCCTCCTCTGACAACTCTCCAGCTGTGAAAAAGCCTTCTGTGAGATTCCGGCCAAGAGCAGAGAGGCAAGAGGAGGAAGGGCTCAGAGCCCCCCACTCGCAGCTCCGGACCCACAGAGGTGGGCTTTTATTCGTGATCGTGTAGGGGGTGTGGAGAGAGACAAAGAGTCTGGGGGAGCCAGCGAAGGTGATCACCTGGCCTTGAGGAATGACCCCACGCTCCCCTGAGGTCACCAACGGGTTGCTGTGGGAGGGGCTGGACACGTCTGCAGAGACAGTGCCCTCTCAACAGAACCCCAGTGGTCTCGCTTGAACTCCAGGCCATGGCCTGGGCATGGGGAAGGGGTGAGGATGGACGTCCAGTGACCACAGTGGAGACAAGGCTGGGGAGCACTCGCGATAGGACCCTCAGAGGAGCCGCTGAGACAGCACCGGGAGATGGCGACCAGCTCTGCCGTCTCCAGGCTTGAGGGTCTTTATTAGGGTGACAGCGCTCCAGGACGGGCTTGCCCGGGGGCTCAGTGACAGAGAAGGCGCCTGCAGTGTCGGAGCTGCAGGAGACGCAGGTTTAATCACTGAGTCAGGAAGAACCCCCTGGAGGAGGGCATGGCGACCCACTCCAGTGCTCCTTGCCTGGAGAATCCCACGGACAGAGGAGCCTGGTGGGCTATGGTCCACAGGGTCTCAAGGAGTCCGATATGACTGAAGTGACTTAGCACGCACTCACGCTTGATATTGAAGGCTTGTGTTGTACAATATTTTAAGGAGCTGTTTTAAAGAAGAAACTAACTTTGCCACTTGGAGAGAAGCTTTTGAAAGGATGAATGCTCAGTGGCACGAGGCAAAACCTGAAAGAAAGATGCTCATTTAGGTGAACGTTGGAATTTCAAGAGGTCACTGTAGGACGAGGGGGCCTATTTGACCTGTTCATGTCCCCACAGGACTGGGGCACCATCTTATGTCAGGAGAAAGAGTCCAGCAGGTTCGGGCTTCCCCAGGGTACATGCAGCGTCAGCTTGCACCTGAGCATGAAGAGAAGGAGATGCTGATGTTCCAGGGCACTGGGGCCCAAGGACTTTCTCAGGACGGTCTCAGAGACATGCAGCAAGGTGACAGGCCCTTTTCCACCTTTCCAGGTCAGCTCCACATTCCACGAGACCCAAGCTGTTTCTGTCTGTTTGTTGCTGGAACCAGCGGCACCCCCATACCTCAACACAGGGTAAGCATGGTGGTGACCCCCAGATCATTGTGCGGATTAGTGAACAAATGAGCTGGCAGTCTGGGCTTTGTTTGGAGTCAGGACACAGCAGCACTGAGTCAGGGAGCTGGGTCTAAAAGCAGGCACAACCAGGAGGCCACAGGCTTTGTGGGGAGAGGGAACCTGTCCCAGATGTGGTTGGGCTCCATTGCTCCCAGGGTGCACCTCTGCCTGCCATGGGACCCCCTGTGACCTTAGGCAGCCCCCAGTACCTAGGACAGGCCACACTGCCCCGGGCAGAGTCCCCAGGAGCAACCCTGGGCAGGAGTTATCCAGGATGTTAGTCTTCTGCAGGGCTGTAACAAAGTGCCACAAGCTGGGGGACTTGAAACAACAGAAACCATACTCTCTAAGATCTGGAGGCCAAAGGTCAGAGACCAGGTGTCAGCAGGGCAGTGCTTCCTCGGCAGGCTCCTGAGCAGGGTGCTCCTGCCCGCCTCTCGGGGGGCTGGTGGTCACTGGCTGTAGCTGCGTCACTCTCAGCTCTGCCCCCCTCCCCAGGCTGTCCCCTCGGTGTGCTCTGCTCCTCAGGACACCAGTCTATGGGCTCTGCACCTGCGCTGGCATCAGCTCACCCGAACAAACCGTATCTGCTGTTCAGCCACTCAGTTATGCCCAGCCATTTGCAAATCCATGGACCGCAGCACGCCAGGCTTCCCTGTCCTTCACCATCTCCTGGAGCTTGCTCAAACTCATGTCCATTGAGTCGGTGATGCCATCCAACCATCTCATCCTCTGTCATCCCCTTCTCCTGCCCTCAATCTTTCCAAGCATCAGGGTATTTTCCAATGATTCAGTTCTTTGCATCAGGTGGCCAAAGTAATGGAGCTTCAGCTTTAGCATCAGTCTTTCCAATGAATATTCAGGACTGATTTTCTTTGGGATTGACTGGTTGGATCTCCTTGCAGTCCAAGGGACTCTCAAGAGTCTTCTCTGACACCACAGTTCAAGAGCATCAGTTGAAATTCACCTTCCTTTCTCTGTTTTCATTTTATGGCTAATGGATCACCTTGAAGACACACCGTTCACAATGTGCCGCCTTCTGTCACATGCTGGGTTGAGGTGTCTGTCAGGATGGCTGAACTGTGCCCATGGTGTCTGTCATCTCCTTCTTCCAGTCACCTGAGGTGGGTGACAGGTGTGTGAGAGGCGGTCTTGGAGCACACAGCCCAGTGACCTGCCTGCCCCGTGGCCACCCCTCTCCAGGCAGGAGGTGCCCTGCAGCCTCCCTCTCTACCTGCTTCCAGGTCCAGGCTCCCAGAGGCTTCCAAGACCAACCAGATGATGCAGGATTCCTTACAGCGGGCGAGACTGAAGCCGCCCTGCGTCGTGAGGGGGGCTTTGGGGTCTTACTTTTGTTTAACCATAGAGCAAAGTGGGGCTTCCCTGGTGTCTCAGACTGTAAAAAACCTGCTTGCAATGCAGGAAACCTGGGTTCGATTCCTGAGTCGGAATGATCCCCTGAAGAAGAGAATGGCTATCCACTCCAGTATTCTTGCCTGGAGAATTCCATGGACAGAGAAGCCTGAAAGGCCACAGTCCACAAAGAGTTGGACATGGCCAAGCGACTGATGCAGACACACACAGACACACACGCACACACAGACACACACAGACACACATGCACACACAGACGCACACGCACACACAGACACACAGACACACACGCACACACAGACACACAGACCACACACACACAGACACACAGACACACGACACACACAGACACACACCACAGACACACATGCACACACAGACGCACACGCACACACAGACACACAGACACACAGACACACACAGACACACATGCACACACAGACACACATGCACACACAGACGCACAGCACCACGCCACCAGACACCAGCACACCACACAGACCACATGCACACACAGACACACAGACACACACAGACACACATGCACACACAGACACACATGCACACACAGACGCACAGACACACACGCACACACAGACACACACAGACACACATGCACACACAGACGCACATGCACACACAGACACACAGACACACACAGACACACATGCACACACACACAGACACACACGCACACACAGACACACCACAGACGCACAGACACCACCACCACAGACACACAGCACACAGACAGCACACACGCACCCACGCAAAGACCAGACCCAGTACCACACCAGAGCGCCGTAGAGCCTAAGGACCTGCAGACAGCACCGGTGTTCTCAGTGCTTTGCAAGGATGTCTTGTCTTCACTGCCTGACCCCAGGCACAACCAACCAGGCCAGGGGTGGACCGTGCCCCAAACACTCACACATGGAAACCCAGCCGCGGTATCTGAGATGTGCCTTTATTTAGAAACAGGGTCTTTGCAGACTTTTCTAAAAAAATTTAAAAAAGCAACCAGACCCTTTAAAAATAAAGGAATAAAACTGCACTAAGCATGGGTATAATTCTTGGGGTGAAGTCGGTGGTGAAGGTGGTGAAGACAAGGCGCCTGGGCTCACTCGCTGGACACGGTTCAACCCGGTTCATCTCAGATCAGGAGGCAGTGCACACTGTCCCCTGTGCAGAGAGACAGGTGGCTCTGTGCACTTGGCATGATTCTTCCTCGGAAGGACGTGGGCAGTGGCTGGCTCATGGACCCTGGACCACTTCCTGTGGCAAGCCCCGTCCTGTCCTGGAGAAGAAGCAGCAGCTCTGGATCCTGGTCCAGGGCTGGTTCCAGAAGCTGCCATGGTCCTTGGAGCTCAGCCCCTAGGTGAGCCCGAGGCGGGATGGGGGTGAGCGGACCCTGGCTTCCTCCTGCCTTTCTCACCACCGAGGCTGGCCTCTCCTGCCTCGGGTGACCACTGCTTAGCTTGCCCTGCCTGGTCCAGGTCTCCAGAAGCTTCCTGCTAGGTTTGGATGCCCCCAGCGCCTGGTGGCTCCACTCCTGCCCTGTCCCCAAGGATGTGGCCCTGCAGATAAGCTCTGTCTTCTCCACACAGAGCAGCTGCATGCCTTTCTAGGCCTCTTCTTGGGTTCTTGGGAGCCACCTGCTTCCAACTCTGCTTGTGAAACCAGCAGCCACTGCTCTTAGTGGGCACTAGCGGTGGCCTTCTCGAGGCATGGGCCTCACCCAGTCCAGGGAGGAAGACACGTGGACGCCCGTGCCCAGAGGACAGCACCCCCACCTGCTGCTCGGGGGGAAGCACAGGAGTCCGAGCCGCCTGTCCCACCCCCGTCCCTCGCCTGCCCCCGCTCAGCCCTGCCTGTTCAGGTGCTCCTGGGTCAGCCTGTGTGCATCTGCTGGATGATCTCACAGTGATGTGGCTAAAACACAGGAGCAGGGGCCAAACAGCCAGGTGGTGCTAGTGGTAAAGGACCCTCCTGCAGCGCAGGAGACACTGCAGACGCGGGTTCCGTCCCCAGGTCAGGAAGACCTCCTGAAGCAGGAAAGGCAGCCCACTCCAGTAGTCTCGCCTGGAGGATCCCATGGACAGAGGAGCCTGGCAGGCTACAGCCCATAGCGTCACGAAGAGTCGGACAGGGCTGAGCGACTTAGCACGCACGCATGCTCTACTGAGCGGCCCTTTCCAGTACTTTTTTTTTTTTTTTATTTAGCCAAAGATGGTTTGGGCTTGCCTTGTGGCTCAGCTGGTAAAGACTCTGCCTGCAATGCAGAAGACCTGGGTTTGATCCCTGGGTTGGGAAGATCCCCTGGAGGAGGGAAAGGCTACCCGCTCCAGTGTTCTGGCCTGGAGAACCAGTTCATGGGGTTTCAAAGAGTCAGACACGACTGAGTGATTTTCACTTTTTTTGCAAAGATAGTTTATAATTCAGAACAAATGTCCCTGTCCAGTTCAAGAACACCACGTGTTACGCGCTCTGAGAATGTATTCTTTTTGCCCAGAGAAGCTAACTGCAAAATCCGCTACCACCTGCCTGACCCACACCGAGATCTTTGCTAGATCGTGCCCGAAATATATACATCACCTCGATCCCAGCATCGCCAGGTCGGGTCTCAGGTGAGCGAGAAGGGATCCCAGAGGTTCCCACCCCAGTCCTGCGACCTCAGCTCACCAGGGCAGCAGAGCCGCGTGAGGCCCCTATGGAGCCGCATGAGACCCCTGTGGAGCCGCGTGAGACCCCTATGGAGCCACGTGAGACCCCTGTGGAGCCGTGTGAGACCCCGCGGAGCTGAGTTAGATCTGGCAGGTCTCTGAGAGGCAGATGCCAAGTGGCTTGACGTGCTGTGATCCGGTTCAGGGGAGATGCTCACACAAACAATACAAGGGGGGGCAGGGCTCCTGGGGGAGCCCTCTGACCCCAGGAAAGAAGGGGAAGGAGGGAAGTGGGTGGTCACACCCCAGGACCCCCCCGAGGTCCAGACAGATTCAGAGGGGCCACGGACTGGTCTCCCAAGCCCGAGCCTGCCTCAGTGTCCCCACGTGCCCACACTGGGATTCAGACTCCAGCATGAGGGCCCTGGGGCAAGTCCTCCTGGGCCCCTGAGGCTTCAGGAACATCTGTTTGGACGCCACAAAGGTTATTAACTGCCCTGGCAGGGGATTGGATGTGAGCGGACTCAGTGGGTTGTGAAGTGGGACTCTGGGGGTTACACACTTCTGCAGGCAGGATGAGGGCTGTGGGCCTTCCTCCCTCTGGCACCGACGATGACCTGGCTGCTTGGAGACCCTCCATGGTGCCCTGTGTCTGGAGCCTGCCGGGGCCGGCACTTGGTGGCTGGTGTTGGGGGCTCCTGGTTATTGCAGTGGGAGTCTGGGGGTCGGGACCCAGGGGCACGGGGGGGGGGGTCGGGATGACCCAGCACGTGGGGTGCCCCGCGGCCCACCGCTCATGCCCCATTGGTATTAACAGGGTCTGACCTCATGGGACCCTCAGGTCACAGGAGGCCTGGGGGTGACAGGCCGGGAGCTGGGAGAAGCGGGGACGCTCGCTCTACTGGAGAGTCCTGAGCGGGCAGGAATGAATGGAGGAGGGGCCTGTGTGTGTGTGTGTGTGGTGTGTGTGTGTGTGTTTTCCTAAGTTTCAAAACTTTTGACGATAAATGCTTTATTCATTGCTGAAAAGGAAGTTAAAGAAAGTGGATTAAAGTAAAGAAAATAGGACAAAATACTGGAATCAAAAGATGAAAAAAGAAGTAAGAAAGAGATGAGAAAGAAAGGGAAAGAAAGTGATAGAAAAGGAAAGAAAGTGAGAGAAAGGGAAAAAGGAAGGAAGGAAGGCAAGTCCACAAACAATGCATGTTGGAGGGGGAGTGAGGAAAAGGGGACCCTCCCGCGCCCTGGTCAATGCATGTTGGAGGGGGAGTGAAGGGAAGGGGACCCTCCCGCGCCCTGGTCAATGCATGCTGGCGAGGGAGTGAGGAAAAGGAGACCCTCCCGCGCCCTGAGGGGAACGTGAGTTGGTGCAGCCACTATGGAGAACAGAATGGAGGTTCCTCAAAAAGCTAAAAAACGAGCTACCGGTGACCCAGCAGCCCTGCTCCTGGGCACAGATCCAGACAGACTCTTGACCCGAAATATACGTGAACCGCAATGTTCATTGCAGCACTGCTTACAACAGCCAAGGCGTGAAAGAACCTAAAAGTGCCCACCGTCGGAGGAACGGATAAAGAGGTGGCCCGCGTGCATGGTGGAGTGTTACTCAGCCCTGATAAATGAGGCCTTGCCACCTGCAGCAGCATGGACCCACCTGGAGATTCCAATATTAAGTGAAGTGAGCCAGTCAGAGAAAGTAAACGCCATATGACGCCACTTCTATGTAGAATCTAAAACATGGTTCAGAGGAACTTATTTATAAAACACAGACTGCCTTACAGGCATAGGAAACTTACGGTTACCAAAGGGGAGAGTAGGGGAGGGGCAACCTGGGAACTTGGGACTAACAGATACACGGGACTGTGTATATAGCAGAGAAGCACCAGGGTGCTCCTGCACAGCACGGGGCTCTACATTCAGTACCCTGTCATAATCTGTAGTGGAGAAGACTCTGAAGAGAATACACACGCATACATGTGCCTGTATATACATATATGTGTAACTGAATCACTTTGCTGCGCATCTGAAGCTAACAGGAGATTGTAAGTCGGTTATACGTCAACTGGGGCTTTCCCAGTGACTCAGTAAAGAATCCGACTGCAATGCGGGAGACGCAGGAGACACGGGTTTGATCCCCGGGTGGGGAAGGTCCCTTGGAGGAGAGCATGGCAACCCACTCCAAGATTCTTGCCTGGAGAATTCCATGGACAGAGGAGGCTGGAGGGCTACAGTTCCTGGGGTTGCAAAGAGTCAGACATGACTGAGCATGCCTGCACACACACACACACAACACACACACACACACACACTTCAGTTTTAGAAAAGGGGTCTGAAGGAAGAAAGGGGGAGGGGGAAGAGGGATCCAAGTGGGGGAAGGTGTTTCAAGAAAGAGAGAAGACTGAACAAGCAGGGAAAAGGAAGGATACACAAGGAAGGGTATGAATTTCATGGAAAATCTCCCGTATATGGAAAAGCCCACTGTCGAGCTATTTTTTCTACAGAGAAGTCCTGCTGACTGAGGCTGGAGGAGGAACAGGTGTTTGTCAAGGAGCCCTCCGGCTGTATGGGTGCAGCCTTGCAAAACCTCAGGCCCTCTTCTCAACCTCCCCTCTCTTCTTATATTTCCTGTAATTAAGGGTTGCCTGCAAACCACAGGGATTCCAAACAAAGGGCAACGTGCCCCTCCAGGGACAGAGCTTCCCCTAGCCCATGTGGTCCGGGGACAGCCCCCACACCCGTGATGAGCTCTCAAGCAGGAGCCACGCAAGTCACTGCCCTTCAGGCTGTGAGGCTATCCCCCCCGAGGATCGAATGGGACAAATTTCTCCTTCGATGTGGCTGACTGCCTCAGTGGGATAGGCTGAAGTCACATACTGATAACTCTTATAATTTTCATAACTTAAATAATTTAACGTGAAATCACATAAATAAAATGCTATAACTGAGCATAATTCTTTATACATTTTCTAATAATCCTAGCCTTTTAAATTAGCATAATAACACTTAGAATAATTGAAGAATTTAATTGCATGGAGCACTGGAATATTATCTGCTGAGCTGGGTACCACGATGAAGCTCTGATTAGCTTTAATTTAGTTGGTTTTCTCAATTTCGTTCTCATATTAGATAATGCAGCAGAAGGTATAGACACACACAGACAAACCGCAGGGTACATAATTGTTCATAAGTGCCTACATGCTTTGCTGAAAATCTCCAGACATGCCATCCTTGAACTTCAAACGGAGGAGGAGAATCAGCAACTTACACAGACTGTGTTGCTTTCTCTTCTGCGTGCTCGTAATTTTCCATCCACACAGATGTTTAAATTCTTGATTTCTCTAGGGTAGACACGGTCTCTTTTTTCCCTCCTCCCCTCTCTCCCTCTCCACTTTTTTCTTTTTCCTTCCTTCCATCCTCCCTTCTTTCCATCCGTCCATAATTACACAAGGATGGTTATGTTCAAAACATTCACGTTTATTTTCTTTAGAGCAGAAGTGTGCAGTTAATATAAAGACAAATTGTACCCTGCATCCATTTCACAAACAGAACAGGAAGAAGTCATATTCTGCATGAACCCCAGCTGTTTAAGTGTGTGGTTTAAGGCCATTTCAAAGTCCCATGAGAAATAAACATCACCAGTGAAAAAGTATTTTTCTATTAGGAAAGTGAATATTTGAATTTCTTGATGTCCAAAACAGACACACTTGGGAGCTTAGCAGATTTTCACTTTCTATGAGCATTTAACTCAGAATTTCTTTAATGATCCAGCTTTTCTGACGAGTTTTATTCTGACAGCATATTCATTGCCTATTGTTGCACGAAAAGTTAGCAGAAATCTAGCAGCGTCAACAGCACACTTGCGCTACTTCAAGACACTGTGGGTCAGGGGTCCAGGAGCAGCTTGGCTGCAGCTGGGGTCTGGGCCAGGGCTGGTCTGGGGCCGGACCGGGGAGAGTGCTGGCAAGCCTGTTCAAGTGGTCAGCAGAATTCATCTCCACGTGATTCTAGAACTGGGGGCCCGGGCTTCTCTCTGGTGTTGGACAGAAGCTGTCTCAGCAACTAGACGTCACCTTCAGTTCCTCGTCACCTGGGCTTCCCACACAGTGTCGTCAAAGCCAGCGAGGGGACCAGACTCTAGAGCAAATCTGAGCGCCAGCCCAAGAGTCCTCTGTGACGTGATGCATCCCAGAGGCCTCGTCCTGGCCCTTGGCCAGGTCTCAGGGCAGGTCAAGGGGAGGGGATCACACACGGGCAGGCCAGGGATTCCCAGGCGGTACAGTGGTAAAGAACCTTCCTGCCAATGCAGGAGACGCAAGAGACACGGGTTCCATCCCTGGGTCAGGACCATCTCTCGGAGCAAGAAATGGCAACTCACTCCAGTCTTCCTGCCTGGAAAACCCCCTGGACAGAGAAGCCCGGTGGGCGACAGTCCATGGGGTCTCCAAGCGTCAAACACGACTGAGTGAGCACACACACAGTCAAGGCTTTACTCATGCATACTCAGGACCCCAGGAGGCAAGCGTCTCGGCGTCACCTTGGAGTCTGTTTGCACGTGTACATACAGCCTGGTATGCATCCTGATTTGACATCAGTAAGATGCTCAAAGCCTTGTGTTTGTTTTAAAGAATTATAAATGTACTCCGAGTTCTGTCTCACTAAGTCTGTTGTATTTTCAGCGTCTAGTGATGACGTTTGGAGTTTGGAGTGCAGAGTCCATGCATATCCTCAAAGGGGCAACAAGGTATCTCTAAGGTCAGACAGTTTCACCTGCCCAAACTTGTATCTCTTCTCAAGGCTTAGCTGCACACACACAATGTACACCACGTGCACACACATCCGTGGACGCACACACTGCTGGTGGGAGTGAGGTTTATAGGGCCGTGTCTTTCTGCCCTTGATTTTGGGATTCCAGAAGACCACCCTGCATGTGCTCTGACAGAATCCAGCTTCCCTGCATGTTACATGAACCTCTGAGCTTTGCCTGGCTGTGGACTGTGGGTCCCAGGTCCTCCTGTACGGCACTGTGTACTCCCAGCCCTGGGTATACTCACCTCCCTGTGGTCAGGAGTCGGCTCATGGGCTCCACAGTTTCCCAGACCCTTGTTTTAAGAGCACTTCCCACTAGATATTTTTCCAGCAACTTGAGCAGTAGCTTCCACACCCGGACCGAGACCACACATCTGCAGGGATGTCTGTGAGGCTCTGTAGGTGGAGACATGGTGCCTGGGGGCCAGCAGGTGTGTCTGAGGGGTCGAGCTGGGTGCACATTTGGTGACTCTCTGTGGTATCAACTTTGGCGCCAGTGAGGACTAGTGGGCTGGATTCAAACCCAGCCTGACGACTCTTTCTAATGAGGAGAAGGTTGCCAACTCTCGCCCAGTGAGGCCAGTGGTTGACTTGGCAGATTCCAGACTTGCTGCCAGCCCACTGTTCACTGGTGGGCAGTCGAAAAAGATCACCAGGGCCCCAGGAGACTGTGAGGAGAGACTGGGCTAAACCAGCCCTCCTTCGACAAGGGACAGCTTAGACCACGCCCCACCACTGACCGTGCCTCTGTGCTAGGTGGAGAGGGACAGCTTAGACCACGCCCCACCACTGACCGTGCCTGTGAGCTAGGTGGACAGGGACAGCTTAGACCACGTGCCCTCCACTGATCGTGCATCTGTGTAGGGTGGAGAGGGACAGCTTATATCACGTGCCCGCCACTGACTGTGCCTCTGTGCTAGGTGGAGAGGGCTGCGCTCAGTTGTCCTGAGTGACAGGTCACATCTTGGGGCTCCTGGCCCCGGAGCTCCATCCATCCACACGGTCACTGGCCTCTGTGCCCCTCTGAGAGAGGCTGGGTCACAGTGTGGAGACCCTGGGTCCACCTTCCAGGCGCATATGCTGTCACGGGGAAAGACACCATGTGGACACCACATGATGCTGAAGCTGAAGTTCCAACACTGGCCCCCTGATGTGAAGAACTGACTTTTGAAAAGACCCTGATGCTGGGAAAGATTGAAGGTGGGAGGAGAAGGGGACGACAGAGGGTGAGATGGCTGGATGGCATCCCCGACTCCATGGACATGAGTTTGAGTAAACTCTGGGAGTTGGTGATGGACAGGGAGGCCTGGCGTGCTGCCGTCCGTGGGGTCGCCAAGAGTCAGACACGACTGAGCAACTGAACAACAGTGAAACGCACAGCAGAGGGTATGTGTTCATCTCAAACTCTTAATTTATCCCTTCACTGTTTTCCCCCTGAAAGTTTAATCTTAGGAGAATTGGTGTGTTTTTGCTCTTACAGGCACAGTTTGGTTGGGATCTGAAGGGGTGAGTCATCTAAAAGGGTAACGGCCCCATTGAGCTCAATCAGGTAGATGGAGCCCGCAGGAGCTTCTATGAATGGTGATTGTACTGTTCACATCTGACGTGACATTCAGTGATGGTGAAACAGCTTCAGTTTAAAGACATGTGTAACTCGGCAAAGCCTCAGCTTTGCATCAGACAGGATTTATGCGCCAAAGTGGACTTTTAGGACTGACTAATTTTGTTAGCTTTGAAGTGTTTCTCGACTTAGGAAAAAAATATATGCTTATTGGTTTATCTAACTGAGGACAGGTTAAGAAATTCCCTCAGGTTTGTCAAAAACAAAACAAAATTCTAACACTTCTCCTTTAACACAGAGTCTGGGAAATGTGTGATTTCTGGAAACCCACCGTGTGATAATTTAATAAACATGGAGACTGTTTTAAATTTTTATCAAGGCTCACTAGTAACAGATGTGAAAAGCGACAGGCCTAACACAATTTTAGGTCTATGTTAGGAAAACAAACTTGCAAATCCACCCATCGAGCCCCTGTTCCCATTTCTAATGTGAAGGTCAGTGAATTCTCCTCTGGAAATGCCATGTTTCAGCCTCGATCAGAATCAGAGTGTGGGCCTTTTCCTTTTTGAGAGAGAAGAATTCCAAGGGCATTTTACTCACTTGTCCTGCCTTTTCTTGGCTGATTCTCAGGAACATATTGGGGTCTCACGCTTTTCCATAGTACTGAGGACCAGTGATGGAAAAAAAAGTTGGAGGGCTCTGACTCCAGTCTATTCCTGGCTTCTTTCTTATTTAGATGAGTTTGTACTGAGCATACATACAGAAAGGCTCCCAAATTACAAGTGTGTGGTAAAATACACTTTTTGGAAAGCAGGAACAGAGCGATCAAGAGCACTCCAGGCCCCCAGAAGCCTTCACCAGCGCCTCTGGGCGTCAAAGCCCCGTCCCCGAGAATGGAGTCGGTGTGTTTTGTCTCCGAAGCTCAGCGCTGCCTGCTGGTCACACAGGGCCTGGTCTGCCTCCCTGCAGGAGACGCTGCGACTGGAGCTTGTCTGTTTCGGTCGCTGCGGACTGGCCCATCCGAAGCACAGCCCTCTTTTCCACAGCGCTTCTCAGGGCCACTCTGGTTATTCAGTCGTGCTGGAAAAAATGAAGATACAGGTTTGAGAGGAGAGCAGGCCTCCTAAGAATAGAGAAGGTACCGCAGAAATATGAAACAAATTAGCCAAATTACCGTATATTTTCTTTTCTCCGTGTAAACGGAGAAAAACGTGGCCCGAAAGGACACGTGCACCCAGTGTTCACCGCAGCACCGTTTGCAGGACCCAGGACACGGAGGCCAGCCGGACGTCCACGGACAGAGGAACCGGTGAAGGGGTGCCGCCCAGCTGCATGATGGACTATTACGCAGCCCAGCCGCTGGAAAGAGTGAGCGACGGCCTGTGCAGCAGCGTGGGCGGACCTGAAAACATCAGAGGGAGAGGAATATGGTGCGGTGTGCTCACTCGTGAAATCCAAACAAACGGCACCGAGGAACTTATTTGCAAAACAGAACAGACTCACAGACATAGAGATAAAACTCACAGACACAGACGTAGGGAATGAACTCACGGTTCCCAGCAGGGAAGGCTTGGGGGGATGCATAGATGGGGAGTTTGGGAGGACATGTACACACTCGTGTATTTTACATGGATAACCACCAAGGACAAACTACACAGTGCAGGGAACACTGCTCAGGATTCTATAATAACCTAAAGGGAAAACACTGAAGGATAGACGCATGTGTATGTATGGCAGAATCGCATTGCTACGTACCTGAAAAGAGTATAACGCTGTGAGTCAACTATACTCCAGTATCCAATAAAAAGTTTAAAAAAGAAAATTAAGCAATTAAAATGTTTATTATGAATGACACATTTAAATGATATTACTATTTACATAACAGAGGCATATAGCGCCGCATACATCACTCCGCACATGCGTTGTTTCCAAGCCGCTCAGTCGTGTCCAGCTCTTTGCAACCTCACGGACTGCGGCACGCCAGGCTTCCCTGTCCTTCACCATCACCTGGAGACTGCTTAAACCTGGGTCAGTGATGCCATCCAGCCTTCTCATCCTCTGTCATCCCCTTCTCCTCCCGCCTTCAATCTTTCCCAGCATCAGGGTCTTTTCTAATGAGTTGACTCTTCCCATCAGGTGGCCAAAGTATTGGAGCTTCAGCTTCAGCATCAGTCCTTCCAATGAATACTCAGGATTGATTGCCTTTAGGATTGACTGGTTTGATCTCCTTGTAGTCCAAGGTGCTCTCAGGAGTCTTCTCCATGACAGTTCAAAAGCAGCAATTCTTTGGTGCTCAGCCTTCATTATGGACCAACTCTCACATCCATACATGACTACTGGAAAAACCATAGCTTTGACTATGTGAACCTTTGCCACCAAAGTGATGTCTCTGCTTTTTAACATGCTGTCTAGGTTTGTCATAGCTTTTCTTCCAAGAAATAAGCTTTTATTACTTTCATGGCAGCAGTCACCATCTGCAGTGATTTTGGGGCCAAAGAAAATAAAGTCTGTCACTGTTTAAAATGACAAAGCATATTATTATAAGCATATTATTAAAAAGCAGAGACATTACTTTGCCAACAAAGATCCGCATGGTCAAAAGTATGGTTTTTCCAGTAATCATGTATGGACATGAGAGTTGAACCATAAAGAAGACTGAGCATCAGAGAATTGATGCTTTTGAACTCTGGTGTTGGAGAAGACTCTTGAGAGTCCCTTGGACAGCAAGGAGATGAAACCAATCAATCCTAAAGGCAATCAATCCTGGATATTCACTGGAAGGGTTGATGCTGAAGCTGAAGCTCCAATACTTTGGCCACATGATGCCAAGGGCTGACTCATTAGAAAAGACCCTGTTGCTGGGAAAGATTGAAGGCAGGAGGAGAAGGGGACGACAGAGGACGAGATGGTTGGATGGCATCACCGACTCAATGAGTCTGAGCAAACTCCTGGAGCTAGCAAAGCACAGGGAAGCCCAGAGTGCTGCAGTTCATGGGGTCACAGAGTCAGACGTGACTTAGCGACTGAACAACACCAGCAGCTCATTAATAAGTCACTCTGGAGTGTGTGTGTGTGTTTGTTGTGGGTGTGTGTGTGCATGTATGTGTGGAATGTTTTTGTGTGTGAGGGTGTGTGTGTGTGTTGTGGGTGTGAGTGTGCATGTATGTGTGGCATGTTTTTGTGTGTGAGGGTGTGTGTGTGTTGTGTTGTGTGTGTGTTGTGGGTGTGTGTACATGTATGTGTGGCGTGTTTTTGCATGTGAGGGTGTGTGTGTTGTGGGTGTGAGTGTGCATGTATGTGTGGCGTGTTTTTGTGTGTGAGGGTGTGTTTGTGTGTTGTGTTGTGGGTGTGTTGTGGGTGTGTTGTGTTGTGGGTGTGTGTGTGCATGTATGTGTGGCGTGTTTTTGCATGTGAGGGTGTGTGTGTTGTGGGTGTGTGTGCATGTATGTGTGATGTGTTTTTGCGTGTGAGGGTGTGTGTGTGTTGTGTTGTGGGTGTGTGTGTTGGTGTTGGTGTGTGTGTTGTGGATGTGTTGTGTTGTGGGTATGTGTGTGCATGTATGTGTGGCGTGTTTTTGTGTGTGAGGATGTGTTTGTGTGTTATGTGTGTGTGTGCCTGTGTGGCATGTTGGGTGTGCATTTGTGCGTCTGTGTGTGTGGTGTGTGTGTGAGTGTACACGTGTGGTGTGTGCATGTGTGTGGTGTGTGTGCATGCAGCGTAGCATAATTTCATTTGGTGATTTTTTCTCTCCAAATGCAATGACTCTGAACTCCTTCCAACAGAGAAAAGAAACGCAATCCAGAGCCGTGGCTGAGACCGCCCCCTGAGCAGCACCTTAGTGATGAGGAACCAGGAGGATCCCTCAGCCTGCGATTTCCACGTGGTGAAGCTCCAGGCGTGGTCTGTGCAGTGCTAATACAGAAAAACAGACCCTTAGGGTGGGTACAGTTCCACCAGGGAGCAGGCAGGGTCGCACCCACGCCCTTGACCCCTCGCTCCAACCAGTGTGATGTCCAGTAAAGGGGAAATCGGAGAGATGAGGGGGGTCAGGACCCCGCCCCTCACATCTGTGGGCGTGACCTCTGCCCGGAGTGGGAAGGGCTGATTCCTGCAGGCCTGCGGGAAAAGGTCCCTCCGCCAGTGAGACCACGATCACCGCGGGATGAAGTTAATGTTTAGTGGGATTTACAGCCTCGGATTAATGGTTCTCTACCAGACACTGTCCCCTGACTTCTTCGCTTTCCCCTAGAATTTTTTTGGACCACAAAAGAAACAGGGCAATGTGTGAAGGCTCATTAATTCTCTTTAGTTTTGATCCCCCCTCTCCTGGAGGTTAAACAAGAGGCATGTCAGGGGCCCTTCCAGAGGCGCTGGTTCACCCGAGGGTGAGAGGAAGCGCCTGGAAGGGGCAGCCTCTCCAGCCCTGGCCCCCAGTGCCCACCACTTTCTTTATCGCCTCCTGGATCAACAATCACACCACTGGGACCACGGGCCTCCCGCTCTGGTGACCGGGGACTCAATCTGCCCGACCCGCCAGTGTGTGTCATAGCAACACTCCCTTTGCCATCGGGGAAACCTAATGGCAGGATGAAGACGGATGCGGGCCTGAGAAAGGCTTGTCCGGGGCACTGGGTGCCGGCCCCCTGCCCCCCGTCCCACTGGATCCTGACCCCCGGCTGCCCCAAGAGCCCACCTGACCCGGGTGTGGAGAGGGTGCAGCGGCTCCTCAGGACCTCTCAAGTCCCTCTGGGGACAGGTGGGCGGATGCAGTGACTCTGGGCCCAGCGTCCCTGGACCATGCTGCCGTGGAGACCTGTGTTCATTGCAGGGGAACCACGGCCTTCCCTGTTTCCTTGCCCCATGTACGTGTCCCGAGGAAGTGCTACGAGGTCGTTCTCACTCCCTTTTAAGTTGTGAGGAAAACAGGGAAACCGAAATGTGATTTCCAAAGTGAGGAGGCCAATTCTGGCTGACAAAAATTGACACACAACCCTTCCTTAAGGAAACACGCTTTCTTACATACAGCTGTGCTATTTCTCACACCTTCATCCACTGCGAGAAACCATCAGCTTAGATATCAAATCTGCTGCTCTCCCCAATGCATGAATGTCATCTTAGGAGCCGGGGACCAGGGTTGTCACCCGTCAGCACTCCCAGATCCCTTCCTGGGGAGCAGAGCTTCCAGGAGAGGAGCCCTTGCGAGCCCAGCTCCCAGCCTCCCCCAGCGAGGTGGTGTCTGTGTCTTAGGCCTGCTAACACAGAGGACCCCGGCAGCTAAAAACACCAGAGGTTGCTTCCATGGTTCTGGAGCCAGAACCTTGAAAACCCCAGACATTGGCAGGGCCACGCTCTCTGAGGCACAGTGTAGGGGGCTCTCCTCCAGCTTCACTCGAATCCCTTGGCTTTAGAGCATCCATCCTCGGCTCCCTCCTCCTTCCGTCCGTGACTGTTGTCTCTTTGTAAGGACGCCCGTCACTGGGTTAGGGCCCAGGCGACTGCAGCACGATGCCCTTCCACCCCACTGCACCTGCAGGGACCCAGTCCCAAATAAGGCCTGGGGGTTAGGACCTGAACACACCTTCTGGGGGGACATGGTCCACCCCCAGCAGGTTCTGACTTTGATGCTAAACAGAGGCCAGTCATGGAGAAAAAGCCTGAGGACTCCCCTTCCCAGGTTCCACCAAGCCCAGCAGTCCTGTGGCTCTCAGGTCTGTGATGGGAGCTCTGCCTTCTCTGCCCCCTCCTCCAAAGAGCCCCTGCTGTCCTCTTCATCCTTGGGAAGCTTCAATTCAGCGACACGGTGCTGTATCCATGGATATTTTCCTTATGAAAGGAACTATTAAGGTTAAATGATGACAACAACATAGCAAAACCTGTTTGGAAAACTACTTCCTTCTTCCTTTGATTTTTCTACCTATGGCTTAAATGTATCTTCTAAGATACCAACAAAGGTCTGTATGGTCAAAGATGTGGTTTTTCCAGTAGTCATGTACAGATGTGAGAGTTGGACCATAAAGAAGGCTGAGCACTGAAGAATTGATGCTTTTGAATTATAATGTTGGATAAGACTCTTGAGAGTCCTTTGGACTCTATGGAGGTCAAACCAGCCAATCCTAAAGGAAATCATCCCTGAATGTTCATTGGAAGGACTGATGCTGAAGCTGGAGCTCCAATACTTTGCCCGTTTGCTGTGAAGAACTGACTCATTGGAAAAGTCCCTGATGCTGGGAAAGATTGAAGGCAGGAGAAGGGGATGACAGAGGATGAGATGGTTGGATGGCATCACTTACTCAACGGACCTTAGTTTGAGCAAACTCCAGGAGACAGTGAAGGACAAGGAAGCCCAGCGTGCTGCAGTCTACGGGGTTGCAAAGAGTTGGACATGGCTTAGCAACTGGAAAACAAAAGATAACGATGCCTCCTCCTGCCTGAAGGTAAGGAACATTCTAGAAGGTACAACTATTATGAGGGTAGACGGTATTGATGGCATCTTTTCTCTTGGGAAATAAAAGCAGCCCAGACACAGTTGGAGTCCATTAAGCCCAGTTTCCATCCTAATTAGCATTGTATGCGATAGACTCAATTTTTCAGAAATATGATATTTCTTCATATTTTGATGCTAGAGTTATAATAATAAATTCTTCAGTGCTCTTTACCCTAAAAATAGTTTGAGCCCTGGAAGAAATAAAATTATTCCCCAAAAACCCCAGCAAAACTGATTTTGTTCCAGTTCCAATCCAGGGAAAGAAATTGCTGACTTCCTTGCATATTTCTTGCCAAGGGAAATCTATGCCTTAATTCAGGGCAGTTGTCATATTTTCCAATCTCTCCTGTAGAAAGAAAGTTATTCAAACTATCTGGGAACGAATGTACAGAGAAGGAAGAATGCATGTTAACATTCTGTGGTCGCTAAATCTTCAGCAACAGACCACATGGCTTCTCATTCATCCAGCCAAGTCACGTTTCTTCCCTCTCATCTCCCATCATGGCCTCAGTGCAGACTCTGGGTCACGGAAGGCTGAGCTACTTCTCACTGCAGTGGGGACAACTGAGAAGTTTGTATGCTTTTATTTTATTTTACGAAGGTTTTGGGGGCCTCCCTGGTGGCTCAGTGGTAAAGTGGAACTGCTAATGAAGGAGATGTGGGCTCGATCCCTGGATTGGGAAGATCCCCTGGAGAAGGAAATGGCAACCCACTCCAGTGTTCTTGCCTGGGGATCCTATGGACAGGGCAGCAAGGCCATAGAAATCACACGACTTGGGTGATTAAACAGCTAATCTTTTGGTCTGGGTTGTTCTGATTCTTTTGTTCTCTGAGCGAAAGTGTTAAATAGGGCTTGATGGGTGGACCATGGGTGGGAAGCTGAGTCATTGCTTCTGGAGGAGTGCCCCCAGTGGCCCAGGCTCATGGCCGGTACCCAGGCTTCCCTCCCCTGGCGTGGGGCTCGGGAGGGGACGCTCAGACTGGAGGGGCCGTGATGTGGACCTGGACTACCTTACTTGTCCCCGTCCTCCTTTACTGTCTGGCCGTTTCCTGTCTCGATTGTTCCACTGGGTGAAGTACCAACAGCCTGCTCTTGGCTGAGTTAGACGTGCCGGAGCAACGTGGTACTGACTACAGTGGGCTATGTTGCTATGGGCGGCACGTGGGAACGGATGGGAGCCCTGGGCCATTCAACGTCATGTTATAAATATGAGGCAGCAGAAAATGGCACGGGAAGGAGGGGCTGTCACCGAATCCCACGCATCCTTTCTGTGCCATGCAAAACTCACGCATACCCCAGGGTGGGGCCGTGTCCTCCTGGGCGGCTTGACCCTCCATCACGAGGAGTTTCATCTCCGGATGCGAACGCAGACTGGAGAGGTGCTGTCTCTGGTATAGGGGGCTTGGGCTCTGGAGGCAGAGGCGGGCCCCCGGACACGGCGGGCTCCCCTCTGCAGGCTGCAGCCTCCCATCTTGCAATCTCCTGGGGCAGAGGAACGACACACCTCCGAGACTGCCTGGCCTCCCCCGGTGGGCACAGGCGTGGAGCCGCTTGGAAAGGAGGCTGCTTGGGAGGGAGGCTGGGTTGCACAGAAAGACCACTGTTCCCACCTGAGGCAGGTTCTGAGGTCCCCATGGGCAGGAATCTCCTTGTAAAGACCCTTCTGTCTCGCTAGGAGTGGTTTTGACAAAGAAGTTATGCTTTGTCTTAAGCACAGGATGAATTTATCAAAACCTCCTCAGAAAAAGTGAAACAGACAGACCGATCCAGCAAAGTCTGAAACTAGGAGGGTGAGGCATCTTTTTGGATGAGGACTTGGGGTTGCCTTTGGGACTGAAAAACTATAGTCTATCAGCCAAAAGAATCCTTAGCGTTTGATGAAGTGTACTGAGGATACGTCAAGGATGAAGTTTGAGGAAGATCCTTTGAACTGATGATCTCGACTCAAGGATCCCAGCTGACCTCAGGAGCAGAAGGCAGAGGGCTGGTCACAGCAAGGAGGCTCTGGCCCACGTGTTGTTGGCTGCTCAGTGGTGTCCAACTGTCTGTAAACCCTTCGACTGTAGCCTGCCAGACTCCTCTGTCCATGGAATTCTCCAAGAAAGAATACTGGAGTGGGTAGCCATTCCCTTCTCCAGGGGATCTTCCATCCCAGGGATCCAACCCAGTTCTCCTGAATTGCAGATTCTTTACTGTCTGAACCACCAGGGAAGCCTGGTCCATGAGACACCCCCAAATGTCAAGGTCACTTAGCAAAGCAGGATTTAGACCAAGTAGACCTACACAGTCCCGTGTGTGAGGCAAACGACCTAGCAGTCAATTTCTGTATAAGCTGGATAATTATACACTCAACTATCAGCTGAGCAGTGTCAGACTTTATCTTCTTGGGCTCCAAAATCACTGCAGATGGTGACTTCAGCCATGAAATTAAAAGACCCTTGCTCCTTGGTAGAACAACTATGACAATCCTAGACAGCAGAGATATTACTTAGCCAACAAAGGTCCATCTAGTCAAAGCTACGGTTTATCCAACTGTCATGTATGGATGTGAGAGCAGACCATGAAGAAGGCTGAGTGCTGAAGAATGGATGCTTTTGAATTGTGCTGGAAAAGACTCTTGAGAGTCCCTTGGACTGCGAGGAGATCCAACCAGTCAATCCTGAAGGAGATCATCCCTGAATATTCACTGGAAGGACTGATGCTGAAGCTGAAGCTCCAATGCTTTGGCCACATGATGCAAAGGGCCAGCTCGCTGGAAAAGACCCTGATGCTGGAAAAGATTGAAGGCAGGAGGAGAAGGGGAAGATGGAAAATGAGATGGCTGAGTGGCATCACCGACTCGATGGAGATGAGTTTGAGCAAACTCTGGGACATGTTTATCCTTTGCTAGCAAAGAACAGGGAAGCCTGGCACATTGCAGTCCATGGGGTCGCAAAGACCTGGACACCACTGAGCCGCTGAATAACAACAGTGAGCTGATACTCACCAGTAGGTGAGCAGTTTTGAAGAGGAAATACACTGGTTAACTTTTTGAAGCTGGAGTTGCGGAGAAGAGAGTGATAGAGCATTTGTTCACTGAGTCAGTGCCTTCCAGGCTGGCCCAGGGCTGACTGTCTTACACCCTCTGGTTTACTTCTGGTTGGTATGAGTACATCCACTGTGGAGGGGAGAGACTGAGGCTCAGAGATGTTCAGAAACTTGTCCTGGCTATCACAGCTAACCGATGGCAAAGCAGATTCCAGCCTGGGTCTGCCCAGACTCCTTTGGCCGTTTCCCCACAATTTGCTTCTGAAGTCAGGGAACTGGGGGTTCAGTAGGGCCCCCAGTGCCTGGAGAAGAAGGGCAGAGACCTTTCCCTGGAGGGAAGTGGGATCTGATCACTGTGATGTCCTGGTGGGGCTGCCATGCCCCGCGTGCCTCCCTCATGACCCTCACAGAAGCCTCTGGAAACATGACTCCAGGGAGGTGAACTGAGCCAGGACTGGGAGCAACTGGGGTGAGTGAGTGAAGAGCCAGGTGGATTCTTCTGGCAGTAGAAATACAGGGCGGGCACATAGTCAGACTGGGCTTTCCCAGAGGAGAATCCAGATGCAGGGCTGAAGGGGTTCAGTAGGGTGAGCTTAGGAAGGCAAGGGAGATACTCCCTGGGGGTCACTGAAGGCCTTTGCGGGGGCAGTTCCTCAACAAACCAGCACTGGAGGCGGATCTGTCTGGCAGAGGACATCATCCTCGACTTGGTCCCCAACCTGCTTCCTGGGCAGGACTAGTGACATGACCCAGGAGGGCTGGGTGCTCAGAGCAGGAGGGGAGAAGATACCCATCCATCTGTTTCTAGAGCCACCATCTCCCCGGTATCTGAGTGTGGAACACAAGACCGTTGCACGAGCATCTCCCTGCACGAGAGATAAATCTTCCTACTTACACCAGCCACTGCCACGGCTCCACGCAGCCCTGCACCTCGGGGCTTCTGGATCGTGGAGATCAGGACGGGTCCGGGTGTGCAAGGGAGGCTCCCAGGACAGGCAGACCTCATCCTCTTGAGCTTGCCTGAGGCTTGCGCTTCCTTGTGGCTCAGATGGTGAAGAATCTGCCTGCAATGCAGGAGACCCGGGTTCAATTCTTGGGTTAGGAAGATCCCCTGAAGAAGGGGATGCCTACCCACTCCAGTATTCTTGCCTGGAGAATTCCAAGGACATGGGAGCCTGGAGGGCTACAGTACATGAGACTGCAAAGAGTCGGACATGACTGAGCACACGGCATGATGGGTGTTCACAGAAGAGGCCAGGCCTCGGGTGACCCTGCAGGGCCAGGTTCGAGGGCCAGGTGGAGGGCATCCTGCCTCACACCAGCTCCTCCAGGGGGAGGAGTCCCAGCCATCCCAGGCCTCCCGTCTGCCTCCACGCAGACAGTGCCTTCTCCCCGCCCATCCCTATTCACATAGGGACCACCCGACTGTGTTGTGAT
The DNA here is from genome assembly GCF_001704415.2 of Capra hircus. NCBI lineage: Eukaryota > Metazoa > Chordata > Mammalia > Artiodactyla > Bovidae > Capra > Capra hircus. Next base: position 69,559,031 of record NC_030827.1, on the reverse strand, counting down.
CTAGACACACCAAAGTCCCCACCCCAGGGGCTGGAAGGGGAGACCCAGGAGAAGCCCTTGGTCCCGCACCTTCTGCGGGACGTTGCCGACGGGTCTGAAGGCAGATGACCACAGAGGCACTGGGGCTTGTGGCCAGAACAGCTGTTGAGCCCAAGCACTTTTCCCGGACGTGAGTGCCCCCCGCAGCTTCTGTGTGGGGAGCACACATCTCCTCTTCACACATTCGGGATGATGCCCACGAGTCCTCAGCCATTGCTCCTCAGCTGTGATTTCTAGAAACAGGGAGGCCTTTCTTATTCTAGGAGAGAGGTCCTGAGCCTCCCAGGGGTGGGTTCAGGCGGTGTCCAGGGGCCTAGACGAGCCTGCTGCCCTGTCGGAGCTGAGAGTCCACTGCAGTCTGACAGCCTTTCTGTGTCTGTGGATCCTTGTTTCCTGACCGCGACAGATCCCGGCCATCAGTTAGGAGCGGGGCGACTGCCTCAAGTGAGTCCCGAGGCCTCGGTCAGAGGACTGGCTCTCCTTTTCCCTGGATAATGGACCTCAAAGCATCATGATTGCTCCAAGCCCCCACTGCCCCCCAGGGAGATGCAGACCAGGAATCCTACTAGTCTCCAGGAGGCCAAAGGATGGAGATGGAGTTGAAACAAAAGTTGGGAAATGCAAGTCATTATCCTTCACACCTAGGCAGGACTGGGGTGCCAGCTTCCCTCTGAAGCAGGAAATGGCACCCCGCTCCAGTATCCGTGCCTGGAGAATTCCATGGGCAGAGGAGCCTGGTGGGCTACAGTCCCTGGGGTCCCAAAGATTCGGACATGCCTGGGTGACTAAGCACAGCACAAGGTGTTGGCACGGACAACCCAGTGGCCAGTAGTCATGGCAACTGCTCAGCATCAGTCCAGGCCAGGAGCGCCTGGGTCTGAAGGGCTCTGCTCAGCTAGGAGTGACTTCTAAAGTCCTGGGAACTAAGGATAACTCAGGTGCTTCATCCTTACTTGATATAGAAAGCATTGTTTCAGATTCCTTCTTATTTTTTGGATGTAAGTGGATTTATCCTTATACAAATCAATGATTTCCATGTGGGTCATAAGAGAGTTCACCTCCACCTACCATGTTGAGGGGGAAAGAACCCCGAGTCCCCACTTCTTGGTTCTGGCCTTTGGTCACTGGTGAACCCCAGAAAAGAGGTGGGACGTCTCCTCCTACAGAGACCAGTGGGCTGGGAGGAAACATATACACTGACTTCCAAATACAAAATTCCAGTCTCTACCATGACCTCTCCTGGTATAGACAGCTCCGCCTGTCTTGAATCACCTGAAGGGCGGGCAGGAAAGACTCAGGTAGTCATTCTCAGAGTGGCTGGAGCAGAGTGTCTTTAGAAATACCATTAAGTAAACATCGCAGGTGTCATCGGCTCATGTTCAGCTTCTGTTTTACTCAGCCACTCATGCTAGGCTGAAGGTCCTTTGGAAGGAAAGACACTGGGGTGTTCTGCCAAGGGTGCTGGCTTCCTCTGGGGGGTTCTGCCCTTGCTCACGTAGGAATACAGCCTGTGTATTCTCACTGCCTGTGATGTGCACACGTGCCTCTGATCTGCCTGCCCAGGTCTGGCCAGTGGGTCCCAGCTCTGTGCGTGGGGCAAGGGGCCAGCCACTGAAGGCAAGAGGCACGTTCCTCCTGCAAGGCGACGGGTGGGGCTCCGTTTGTCTGAACAACAAGTTCAAAAGGAGAGGCAGTCCTTCAGAGGGCGCAGTGTGGAATTTCCTGCCCCACAGACTCAGCAATGCCAAGCATGCCAAGCGTGGGTGTCTGCCCTGCTCTTTGAAATCAGAGCTGGGTCCTTGTCAGTCACCCCCCAGTGACTGCCTGGCATCCTTGTGCATGTCTGAGGACACCCTACACCCTGCGCTCGTGGGACAGAACGCGGAGCACCCTCCTCTCCTTCGTGGGATGACAGCTGGCTGGCCCGGGTGAGGAGGCCTGTCTGTTATCGTCCCTGTGCGCACACCGATGACCTTTGAGGTCCTCTGGCAAGCATGCCCAGAGCCTGTCCCGTCAACAGTAAATCATTTTGTAAGCACATGTAGTAATTATCACCTGGAATAAAGGCGTTGGATCTTAACAAGGGGGTGTGCCCAGGGCAGATCATCACACATCAGGGCTGCCGGGAGGCCTTGCGGCTTCGCTGAGTCACCTGCTGAGCACTTGGGTGATGGTTAACCCGCCGGCGGCCCACATACCCAGGCCCACGCTTGGAGACAATGCAAGCGCTGTCAGCCGGCCTGGGAACAAGGAACGCCTCTGTGTCCTGCACCTTAGCACGGATTTACTGGTGTTTCCACTGATGGCAGGCAAGCAGCAACAGGCAGCCAGCGAGCGGGTTTGCACCTCCAGCTGCTTCTGGGACCCAGCACGGGGTGCATCTGGGAGTAGCTGGGCTCTGCTGCTCGGGACCCCAGCTCCCCACATCTGCCACCCAGCGCCCTCCAGGTGGAGATACAGTCACACCTGCCATGAGGAGAGCATCTTCTCTGTGGCGCTGCTTCCAGCTGGGAACAGGCCGTGAACCCAGATCACCACAGCACGAGTCGCGAGATGGCCCCAGAGTCAGCTTTCCTCTGCCCAGTCCTGATGTCCAGAGAAACATCCGGAGCCCCCGTCCTCGTGGCTCAGACATCCCCTCCCCCGACCCCCCAGTCTCTCTTTCCCCTCCTCTCTCCGTCTCTGCCGATCTCCCTCCACAAGGCCCTCCTCCCTCTCCCCACATGCCCACAGCATGCAAATCCACTTTTGAGACGTGGCTTGGAGACCCCAGCTCCTGTGACCTGTGTCTCTCTGCCCCCAGCCACACCTGCCCTCCCCCTGGCACTTTCCTCCTCCACAAAGAAGGACAGCTGGGCACGAGTGAGCAGGTCCGCTTTGTGTCCACCTGGGCGGAACAGTCACTTCACTTCTAAGCAGATCTGTCAGCCCTAAGACAACCCTTTGTTTTTCTTTTATAAAAATATAATTAAAATCTGATAACTGAGTGACTTGGAGGACCTATCCGAGCCAGAGGAGGCACCTGAGGATTCCTTCTTTGTTGTGTGAAGCCTGTGAGCTCTGGAGCTCTGTGACTTCCCCTCTATGAAGACAGGCTGTCTACACCCACTGAGGGTTAGCAGAGCCGTGAGGTACGGCACGTGGCCGTGCTGGGGGCTGCCCCACCTCCAGAGCCCCAGCCTCCAGGTTTTGACCCTGCGAGACCCTCCCCAAGATGGGGTGAACGCTGGACTTGGGCAGGTTCCTTGAGAGCCGGCCCCAACCCTGGCCTCAATAGCATCTTGCCCGTCGGAGACACGTTATCACAGGGGCTGTGGGCGTCTGGGTTGTTTTGGTGTCTGACTCTCAACCGCTCGATGGACAAGAGTTTGAGCAAGCTCTGGGAAACAGTGAAGGACAGGGAAGTCTGGTGCGCTGCAGTCTGTGGGGTCGCAGAGTCGGGCATGATTTAGTGAGTGAACAACAACCCAGTAGATATCTATTGACTAAACAACTGTGGCAGGCATGTGGATGGCATGAGCGAGCCCCAGGCGGGCGGGGTGACTCTGGCCGCAGGGCTGAGGTCTAGCATCCACCCAGCAGCCACACCAAAGGCGAGTGCAGCGAAGGCGCTGGGGGGGCTTTGGTGCCTCTCCTGGGTTCAAGCGGTGCTCCAGCCATCCTCTCCCTCTCTCTCTGCATCCTCAGTGAAAACGCCACTTAGGCAGAACCATGAGCATGGAGACGGCTGGGCACAGGGTGCCTGGGGAAGCGTGAGCCCCATCCTGCACAAAGCCGGCAAACTCGTGTCCCACCTCTGGCGCCTCATTCTGAGCTGTGCCCAGGCCCTGAGGTCACTGGCTGGAGCACCAAGCACCCTGAGCAAGGCTGGCCACTGTGGCCAGGCTCCACATTGCCCACACGTTTGCTGTGTGGTCAGAAGCACAGGCTAATATGGTAGACACTGAACAGGCTTTCTCGTGAGACCCTCTACCAGCCAGAGCTCATCACTTCATAGTTGCCATTTATTTCTCAAAGAGATGGTAAATGGCACAAAACACATTCTATCTTAGAACCCCTGGTGCCTGCTACTGCTGCTAAGTCGCTTCAGTCGTGGCCGACTCTGTGCAACCCCATAGAAGGCAGCCCACCAGGCTCCTCCGTCCCCGGGATTCTCCAGGCAAGAACACTGGAGTGGGTTGCCATTTCCTTCTCCAATGCATGAACATGAAAAGTGAAAGTGAAGTCGCTCAGTTGTGTCCGACCTTTAGCGACCCACAGTAGTTATTTCTTGAATAATTGGAAAAGACCCTGATGCTAGGAAAGACTGAAGGTAGGAGGAGAAGGGGGTGACAGAGGATGAGATGGCTGGATGAAATTACCAACTTGATGGACATGAGTTTGAGCAAGCTCCGGGAGATAGTGAAGGACAGGGAAGCCTGATGTGCTGCAGTCCATGGGGTCGCGGCGTCAGACGTGATTTAGTGAGTGAACAACCACAACCCAGTAGGTATCTACTGAATGAGCAACCTGTTAAGACACAATATAAAATATTTCCAAGTGACTCGGGCTGGCAGTGAACCACCAGTGGATAATCAAAGTGAGAAACGCAGCAGCGCGTGACGACCCCCCGGCCAAGCTGCCTTCTTACCGAAGCAGCCGCGTATCAGGTACTTCATTTTCGCAGCTGTTTGTGGTTGCTACATCCAAATCAATGCGTGTCCCTAGTTCCTGGGCCCACCGACAGCTCCCCTGCCCACACAATTGCTCTCTTCTGAGCAGAAGGGGCCTCAAGTAGACCTAATCTAAGTCCCCTTTCCACCCTTTACACAAACGCAGCAGTCTTCCACATCAAATGTCAGCAAAACAGACTCAGCTCATATCCAGACTTGGTAAATGACAAGCTGGAAATCTGACCTAAACTGAGAAAACACGGTTAATAACTTTTATATGATGATTTCAGGTTTTAAATAGTGATTACTTAGCTACCTGCCATGAAAATAAATGTGCTGAAGAAACATAACAAAACACGAGCTTAAGTGACTTTTCCTCCCTGAGAATTTTCCAGAAAACCCACATTTTGCGTTGGATGGGCTTGTAGGAGACCTCAGATCGGGTTCCACCTCCAGGGTTAGTTAAAGGCAGAGGCAGAGGTTGAATCTACAGAAACCCCACTCTCACTGTGGAGCTGGTTCTCAAACCGCGAAAGCCCTGCGGATCAGCCTTAATAGTTTGTGGAGCAACGCCTCAAATGATGCAATCTCGGTTTCCCAGGTCAGCCTGGTTTATTTTGCTAAACTGAGGGTATTGTAATCTAAAATCTTATGTGACACAAACATCAATTAGTTAGCTGCTGACCTGATGAAAATGATCTTGCTGCATATTAGAGTCGGCTGATTCTTTCCCTAATTAGAGAAGGCCCCAGTTAGACTTGACCTGGAGGCCAGTGCTCCCGGCTCTCAGGGCTGCGTGATGCTGTTGCTGCTGATGTCGGGCATCACGGAAATGAGCCCTGCAAAAACGCTGCCGCTGCCGCCACCGGAGGACCAGACTCCACAACTGCGCCTGGGCGTTCCTGACCCGCCGAGCCTCCGGCGGCCAGCTCGCCACCCGGGCCACGAGGGCCCACCTTTCTCTCTTTCTTCCTCGATATTCCTCCAGCCATGCTTTCTCTTTTCTGGACTGGAAAAGCTACACTTAACCACTTCATAAATTACGCGGAGGCCGCCATCCTCAACCAATGATTCACATGGATGCTGTTTCCAATGTTTTGTTGCAATTAGAGCATTTAAATAAAATATTCATATGCATTTTCTTAATTAAAACATTTTTCTCAACGTATGTTGGTGAGCTTGGCTTTTAGCCTCCTCCTCCATGAGGTTTGGAAATGTTGACTTCTCATTATCTTTTCATTTCCTTTTTCCATTAACTGGTTCAAACTCTTATTGTCAAAAGCATCTTCTGAAAGCCAAACCAGAGACGCTATGTATTTTGCAAAGAAGAAACTTGACCTCAAAATTAGCAGTCTCACTCCAGATGATATTCTTGCGTGCACATGAGGGTCATTTATTCACAACACAATTCACCAGCCGTAAAACTGAAGTGAGAGAGAAAAGTGCTCATCTCTCCCATTAAGAAACAAACAGCCGTGGCATTTTACTCTCGACACAATTATTTTCAGTAAGACAACTGTCCTGAAGTCAGAAAGGAAAAAAAGAGAATATTTCACATATGCATGCAGTGTTCCTGGTCAAACAATGGTGCTTCCAAAATAAGGCAAACACGGGCGCAGCGAGTATAGCTCAGGTTTGAGAATGCCCTCGTCCAGTGGATTTTATTCTAGGGCACATTCCTAGCTGAGCAAGTAATCTTGACCCTAAAGCTTAGATTTATTCAGTGGATGGTGTCATTCTTTTACCCCTATAAAAGTGAAGTAAATGTTCCCTTCCTGGGAAGCTAAAGAGAGCAACAAAAATCACTCCCATGGCACGTTCTCTGGAACACAGGGCAAGGCCACCGCATCCCTGTGCTTAAAATACGTCTAGAGGGTCAGCACCCAGCCATGAGCCGATGTTTTAGCCAAATATTAGCTATGTAGTGATGCTGGCGGAGACGGCAACAAAAAACAGCTGGAAGTCATTTGAGCGTCCTCAGCTGAAGCAGCAAGCTGGCTCCGTCGTGTGGCCCTGAGCCTGCCACCTTACAGGGACATTTTTCACCACAGGAGGGCTCCCATATAAAAAGCGAAGCAGACCATTAATCAAGAAATTGATCATGAAAATAGAGCTGAAGCAACATGCATGAAATAGAGCTCACGTGACATGGATTCTTTTAATGAAAGAAACACCTGCTGAGCAGGAGCCCCAAGTAACTGAGAAACACTCAAAGTCTTTTAACATCCCAGTGACCCCCAAACTCACGCGTGACTCAACCCTGCAGTTACGGAAACCATCACCCACCCAACCACACATACACAATGTGTGTGCTAAAGCCATTCCTCACATTTTCTGAAGCAGAGAAGAGAATCGTGAGTGGCTTAATGGTATTTAAAAATCCATCCACCCATGCATGAATTATTCCATTTATTTATTCCCTAAATTAATCCACATGTATTATGTATGTTACTTGGACCCCAAGCTCCCAGGAACTGGATATTGGATGACTAGAAATCTTTTCTTTTGGGGGATGTGGATGCCCTCTGTATTTTTATTCCTGAGCAGGAAGTCTCCACTGCAGGACAGACTCCTGTGTTTTGAGGAGCGTCACCTGTCTTGCTCTCTGGCCAAGGGGATACATAAGCCAGGGCTTGAAGGCAGGTACCACTCAGAGATAAAGCTCCCCCAAGTGCTGAGGGCTCTTGTCTCCAGAATGGATAAAGTACCAGGCAAGCTTTCCGTGAAGGCGAGGGCTGTGCAAACAGATATTTTTACCCTATGATTGAAGGCTGACACCAGAGATTTTTATGCCTAATCCTGATTGCCCATGTGCGGCATGGGTGAAGCGACAGGAATTCAAATCCATGGGCCTCATTGACTTCAGAGAGACAGCAGTGTCCTGGGTCCTCTGAACCTTCCCCAGGAAAGTGGGCGCTCTACAGAGCAGCCTGGGTCTGGGGAGGGCAGGGGTGCTCTTTAGTCTTGATGGGCTGATTCCAGAGCTTTCCATGAAGAAAAACGTTCGCCTGGGCAAGGACTGACCCAGGTGACGTGATGTCTAAGAGCTGGTTTGGTTACTTTGGCATCATTTGGACCAACGCAGTCCCGGAAGCTTATTTGCCATGGGAGCCCAGTCAGGGCACTGCCCCCACCCAAGCTCTGTGTTTCCAACAAGGACAGAACTCTACTCATCACTGTGGGACGTTCACAGGGGAAACAGATCTTGTACAGGCTGAGCGCCTGATAAGAAACACTGCCTGCTCAGGAAAGTTCACAAGATCGGAAATATGATACACGGTGTTCCAACTGTTCTCACGTTTTGCTCCATCACGAGTGTCTTTGTGAGAGTAAAATCGCTCGAGGAATGTGTGGACAGCATCACTGTGACGCTCCCACGGCTTTGCTTCTCTTCTTTAACACAGCCATTTGCAGGTGGCTCTCCCCGTCACCCTCAGTTCGGCATCCTGAAGCGTCGGCGTCACGCCCTTCACACCGTGCCGCGAACTGGCTGCTCGGTGTTCAAACACACGTCTACCTCAACCTTCAGATCTCAAATCTAAGCCAGGCGTTTAAAGACGATGGGAATGTGTGTGGATCCACGTAAGCACGTGCAGACACATGCATGCATTTTTGACCCTCCTTTTCTCTCTAGTATTTTTAGAGAAACTTGGTATCTCAGTCACAGTGTTTGAAGGGATGGTCATGAGTAGTACAATAATAACATGTTTTCAGGCTTTTCTAGAAATCTGCTTCTGTCCTGTTTTTAACCAAATGCAATTTCAGATATCAAAAATGCAGAAAATAGGAAGAGAACAGGATTGTGAAACGCGTTGCCCACATCTTGTGCAAAATGTATAGATTCTTGGACTGGATCAAGTGTCCAGGGCGGCTCGGTTGTCTTTAGAGAATGGAGTCCCCAGCTGCTCATTAACTGCCCAGGAAACTGTCTGACGACTGCATGTCGTTGCCAGATTCATAGAACCCATATAAGAAAAATGAAGTTAATGATGAAGTCGATCCTTTCTGCGCACCGCCTTACAGTCACTGTCACCGGCTCTTAAAATGAACAGCTAAAGACCAAAACGAGCCCTGCAATAAAAATTTCTAGGCCACAAAGCCCGTATGCATGTGACAGGCAGGGATTTCTGAGTGTAAATCAGGTTTTCTGGGACCTTTTGGGTTGTCAGTTTGCACTTCTGGTCCTCACCCTGCCTGGAGCTTCAGGGAGGGGAATGGCCCAGCACACAGGGTGGCAGGTGTATGTATGTGTGTTTACATATGTGTATGCATACATGTGTACCTGGATGTGTGTGTCCATGCGTGTGTATGCGTATGCCTGCATGTTTACATATGTGCATGTGTGTGATGTGCTTGTGTCTGAATGTTTGTGTGTATGCACGATATGTACGTATGCGTGTACGTTAATATGTGTGTTTACATATGTGTATGCGTGCATGTGTGCCGTGTGTGTCCATGGATGTGTGTGTGCCTGAATGTGCATGTGTGTGATATGCGTGTGTATGCGTGCCTGCATGTTTATGTGTGTGCGCACATGTATGTGTGCGTGTGTGTACATGTGTGTTATATGCGTGCATGTATGCCTGTATGTTTATGTGTGTGTTTATATGTGTGTGTGTGCACGTATATGTGTGCATGTGTGATATGCGTGTGTGCCTGAATGTGTATGTATGTGATATGCATGTGTGTGCATATGTGTGTGCCTGTATGTTTATGTGTGTGTTTATATATGTGTGTGTGCACGTATATGTGTGCATGTGTGATGTGCTTGTGTGTACCTGAATGTGTACATGTGTGTTATATGCGTGCATGTATGCCTGTATGTTTATGTGTGTGTTTATATGTGTGTGTGCACGTATATGTGTGCATGTGTGATATGCTTGTGTGTACCTGGATGTGTACATGTGTGTGTGCATGTGTATGTGTGTGCCTGTGTGTTTATGTGAGTGTGTGTGCACATATGGGTGTGCATGTGTGTGATATGCTTGTGTATCTGAATATTTAGGTGTGTATGTGTATGCTGTGTGCTGTGTGGGGGGTGTTTATTAACCAAGTTGGAAGTAACCCCCCATCTGAACCCTGGATGCGGCTGTACCAGGGCGGGATGCAAACCGCAAGGCTGAGGGCCTCTGTCCCCCTTTCTTGGCATTTTCACCTGAGCACTGGAGAAGGCCTTGGGGTCCCTGGAAGCCGGGTGCCCCCGTCCCCACTGCAGTGACTTCAAGCTCCCCTGACCGCCTGGAAGACGCCCATGGCCTGTCCCGGCCTCAGTTTCCCAGCCTGTGACTGGGTCCCCTTTCCAGGCTGTCAGGACAATCGTGAGAGGAGGCAGGCTGTCTCTGGAGCATCAGCTGGCACGCAGCAGCCTGGAGCTGTCTGCTCCCGACGACAGCAGAGGAGACACTGGCAGGGCTGGACCCTCCTCACCTCCTTCACACGGGCGCCCTGCTCTGCCCAGGCCCCTCAGGGGTCCACACTGCCCAGGCCAGGACCCCACCCCAGTTCTCTGTGCAGAGGGTCCTTCCTGCCACATGCACAGTGGGGCTTGTCTCAGGGTTCGTCCTTGTCTATGTTGATGCCTCCCTGAGTGAAACGGGGAGTTCAGGCCTGAAATGGCAAACAAGTTTTGTCCACCAGGACCTGCCTGGATCCCGTGAACCAGAAAGCGGCCACGTCTTCCTGACTCTGAGCTGTGCCCACCTAGCCTCTGTCCTCTCCGTCATCCCCATGCTGCCCAGAGCTCCTCCTGCTGCAGACCACCTCACCAGGCTGTATCCGATGGACCCCGGCTCATCCTCGTGTGGTTTGCTGCGTCCCGCAGACCAAGCAGTTCTACAAGGATCTACTTGAATTTCCATGATCCGACCAAATTCCCTTTGTCAACCTGGTCGCCCAGGTTCCCAAGCCCTACCAACTCTGCTTCTGTGTGCATGTTATTTTAAGTATTTCTATGATCGCATTCTGCTTGAAAAACAAAATGGTCTTCACGCGTTTATGAGAGTCGTACCAACAGGGCCTGCTTGGAACAACAGCACCTTGACTCACGCCGCCCAGGAGCCGACTGGCTGATTGTTGTAACAACCATCAGGAGAGCCTCAAAACAGCATGGACGTCACTGTGAGAAGCACAGAGGCCAGCCTCGTCGTTCACAGGCCAGCCAGGGCGCGACCCTCCGGCAGAGGCCCGAGATGGATGATAAGTGGTCTAACCATTTTCTGGGACCACAAGGCAAGAGACGTGCATAGAGGCATTTCAATATTTCCACAGACTCACAAAGAATGAAACACTTCCCTTTCATATTTAATAAAGATCTCCTCCGTCAGCTGCAGCCAGTGATAAGCGTAATATCCTTAAATGGCTCATCCCCGGATCACAGCTCAAGTGCTTCTGCCGGTCAGAGCAGGGAAGCTGTTAGGAGCTGCTGTGTGCATTTCATAAACCCAAGGGAAAAAAAAAAATTTTTTTTTGATTTGGCTTTTTACTCTATCTTAAATGCTTTATTTTTCAGGGGCGAGATAAGGCCTGGTTCTTCCCATAAAACCAGAGCTTAGCCGTTCCCACGTCTCCCTCCGTCCTGGAGAGGGGCCGTCTCTGCACAGATGGCTCAGATTAAATTGTATCTCGCAGTCCTTACAGCGCGAGCACTAGATGAACTGCCAGAAGGGCCGTAGGCAAGAACTAAATTGCTTTGGTTTCAGTACACAGTGAATTTGGCTCAGACAAGCTGAATCAGTACATTGAATGCGAATCCCTCACAGATTTGAAAGCAGCCTTTAGCACAATTATTGACTGTGAGTGATGATTATGTCTAATTGAAGGAGACTTCTGCTACCTGTAGCTCGGCTGGAGTCCGCCCGAGCCGCGGCCTCTTAATTCACTGTTCCAGCTCGAGAGTGGCCGCAGAAGCTAAATCCTGACGTGTGTACACACGGTCGATAAACTTTAATAAACTTTACAGGGTCCGTAACGAGGCCAAGTGTATAATTCAATTTTTTAATTCGGGGAAGGAAAATGGCTAACAAGTCTGCCAGGCTGCAACAATGCATCACTTCACGGCACGCAGGGAGCATCCAGGAAAAGAGCGCCCATGCTCCCCAGTTTCTCGGGGACCACGCTCCTCACCCCTGAGGGCGCCTGGGTCTCAGGCTGGCCTCTGGGCTTGCACCCACTCACTGCAAATTTGTGAGGAAAACAGAACAGGGGGACAACCCCGTGTCTTTGTCAGGGAGGTGCTGTCCCCCACCCCCGGGAGGACGGGGAGGACCGCTTCCCGCATCCCACCCACTTGCCTGGAGCGGCAGGTCCTGCCCGACCACCCCAGCCCTGCCCATCACACGGAGGCTCCAGGGACAGCCAGTACTTCTCCAGAGTTATTTTTCTCAGAACAGAAGGCAGTTTTCTCACGGGTCTTGTGGTTAGAATCTTACTTTTTGCGCTTCTTGAAAAAGACACACACAACAGCAAATCCTGTCACTACTAGGCTGTGAGGCTCTCTTTCCCCAAGTTTATGTATGAGTGTATGCGCGTGTGTTCCCAGACTCATATACATACATGTGTGCGCATGTTCTCAAACTCATATGTGTACGTGCGTGTGTGTGTTCTAAAACACACACACACATATATATCTGTGTGTGCGTGTTCTCAGACTTATACGTATACGCATGTGTGTGCGTGTTCTCAAACTTATACATATACACGTGTGTGTGCGTGTTCTCAGACTTCCATATATGTACGTGTGTGTGTGCGGTTCTCAGACTTATATATATATGTGTGTGTGCGTGTTCTCAAACTTATATATATGGATGTCTGTGTGTTCTCAAACATATATATATGTATATATATACGTATGTGTCTATGTGTCCCCAAGAGTGTATATATATGTGTGTGTATGTCCCCAAGTTTATATATATATATATATAATGCACCCATATATATATATATATATATATGGGTGCATTCTCAAGCTTATATATATATGTGTGTGTATGTGTGCATTCCCAAACTTATATATATATATATATATATATATATATATGTATGTATGTATGTGTGTGTGTGTCTGGGTGTCCCCAAGGGTATATATATATGTGTGTATATGTTAGTTCCTCAAGTTTATATATATGTGTGTGTGTGTGTGTGTGTGTGCCCAAGCTTATATATATTTGTGTGTGTGTCCCCAAGCTTGTATATATATGTGTGTATGTGTGTGTGTGTGTCCCCAAATATATATATATATGTATGTGTGTCTGTGTGTCCCTAAGCGTATGTATATATATGTATGTATGTATGTGTGTGTGCCCAAGCTTATATATATATGTGTGTGTGTGTGTGTGGTTTCAGCCCACTGGCAGTTTTCTGGTTGGAGTAAATTCATTCCAAATGAGCACTTAGGCCACTTGACATTATTTTAAAGAGCATTTATGGCAGGATTTATAAATAAATTCCTTTCCAGCGCTGCAGACGCAGAGCCTAGCTGCACTTCCCGTAAAATCACCCCTCAAGTGTTGCACAAGCCTCGTCACCAGGCCTGTTGGCCATTAATTTTCCTCGTGAGGAATGGGCCAACGTCCTCATGGGCTTGAGTTATGATTTCCGGTAAACTGGAGCATTTGTTAGAGAGTAAAAACACAGCCCTCAGAAGGACTGCATAGACTCAGGGTGGCGGGCACCTATGGGCGTGGGGAGCTGGTTCTTAGCACCGGCGGTGAGGGTGCACCCTGCCCCTGAGCTCAGGGTGGACCTGCTGGCTCACACGTGGTGCCCGAGGCTCCATGGCCTGCACCACATGAGAACCACACCACCATTTGTGTCCACGTGTCTGCTCACGTGGCCAGTGAGCACTCAGGAAGAGGACCTTCTGTTCGTTGGCCAACAGCTGATGGAGCTTTTGCTCAGTGTCCGTGCTGAGATCAGAATACCCACTTGCTCATTCCGCAGCGACGGAAACGTCTCTTGGCCCCATCCTCGGTTTGGGAAATTACCATCAGTGCGTCAGGAGCCCCCGGGGGGCCTCGAGGTGCTCTGTGCTGGGGGACACATGCATCCAGAGGTCTCTAGACCCAGAGCTCGCCTGCGACCTTGGGCAGGTCCCGTCCAAGGCATTTCCCCCTTGCGCCATGAAGACGACATCAGTGCTGGAAGGGTGCTCCTCCCAGCTGTGGTGTGAACTTCAGCTCAGCAGCCATCGCCATTTTCTTTCCGTTCCTGTGCTGGGCAACCAGCGCTTCCCAAGTCCATCGACATGGGAGGTGCTGATGGGGAGATGCGCTCTAAGAAGCATGGACTCTGCTTGAAGGGGGCGCAAGGCCCAGAACGTGGACTCTAGGTGTTGACATGGCGTGCCTTCAGTGACTGGGTGCTCAGAACAATGACAACTCCCTGAAGGAGACGGACTGCCAGGACTTCAGAGGGTGGGGTGTGGCCTCCAGCTGGGGCACCGAGATGCCTTCAAGGCAAAAAAGAAAATGAAATGATTAAGGGTGGGTGCACTGGGCTTCCCTTTACTTCCTCACCTCTCCCAGCCAGGGAGAGGATTTGGTGAAGTTCTAATTTGGGCGAAATAAAGATTGACTAAAACAAGCAAAAAGCTCTTCTAGGACATTTCTAGACAACACTGATTCAAGAAAAGAAAGTTTGGATTTCCCTAAGAGACTTACTCTCGTGAAGCGCCAGCATCCGTATGTGGCGTGCTTTTATCTGGGGGACATACGCTGATGGGCAAGATATTGAGTTTTTCAAAGGGGCTACTGTATGCTTTTATGGTTCTCTTAGAAAGCGAATGTTAAGGTTCTACATATATAGCAGAATTAGAGGGCTCTTTGCACACCGAGCTTGTGGGGCCCAGATCTGAACACGATGCTGGACACATGGGGTGAGCCTGTGAACTGAGAGGTTAAAGCCTTGCTTCTAGACCCTCCAGAGGTGTGTGCCTGGCTCCTGAGGCCTCTATTCCTGACCCATGTGGCCCAGAGTGACCAGCAGGGAACAGGTGCCTTGGCCCAGCCTATCCTGTAGAGGACGGGCAAGTCCCCTCTGATCTGTGGGGCCACCTCCCCGCCACCTGCTCTGCTAAGACAGACAGATGTGGTGAGCACCCCCTCCAGCCTCCTGGGGCCTCAGGGTGGCCTCTGGACACTAGGGTGTGGCCCAAGCATGTCACCCCTTTTCTCTGCACCTGTTTCCTCCCTTGTAAAGTGGAGCCCTGCCCCATGGGATCACCAAGGAGTCGTGGGATCACCCGGCCTACACAAGCATATTCGGCATGCAGTGAGTTCTCCAAGCCTCTTACCTGGTATGGCCATTAATGCAATCACCTGCTCATTTACTACGGCTCCTGTGACGAGGGGCCACTGACCAGTGGCTTAGAATAGCACACATTTGTTATCGTGCAGTTCAGAGACCAGAATTCCCAAATCACTCTCAGTGAGGAAAGTTAACTTATTGGCAGGGCTGGCTCCTTCTGGAGGCTCTGAGGGCAGAATTCATCCTTGGCTCTGCCCAGGTTCTAGGGGTACCCACATCCCTTAACCTGCAGCCCCTCCTCCATCCTCAAAGCCAGCACCCAGTATCTTCTCTCTTTGTGCCCCCTGCTCCTGCCCTCCCATCTGCTCTTCCTCTCTCTGACATCCCACCTCCCTCTTCTGGGAGCCCTGAGATGACAGCGAACCCACCCAGATGATCTACATAACCTCCCACCTCAAGGTCCGTAACTTACCTCACGGGAGGCTGCATATCCGCAGGCTCTGGGGATTAGGGCCTGCATCGGCAGAGGCCCAGTCACCAGCTCACCACGACTGCTACCCCTACTGCCTGCCGCCATGTTCCGCCTAGTGGACCTGACTTCCCCACGACCCCACCTGGCCATTCTTATTCCCCGGCCCAGGATGACTGGTTCAGGGATGCACGTGACCTGACCCAGGCTGATCCAAACATCCTTCTTGGAGCCACCGCAGAGGATGGAAATACAAGCTGGGAGACTCGGGGACAGTGCTTTCCAAGAGGTGGGAGGACTTACCTGAGGATGAAGCCCCAAGGAAGAAGACAGAGCTGGGAGACAGTGAGAAAGAGACAGGGCTTCTCAGCTCACAGCTGGAGTTGCTGGACCCAGCCGTTCCTGAAGCCCATGTGTCCCAGGACTTCTCTCTTATGAGCACTGAGAAATACCCTTGATAGTATAAACTAGTTGATGTTTCTACCGTTCTTATCAAAAGCAATGTCGTGCCTGACATGGTAGAGAAGACACCTCATTGCCTCCTAATCCCATGAGCTTTTCCCCTCCTGGGAGAGAACCACCCTCCACCATCCCATGTCAGGGGAGGTCTCACACTGCGCACCGCCTCAGTGGAACTCTCGGCGGTTCCTCTGAAATTTGAGAAAGTAATTTTCTTCCAGTGTGTATTTACAGGGAAACATTAGATCAAATTCAGCCTTGTCTTCCCAAAATGGGGTGAGCATGATTGCTGTTGCTTGCTCGTTGTTGTTGTTCCTTTGCTAAGTCACGTCTGACTCTCTGTAACTGCTCGGGCTGCAGCGCACCAGGCTCCTCTGTCCGCCACTATCTCGCGGAGTTTGCTTGAATTTACGTCCGTTGAGTCGATGATGCCACCCACCCATCTCGTCCTCTGCTGCCCGCTTCTCCTCCTACCCTCGTGGTGCTTGTCCAGGCAGCATTTAAACAGCCCTAGGGGCATAGGCACACAGCCCAGTGTGTGTGTGTGTTCCCAGCCAGGGATGGTCACGCTGCCGAGTTGGTCTCACTCCTGTCGCACAAGCTGTTTTGCTCTCGGAACTTCTGACGTGCAGCTGCTCTGTAACTCACATCCTTCATGTATTTCAAGAAGTCCTCCTGGAATTGGTTTCTTTGTGTGTTTTTCACGTTGTTTTAGTAAACTGGAATGAAATGTAAATATTCAACAGGGAAAGACAAACAACACAAATTGAATTTAGGAATGGTTTTGATGAGAGTGGAGTGGAAAGAAAGCGTAAGTTGAGGAATCTGTCCTTCTTACCCACACAGGACCTGGTTACCACTGCTGCTGACACAATTCTCAATTTTCTAACTTGATGAAAGTCACTCAATAAACTATGCAGGGTTCTTTTCCTGGGTCATCGCTGGTATCATCCTGCCAGAGATAAAACCCCCAAGTGGAGGGTGGTGGGGCAGGACCCTGATGGGTTTGGCTCTCTGGAGCCCTGTCTTCACCACCACGGGCTTCTGGAGCACAAATACTAGAGACTCAGCAGTGCAAACAGCAGACAAGCATTCATCAGAGTCTGAAGGCTGGGAAGTCCAAGGTCAAGGGTCCCGACGAGGACCCTCTTCCCAGTTTGTAGACACAACCTCCAGCTGTGTCCTCACATGATGCAGAGAGCTCTGGACTTCCCAGCCTCTCGTGTTCTTTCTCCTAAGGACACTAATTCCATCCACAAGGGTTCCACCCTCGTGACCTCATCACCCCCAAGACCCGCTCTTGATGCCACCACATCAGAATTCTGGGGTGGGGCGGGGGCGCAGGGTGCCAGTGCCTGGCAGGAGCCCGCGCCGGTGATTCTGAGAACTGTGAAGCTGCGAGTGCATCTCGCCATCAGCCCTTCAGGCAAGCCCTCCGCCTGCACAGAAGTCACTGAACGCAGATATCTGGAGACATTCAGGGATTGAGAGGGAAAGTGTTCATCATTTCAAAGGTGGTGTTCCCCTTTAAGTTCTGTGTGCCCTGCATTCCTGGAAGAATGAGAACCACCATCCTTTCTGGGGCAGTAAGGAAGGCTGGGAAGTCCAGGATCAAGTGAGCAAAGACGGGAGGCTGGCGTGGGATGGAAAGGCTGAAATGGGGGCAGGATCGTGAGCAAGAGGCAGTGCCAGGGCGTCTGATTAGAAGGTCCATGGGCAGTCCAGTCCCGGTGGCCATCCTCAGCAAATTGTCCCCAATGCCGAGCCCCAGCCTGGAACACCCATTTCTGTCTTCACATCCTTCTGACTTTGAGTTTGCGACCCTCTGTCACACCTTACTAAACCCCACACCCCTGGAGTCAAGAGTGTTCTGTGAAAGCGTATTTCAGTGCTTAGTGTCAGACAAACGGGGGTTGGAGAGGCAACTTAGTTCAACCTCCTCGTTTGCAAGGGGGCATCTCTTAAAATTCCACCTTCTATGATCTTACTGGGGCAGAGGGTTAAGTCAAGCCAGGTAAAATACAGCAGGCTCCACCCTGCTTCTTGTTATACAGAATTTCAAAATATTTACTAAAGAACTGGGTTGGAATTTCTCCGCCCTTGGAAAAATAGAAGACACAGTCACATTGGATGAAGCTTGAATGAGATATTAAGGATGCTTTGGGTTGAGTCTTTAAAGAATGGAGAGTGGCATTGAGGTTGGGATCTGGATTTCTATCGACCTGTCGAAGGTGAAGGCAGGTGCTGAGGTCATGAACATGGGCTCTTGGGCGGCAGTGACGAGGGGCCAGACACGTCCACAGGGTGGGGGACACACTGCTGCCGTCTTGCTTCTTAAATGAGCATCTGAGACCAGCAGCTCCATCAACAAAGTCGTCGGAGCCGCTGCCTCCTGGGCTCAGGAGGACGGCCAGCACCTGCCCCAGGCGCCCTGCTTCTGAGAAGAGATCCTGGAGCCCCCGCACTCACAGCAGTCGGGCTCACCCATGGACCCCAGAAAGAGGCTCAGCGGGATCTGGCTCCTCCGAGGGTGAGGCGGCCGGGAGGCCCGAGCGGACTCTCAGGCTGGAGGCCCTGCTCACGGCCATGCACCTCCGTGTCCCTTTCTCATCTCGGAATCGTTTCATTTAAAAGTTCGCTCTATTTTTTTAAATATAATTTTATTTTTTATTTGCATGTGGGTCTTCGTTGCTGCTCAGCGTGTCTCTAGCTGCGGTGCGCGGGCTTCCCAATGCAGCCGCTTCTCTTGCTGCAGAGAACAGGCTCTGCGGCACTCGGGCCTCAGTAGTTGCAGGTCCTGGGCGCTAGGTCACAGGCTCAGCAGCTGCAGCGCTTGGGCGGACAGGGATGGAGCCCACGCCTCCTGCACTGGAGGGGGTGCTTCACCACTGAGCCACCAGGAAAGCCCCAATGTTCACGTGAGTGCTTGCCGATGATTTTCACAAGCATCACTGACCAAGCGATTCCCAGCGATCATCTGTAAGTGTGTGCCATAGCGTGTTCTGATGTTTGTGAAGTCATGTACGGCGCCTGGAAGTTGGGCAAGGTGGTCAGATTGGAGTCGGTTAATTTCGCTGCAAGATTATGAGTCTGTAGACATTAAAGCTTCTTTCTAAAGGAATCATCTGTTAGTATAAGCAGAGCCTCCATCTTCAACCAGCCACAGAAACCCAGGACGTGCTGGGTATCCTCGTTCTGGGAGCCCTGAGTGGCCCCCGCGAGTCGGGTGAGCAGGGGTCAGGGCTGTCCCTCCATCCGGGTGCTGGCGGAGTCTGCATCTGCCAGGACACGGTTGTGCTCAGCTCCAGCGGTGATCTTCTAAACAGACCAGAGAGGCGATTTTAAAATGAGTGCAGGCACAGACAGACCACATCAGAAGCATATTGTCTCCACTTGTTCCTGGAAACCAAACTGGCATGCTTGCGGAGATTCTTAGTTACTAGTATTTCCCCTCCCTCATGGCTTCAGATGGTGACAGCACCCATTTGGTTAAAATTTGTTGTTGAGAAAGAGAGTTCTGAAGTGTCCACAGTCTGCGCATGTTATTGTGCTGAGCTTTGAAAGACATCAAGCAGTTCAAGACTAGCGTGGTATGCACACACACACACACTCTCACAGTGATCACTGTAGTTTCACAATATATAGGATGTGTCTTTTATATGCAAAGTGCCTCACACAACGCAGACACATCATTGCAGCATTCTGGAACGCAGTGAATAAACTCTATATAATGTGCAGAGGGGACGTATCTGTACTCTGCACACACTGTTGCTGCTGTTTAGCCACTCAGGCAAGTTCGACTCTTTGAGACCCCGGGAACCGTAGCCCAGCAGGCTCCTCCGTCCACGGGATTCTCCAGGCAAGAATACTGGAGCGCTCTGCCATTTCCTCTCCAGGGGATCTTCCCGACCCGGGGATCGAAGCTGAGTCTTCTGCACTGGCAGGTGGACTCTTTAATGCTGAGCAACCTGCAAAGCCTCCATAATATTGTTGTTTAGTCGCTAAGCCAAGTCTGCATAAACATACATACATATATATAAAGACGATAAATATATTCCACGCACAAAGCACGTGCACACAGAGGCTCACATATCCATTATTTCATAATATATAGAATACACATGTGCTATATAAAAATATGTCTTATTCTATATAGAGATATACACATATTCTATATTCAGCCACGTTCAACTCTCTGTGACCCCCATGGACTGTAGCCCACCTGGCTCCTCTGTCCATGGAATTTTTCAGGCAAGAATATTGGACTGGGGTGCCATTTCCTCCCCCGGAGATCTTCCTGACATGGGGCTCTAATACACATTCCTCGCATCTCCTGCATTGGCAGGGGGATTCTTCACCCCTAGTGCTCCTGGGAGCCCTCATATGAAGAATGCGTATAATTGTATATGTAAAGACTAGACATACATACATACATATACACGCACACATATTCTGCACGCAAACCACATGCGAACTTGGGTAATCACTGTGGCATTCTGTAGCATTTAGGACATATATCTTTTACACGCAAACCACATTCTCATATATTGACCACTGCAGTATTCTACAATATAAAATATATATTGCGTACTGTATTATATAACATAAGCAGAGATCATATGTTTTCTGTTTGCATGTACACGTATGGACTCTCTCTATATATATGCATATTCTGTACACAAGCCACACACACACGCACACTCGTGCTCCATCCATTGCAATAAGCTTCCCACCATTTGGATAATGTGTGTGTTTGTATTTTCCTAACCTTCTGAAGGGTGACCCCCTAAGCCTCCTCTGTGTAAATAATGCATTGGAGTAAAATATGGACTGTCAAACTCAGGCAACAATTAATCATATAGCACATAAATCCTTCCTTCCAAATGACTAATACACAGTCCTTTGTGTATAAATGTTTCTCTGAATTTTGTTTGAACTACCAGCCTCATAACATCAGATGGTGCAGTCAGGATAATTTTCATTAGAAAAATAATTATAGGCTAAATATGGTTAATAAAACATTAACTATAAATTTGAATATTTTAAAAGCATGTCCTTCTAGAAGCAGCTTCTAATGAATTTTGATGAAAATACCAAGATTACTTAAGGAAAAATAAATAGACGTGATTATTGCACACAATTGTGAGATGGATGAATTACAAAAAAACAATTTTAACTTGGAAATAATTATTCTGGGCAATCTGCTTCATAAACTTGATGATGATAAGAAGGAAAGAGGAAAAAATGATAATTCTTCATGGATGACAGAACATTGGGTCTAATTTCGACCCTTTCTAGAGTCATGAATTTGTAGTTATTAATCATAAATCCTTCAAGCTTGAGGTTTAAAGTAACACCAAAATATAAACTTCCACTGAAAGATTTCCCATTGATTTAAAGTCCAACAATGAGGCTTCTGGTCACCCTGGGTTAAGCTGTCTCCATCTGGGTGTAACCTGGAGAGATGCCCCCGAAGCTGACCTGCTCCGGGAGAGTTCAGAGAGAGCTGGAGCGTGGACGCGTCCCGTGCAGGAGCCTCACCCAAGGGTTGCAGCTGCATATCCTCACAGCACAGGGGAGCAAACTGAGGCTCACGGAGGCTCAGGACGTTGGCCAGATGCCTCAGTTCTGACAACGCCCGGTGCCCCACGCTGACGACCAGCCTGTGCAGGCTGAGGTCTGGCTTCCTGCTGCAGCTCTGGTCTCCGAGCCCATAGTCACTGGCCCTCCTCAGCCCCTTCTGGTCCACCCCACCAGGACCCCCATCCCTGCCCTTTGCTTTCCCTGCGGCCACAGTGGCGCCCCCCTCACAACAAGTTCAGGGGGTGCACAGGACCTTAAGGTCACGGTCCCGTGTCCCAGACCACCTGGCATCTTGCACTGAAGCCCCCTCCTGGCAGCTGCCTGGCCATCACATCAGCCCACGTGGCCCGAGGTGCCCCCCGCCCAGCACTGGCGCCCTAGCTTGATGATTTGAGCCCAAATGAATGAGAAACACATGGATTACATTTCCCCGAAATCACATGTGACTTGACAAATGAGTAGAAATCTCTGGCAAAACACATTTAGGCATTTTTTCTTGCCTCCAAGTATGAGAAATGAGTGTGAGAAGCCACAAAGACCTGGACATGGGACTCCTGACTTATCCATGCCATGGGGCTGAGGGGTCCGTGTCTGCTGAGCTGGACCAGCCAGAAGGGGGGCCCTGCCCTCTGCCCCGAGGGGGTGGGAGTTTGGGAAGAAGAGGGCTCAAGTCTTTCTCCCATCTCCTCCTCTGGCTGGGAAAGCTCCTCCCTGAAGGGACCAGGCTCCAGGGCAAAAGCATCAGGCCTGCAGAGATGCTCGCAAGAACAGAGATAATAGTGTCTTTAAGGAAAGGGTGGGTCAGGCCTGCAGAGATGCTCAGGAGAACAGAGATAAGAGAGTCTTTAAGGAAAGGGTGGCTGTCCCCAGAGGCTCTCACCTCCTGAGGAGGACAGGCTTCATGACACTTTAACTCATCACCTTAAATGTGGCACATCCCCCAGCAAATGACATCTCACTCAAGTCAACGAAAGTGTGATTTTAAGGTGGGGTAAGCTTTGGGCTTCCCTGGTGTCTCAGCTGGTAAAAAATCCTCCTGCCATGCAGGAGACCTGGGTTCGATCCCTGGGTTGGGAAAATCCCCTGGAAAAGGGAAAGGCCACCACTCCAGTATTCTGGCCTGGAGAAGTCCACTCCATGGGGTTGCAGAGTCGGACACGACTGAGCGACTTTCTCGCATTTGCCAGCTTTGTCCACATGTTCTCCACCGTCGGGCTGGAAGGACGTGTGTGAAGCTGGGCGGGTCGGGGACCCTCCACCCTCCTCCTCCCCTGCTCCCTGAGGTGGTGGGGACCTGAGAGTGGGCAGTCCAGGCTCTGGCACGGCCTTTCCCAGCCCCTGGCTCAACCCCAAGGCCCTGAGCCCGTTCACTCAGCAGGCAGGGCCAGAGGGACTAGGTCCCCTTCCCCAAAGGGAACTGGAGTTACTTGGAGTCAAGACTCCAGGAGCCAGGCGGTGCTGGGGAGGGGCTGCTGGGGAGCTCTCTATGTCTTGGGGTGGGGGCTTCATCCACCCCCACCTGGGACAGAGCAATGCTTGCCCAGGTGAGAGGAGCCTGCAGGTGAGAGCGCCTCATGGCTCCGCCCGCCCACATCAGGGCAGGTGTGGGCCCCGCTGCCTCCACACCTGCCTGCCCAGCCCTCTCTGCCCCCTCCGGGCATGGGGCAAACCAGCCTGGGGCGGGCTGCTACCCACAGGCCCCCACCTCCTCTTTCTTTGATCGTCCCCACCCTTGGCAGTCTTCCACGTGATGCAGAATCCACCAGCCAATGCAAGAGACTTCGGAGACACAGGTCTGATCCCTGGGCTAGCAGGAAGATCCCCTGGAAGAAAAAAGGGCTGTCCACGCCCGTATTCTTGCCCGGAGAATCCGAGGACAGAGGAGCCTGGTGGGCTCCCATCTCTTGGGTCACAAAGAGTCAGATACAACTGAGCAGGCACCCTCGGCAAGCTGCTGTTTTCCCCTGAGGATGGCCCCTCCTCACCTCTCTTCTCTCCTAGGATGGTGATGGCCCAGGAGGCCCGTTTCTCAGCCTGGCCTCCAGGGAACGTGCTCTGCCACAGCCGACCGCAGAGGCAGAGCGGCCTCCTGCCCCCTGGCCCTGGCCTTTTCAACCGGAAGCTTTCGGCCCCAGGACCCAGGCATCTCGGGTCAGTGTCTGCCCAGACCCCCCGGGCAGGGCTGGGCCCTCCTCCTTTGCTCTGGCTGATCCAAGCGGCTTTGGGCTGGTGCCACTGGGGGTGCACCCGCTGAATCCTGCAGCTCCTAGAACTTGATCTGGGAGCAGCAGGTGCCCACAGACGCCTGCTGCACTCAATAAAGAGTTAGAGACGCACATGGGAGCTCTCTTGGGGAAAGCTCCCCCGATGTGGGGAGCAAGCCCCTCTTCCTCAGCACTCCACCTCGCCATCTACGAGGGTCCTAGTGAAGCCACCTCCAAGCACACCCAGGGAAGAGTCTGGGGGCATGCCGTGGGGCTGAGCAGGGTGGAGGGAGGCGGTGGTGGACGGGAGCTCTTAGCAAACACGGTCTGGGAAAACGAGAGCCAGGAGGAGGGACCAGTGAGCCCTGGCGGGCAGGTGAAGCTGCAGGTGAGCCTGTTGTCTGGATCGCGTTCCAGGTCAGTTCAGACGGCTCGATTCTGCGAACAGAAAGTCCCGGGGGATTCCCCGCATTCCAGTACAAAGCCGAGGGCCCGAGGATTCAGGTCGGTTTTGCGGTAATTACCGGGAGGCAACAACAGTCATTATCAGACGTAGCATCTGCAGGCCGCCGAAGAGGCAGCCCGGGAATCACCCCTGCTCCCCTTTCCTTCTGAGGCCCTGGGCCTCCAGGATGAGCAGCCAGGCCCCTGGCCCCCTCGCAGGTGCCCCCAGCCCCTCCTGTGACCGCAGCGGAGAGGATGCTGGTCACAGAGGACACAACCAGGGCACGAGGTGTTGCCTTGCTCCTCTTGGCCTTCCTTCTGCCTTTGAAGTCTGTGCGTGTGCATGCGTGCGTGCGTGCGTGCGTGCGTGTGTGTGTGTTGTGAGAAAAAGCAAATGTGCAGAACACTGAGAGAGCTGCCAGGATGTCCAAAATGCGGTTGCCAAAAGTTCTGGTGACTTCACTATCAGTGACTCAGAAACACATGACTTACATTATTATAGAAATTCTTGTTTGGAACTTAATGAAAGCTGTCTTTGGCAAACGAATGCTCAGTGTCATCAGAGAGGAAACTTGACAACGACCCAGGGGAGGGTCCAAGTGCACGAGGGCCCCAAGGCTGGACTGCAGTGGAGTCAGGGGGCCCTGACCTTGGCCCCCAGGGAGCCCTTCTCTGTGGCTCCTCCCCTCTTGTGGCACCCCATCATGATGTCTTCACGGGATCACCCAGTCTGGGAGGTCCTGCTGGACTCTCATTCCCAAGGCCCACCACACAGCCAGCTAAATCACTCAGGGTCCTCTGGCAGGGGACTGGGGTACCAAAGGGCACCTGCAGTCTCCCCCACTTCTTTTGGAAGTTGGGACAAAGACGGGCCATGTGTCCACAGTTGAAATCCCATGGACAGAAGAGCCTGGTGGGCTACAGTCCTTGGGGTCTCAGAGAGTTGGATACGACAGGCACCCGAGAAGTGCCAGGCACCCGACTTCCTTTTCATTCTGCTTATTTCTCATGAGATGAGAGAGTCCTCCTACTGGGCAGCCGCTGCGCCCGGCTCATCAGCTCGATCTTCACGAAAGCATCGTCGCCTGCTGCACGGAAGATGCTCGGTAAGTGCAGAGTGGCCCCCCTGCACAGACAGGAAGGTGACGTCCTGGGGATCACAAGTGGCCCTCCTTTCCCCGTCACCCCAACCTGCGTCTCACTCCACGTGCATTCTGCGCTGTGAGCTGGAAACGCTCGTGCCAACTAATTCTTCTCAGGAAATCCACATCAGGAGGCCTTGCTCTGCCTCGTCAAGGCCTCTCCCCACCTGTTCTTGCTCAGCACTCAGAGGGGTTTGCGGTTCCACCAGCCATTGTCACCATTCCGCCAGCGCCTCCCTGACTCACAAACAAGGCGACACGGAGCATCGCTGTGGTGAACTCAGTGGCCAGGTCCTAGGGGCAGACCTGCCCGACAGCCACAAGGGAAGGTCCTGTGAAGGCTGTGGTGGGCCCAGTGCCAGCCTCAGAGATGGACGCCGTGCCCCTGGACGGATGGGGCTGGAGCGGCGGGCCTGTGCGGAGAGGAGAGAGACCCTACTCTGCCTCCATCGGAGCTTCAGTACAGCGATTCTGGACTCAGAATCTCGATTCTGACCTTGACCCCATAGCGCCTGCCTCTTTTCAACTTTTCTCTTTCTTGCATATTTCTATTTGTGGTTCTAGAAGTAGAAACTGGCCCCACGATCCCCAGGAGCTGCCCATGGTGGTCGAGGAACATTTTACAATAGGAAATCATTTCTGGTTTTCTCAGACCGATGTGTAAGAGGGTGTAACAGTCTCCCGGGGCTTCTGACATAAATGACCACAAACCAGGAGGTTTAAAACAGCGGAAATCGACTCTCTCGTGTTCCTGGAGGTCGGGAGCCTGAAATCGACATGGGGGCAGGGCCGTGCTCCTCTGAGGGCCCCATGGGAGGACCTTCTGGACTCTTTAGGCTGCCGGGGGCTGCAGGAGTCCCGGGCACTCTCTGACCTGCAAGTGCGCGCCTACCCACGCTCAGTCTCAGCCAACTCTGTGCAACCCCACGAACCATAGCTCACCAGGCTCCCCTGTTCATGGCGCTTTCCAGGCAAGAACACTGGAGTGGGTTGCCAGTTTCTTCTCCAGGGGATCTTCCCCACCCAGGGATGGAACAGGTGCGTCCTGCGTCTCCTTTACCACTGAGCCACCTGGGAAGCCTTGCAAATACGTCTCGCCAATCCCTGCCTATGTCCTCACAGGGCCTCCTGATTGTAAGGACACCAGTCATTGAGTTTACGGTCCACCTGAGTATGACCGCGTTCTAACTCCAGGACATCAGCAAAGACCCCTTTTCCAAGCAAGATCACGTCCACAGGTACCAGGGGTCAGGGCTTCAGCATGTCTTCTGGGGGGACCCTGAACAGATGGTCAGTAACAAGTGTTCAGTGTGATTCTGACTCCTCACGCTGACAACTAGATGGATGTGGAATACTAGGTTATTAAATAAAATGCATTTCTAGTCTTAAAAAAATACTGAAGCTAAAGCAAGTGGAAACTAGTTTTGGAATCATTCTGTTTTACACTGTTGATCATCCTGAACGACAACATGTATTTTCATTTTAATGAGATTTAAATATTTTTTAGGAGAAAAAGACCTTAAGAACATAGGTGAATGAGTTTTTAGTTTTAAAATTCACTGCATTTGAATAAATTCAAACTTCCTACTTTTTTGTATCCGACGAAATTTTATTTCCAAAGACTTTAAATCTTTACTGTTAGCAGAACGGAAAATATGTGACCATCCCGATTACAACAACGAGACTAATGATTTTGCTGAAATAAAGGCAAGGAAAAATAATCTTATGAAATAAACATGTAATTTATGAATTATGGAAGTTGTTATTTTCTACTAGGATGGCACGCCAGCCCACTTGCAGATCCCCCAGACGTGTATAATGATAATAATTAAAACGTCTTTGCTATTGTGCCAACTTGTAGTTTTGAAATAGTTTAGCTCTAGGGCTAGACATCAATGCTGCTGTTTGGTAGGTGTATTTGTCATGCAGAAGAACAGAACATGTCTATCAATATTCTAGCTTTTGTTTACGACTGGTAAATAATTAGACATTTGCTACACAGGCCCCCAGTGATAACCTTGCCCTGAGCCCTTCAACGCCAGGGACAGGCCTTCCGGGGGGCAGTCAGAGGGGCGGGGAATCTGAATCCCATGTTCCGAGTTTGGGGGTGAAGAGAGAGGCTCACCAGGCGGTGGGCAGAATGCCCCCCCAACCCTGCTTTGTCTTAACAGGGAATTTGCAGAATTGTCAAAATCAGCCCTGAAGTCCTGCCTGCTGGAGCACCCGTGCTGTCTGTATCACCCCACTTCTGACTTACATTCCGTTAGTGTCCCCCGGGATGAGCTCACCTGAACTGCGCCCCAACCCACCTCTCAGGGTGATTCTCACCATAGCAGCGACGGGCATCCTTCTATCTGCATGCTGTTGGCACCGCAGTCAGACATGCCACCTATCGCTGCTTCTCCACGAACCTGTTCTAGGGACCAGGACTTTGTTCCCAAGGCCCTTTCACATCCGTGCGGCCCTTGCCCCCGACAGCTCTGTGAGTTGCTCAGCTTGGGAGAGGTGGGGTGAGCGGCAGAATGCCCTCTGGGCAGACTCGGTGTGCGCATCGGATGCCCCAGAGCCGTGGGGAAGGGAGGGACCCGCCCCGCCCGCCTTCTGCCCCCAACTCCTGCTTCCTTGGCTCTGCCTCCCAGTGGCCAAAACCGACCAGAAGTCCAGAGTCAGGGAGCCTAGACGCAGCCCTCCGGGGCGAGGCTTCCCTCCTCGCCCAGAGCCCGACGTGGACCGGGATCCTGTTGTCTGAGGTGAGGTCCACCCGCAGCATCCTTGCCTGCACCTGTCCATGTAACGTGGCAACCCGTGCAGCAATGGGGGCGCACGCCTTCCTCTGCAGACGGCATAGACTATTAGACATGTCTTCTAACCTTGGGCTCAGGGGTTTTCTCAGCAGCAGCACCTGCCAGCCCTGCTCATCTCTCTGGACCCGTTCCTGACTCCCCCACCTCTCCTGCCTCCTGCACTCCTTCAGGGGTCTGGGGTGGAGCTCCTGCCCTGGGAGCCACTCTTTGGAGGCCTCAACTCTGGGGTCCAGGGAGTGGGACCTCAGACGTCGCTATCCCAAGCATCCTCAGTGCAGCTCAGCTCAGCACTCAGTCGTGTCCGACTCTTTGCGACCCCATGGACTGCAGCACGCCAGGCCTCCCTGTCCATCACCACCTCCCGGGGTTTACTCAACCTCATGTCCATCAAGTCGGTGATGCCATCCAGCCATCTCATCCTCTGTCGTCCCCTTCTCCTGCCTTCAATCTTTCACAGCGTCTAGGTCTTTTCCTTGGAGTCAGTTCGTCGCATCAGGTGGTCAAAGTATTGGAGTTTCAGTTTTAGCATCAGTCCTTCCAATGAATATTCAGGACTGATTTCCTTTAGGATGGACTGGTTGGATCTCCTTGCAGTCCAAGGGACTCTCAAGAGTCTTCTCCAACACTACAGTTCAAAAGCATCAATTCTTTGGCGCTCAGCCTTCTTCACAGTCCAACTCTCACATCCATACATGATCGCAGGAAAAATCATAGCCTTGACTAGATGGACCTTTGCTGGCAAAGTAATCTCTCTGCTTTTTAATATGCTGTCTAGGTTGGCCATAGCTTTTCTTCCAAGGAGTAAGTATCTTTTAATTTCACAGCTGCAATCAACATCTGCAGTGACTTTGGAACACCCCCCCTCAAAAAAAAGTCAGCCTGTTTCCATTGTTTCTCCATCTATTTGCCATGAACTGATGGGACCAGATGCCATGATCTTCGTTTTCTGAATGTTGAGCTTTAAGCCATCTTTTTCGCTCTCCTCTTTCACTTTCATCAGGAGGCTCTTTAGTGCTTCTTTGCTTTCTGCCATAAGAATGGTGTCATCTGCGTATCTGAGGTGATTGATATTCCTCCTGGCGATCTAGACTCCAGCTAGAATCAAGTGTCCTCAGCATCCATTCAGCTCTGACACCTTCCCCACGTGTGGCACCAGGCTGCCAGGTGACGCTGAGCAAGCTGCCTCCTCGTGGGGACCCAGCCCCTCACCTGGGGCAGGACTGAACGAGCTGCGTCCTGGCCCCTCCTGTTCCTCCAGCATCAGGTCCTCCATCTCAGAGATGGGGCTGAAGACCCCTCCTCAGCGATTCCCGTTAACCTTCTAACTATGCCAGCACCTCACAGGTGCTGCTTCCAGCCTCAGCACCTGACAAAGCCCAGGGATCGCTCGTGGGCCTGTCCTCTCTCTCCCTGCCCCGCCCCGTCCCACCCCTCCCTCTCTCCCTTCCCCCTCCCTCTTCTTCTCCCCCCTCCCCTGGTCTCTCCCCCCTCCCTCCCATCCCTCCCCTCCCTCCCATCCCTCCCCTCCCCCTCCTTCTGTGTGGGCCTGTCCTCTCTCTCCCTGCCCCGCCCCGTCCCACCCCTCCCTCCTCTCCCTTCCCCCTCCCTCTTCTTCTCCCCCCTCCCCTGGTCTCTCCCCCCTCCCTCCCATCCCTCCCCTCCCCCTCCTTCTTATTCTCTCCCTCCCCCTCTCTCCCCTCCTCCCCTCGTCCTCTCTCTTCCTCCCCTTCTTCTCCCATTCTCCCTCCTTCTCCTTCTGTCTCTTTCATAAGCACTAATTTTTTTCTTTTCTTTCTCTTGAAACAGGAATAGAAGAAGTCAGTGTCCTTGAAGGAGGGCTTTGGTTTGAGAATGAATGAGATTTCAAGGGGCCAACACCCCTTTGCCTGCATCCCCCTTTGCCATGATGGGCACTTGACTCATGTGGAGGGAGGCGTGGCCAGGAGGGCACCGGCCTTTTATCCAGACCTCCCCTTCTTCTCCTGTGACATAGATAAAGAGGTTTTGCTTATGGCAAAGGAAAACGTCCCTGAGTCGCCGAAGAGCCGCTTCTGTACCCTCCTGACAGCGACATGAACGACGGCGCCCCTGGCCTTCCCCGTCCCGGCTTCCTCTGGTTTCATCCGTCTCAACTGAAACAGTCTAGTCAGAAGGACTCTGGCCAGTCCATCTGCCTCGGACATACCCCAGCATTGCCCTTGGGCCTCAGGACGCTCTAGTCCATCCTACCTCCGAAGTGGGGTTCTCGATCCTGGCTGCAGGTGGAGGGGCTCCTGAAGCACCAGCCTGGCCAGAGAAGGGAGAGCGTGATGATTTTGGTTCATCCTAAATGGGTAGGGATAAAGAAAAGCTATGGCAAACTAGGGAAGGTGTCAAAAAGCAGAGACATTACTTTGCAGACATAGGTACATGTAGCCACATCTACAGTTTTTCCAGTAGTCATATATGGATGTGAGAGCTGGCAGGAGGAGAAGGAGGCGACAGAGGATGAGACGGTTGGGTGGCATCACTGACTCAACTGAGCAACCTCCAGGAGATAGCGAAGGACAGGGAGACCTGGCATGCTGCAGTCCATGGGGTCGCGAAAAGCCAGACACAACTTAGCCACTAAACAGCAACAACGAAAGTATGTATTCAAGCTGGAAAACTCAGATCTAAGTTATGCTGGTTCAACACCACCAATCTTGCCCCAAGGGAACAAACATTGGTTCCTAGGGAGCAAACGTCTTAATCTTCTTACTCATCGAGCACAGACATACATACCACGCAGACAGCTGGGCTGTATCTACGCATTGTTAACATTTTATGAATGGGGAGCAATTAAGTAAAAGAAAAAAAAAAACAGGCCTGAGAAGGCCCTTTAGGTGGATAGCAATGAGAAAAAGTGGTGATGCACCACTAATATCTCAGAAAGGTGGTTCCTATATTTGTCTTTTAGATAAAAGTGTGTGAAACCAGACCATCTCAAGGCAGCTGGCCCCATGGGGCTCAGAGTAATTTCATCACCAAACGGCCCTCTCAAGTGGCTTCTAGACCACACAATCACTTTATTTCATAAAAGATCCAACAAGCCTTTGGGTCTGAAATCTTCTGAGAAGAGAGGTGTTGGCGCTGGGGGAGCGGATCTGGGGTTAGGAGGGGCCCCGGGATTCCCCAGGCTGCAAGGTTACGCTGACAAGAAGGGGACAACCCTGCAGAACCACAGTCTCAGGCTTCGAGCATCACCCCTCACACGCTCCCTCCGACTGCAGCCCCCCAAGGGGACTCATGCAGTGGGCCCCACAGCCCACTGCCCCCCAAGACAGCCCACCTACCCTCTCACACACTCCTTCCGAATGTAGCCCCCCAAGGGGACTCATGCAGTGGGCCCCGCAGCCCACCGCCCCCGAAGACATCCCACCTACCCAGGAGCCCCTGCGAAGCCTTTTGGGCCAGCTAAGACCTTCCGTGACCACTCAGCCCACCTGTCCTGTCTGCACGGAGCCCAGCACTGCTCACATTTGCTGCAGCTCAGCCCAGGAGGCCGCCACCCCAACTCCGGGGAAAGCAGTATCCCACCCTCTCCCACCCAGGGCTCGGCTCTCAGGCTTGCTACTGTTCTCAGCTTAGCCACGATCGCCTGTATGCTAGCTCTTAGGGTCCCCGGGGGTGGTTTCCTTGTGATCAGTCTGCACCAGCAAGGGGGGCTGCGTTATCTCTGAGGCCTCCACATCCTGGCCTCGCGTGGACGATGCCCACCACGCTGCCAGTCCTGGCTCCCTGTCTTCATGCCCCGAGGCCCCGCTCCAGCCGGCGGCACTTCCTTTTGGCCACGCTGTTGCCGCTGCCTTTCGTAACTTGCGTATCTGTGTTGATTTTATTTAGCATTTGTTTTGGATTAGGATTACCCTCTTTGGTAAGAATTTAATGTTTTTCAAGTTATTATCCTTCTATATCATGTCTTTCTCCACTGATTTGAAATATATAAAATTTAATTTATAAAATATATATATAAGATATAGTGAATACATGTATGAATATATGTGAGATATATGTGAAGTAAGCATAAGACAAAAGGCATTTCCACTCAATCAAGAAATACTGATTATATGAAGGATAAGTAAGATCATATAGAAAGACACCTATATATATATGAATAGAGAATATATGCATATATAATATATATACGCTTAATCACCCAATTATATGAAGGATAAGTAAGATTATATAGGACACCTATATATATGCCTATGTATATCTCTATATATGAACAGAGAATATATGCATATATAGTACATACATGCTTAGTTGCTCGATTATATGAAGAATATGAAGATCATATAGAGGGACATGTGTGTGTGTGTGTGTGTGTGTGTGTAACATACAGAGAGTATCTGTGTATTCTCAGATACGTGTGTGCATATCAGTTCAGTTCAGCTGAGTCTGTCAGTCCTATCTGACTCTCTGTGACCCCATGGACTGCAGCACGCCAGGCTTCCCTGCCCATCACCAACTCCCGGATCCTGCTCTAACTCATGTCCACTGAGGGGGTGATGCCATCCAAACATCTGATCCCCTGTCATCCCCTTCTCCTCCCACCTTCAATCTTTCCCAACGTCAGGGTCTTTTCCAATGAGTCACTTTTCTAGTGAGTCATACATATACATGTCTATGTACGTATATATACGCATAGTTTTCCTGTGGTAAATCCCACCGTGTCTGGGGGTCTTGCACGTGATAAGCTTGGGCCCCCCATCACTCTCCCCTCTCTGTCCACGTCTCTGTCCCCCTCCGTCTCCATCTCACTCTGTGTCTCTGCAGTGGTGGCATCATGTTACTACGTACCACATACTTTTCATTCGATGTATAGCCGCGTCTTGATCTCCTAAGCTGCTGTCTGTCTAACCTTCGCCAGTATCACAGGCTCGGCTTTACACACAAGCGTGTCTGGCAGGTCTTTGGCCATGGCTCCTGCGGCATTTCCTCGGCCATTCTTGCTTGTTCATACTTCTTATACTCATCAGAAGCATGACACCAGGTTCTCACAGAGACGCTTGCCCTGGAAGCAGAACTGCACTAAGCTTACAGGTGATCTGAGGGAAGTCCGTCTGCCCAGGGGTAGCCTGTGCTCCCAGTGTCAGTCCCCCCCACTTCCTTTAAGGAGAGGAACCCCGCCCTGAGTGGAAGTGGCACCTCGCTCCCCAGGGGGTCTCTGCAGTTGGCTCGACGTGGGGTGGTGTGATCTGAGAGGAGGTGAGTAAGGTGATTCCCGGGTGGCACCTCTGCCATCAAAATCACTGCTCTGACCCCAACTCCCTTCCCGCAGACAGGTCTCACTGAGGCAGAGTCCTGGCATTTCCATTTCAATGTTTGACCTGTTCTTCCAACTACACTGAAAGAGAAGGCAGAGAGCAGATGCGGGTTCTTCTCTGTGAAGCGCACACCGCAGCTCCCAAAGTAAAGTAGAGTTGAATTCAGCAAATGCTCACCAGGTTTCCCTCACGGGCCAAGTGTGGGAACAGAGGCATTCGTCATCCTCAGAGGGGAGGACGCATCTCAGCACTTACCCTGTGCAATGGCAGTCTCTGGACCCATCTCTCTACACAGGGCAGCAACTCGTGGTCTATTACAAACGGTACATGGTGAAGTGAAAGTCGCTCCGTCATGTCCAGCTCTTTGCGACCCCAGGGATTGGAGAGCCCGTGGAATTTTCCAGGCCAGAATACTGGAGTGGGTAGCCATTCCCTTCTCCCAGGGATCTTCCCAGCCCAGGGCTCGAACCCAGGTCTTCCACATGGCAGGCAGATTCTTTACCAGCTGAGCCCCAGGGAGGCCCAGAGATGGCACCAGGCACAGTCTAACCTCTGAGCTGCAAGGCGGAGTGTAGCCTGCGGGCCGAGCTCTGCGGAGTCCTGGCGTCGGGAACCCCCTTGACCTCTTTCTGCTGCCCTATCCTCCCCGGAAACCATCTCACCTCCTCGGCCAGCCTCACAGCTTCCCTTCCCCCTTACACCTCTGGAGATGTCTCGAGGATAAATGAGGGGCTGGTGAAATACTCCAAGGAAGACATTGTATAAATGTGGTGCAAAGCGTCACCTGCCCTCAACGGCTGAAAGTGCCACCGAGTTGATGCTAAATGGATGTGTGTGTTGTTTCCTAAGGGAGTTCCTTTTGCTTCCACAGAAGGTCCCTGTGAGGCTCAGGCTTTTAAAAGGAAGGTGAAGAAACAACAAAAAACAATGGAAGGTGCCTTGGTTTATAAATGGCTATATTATCCCTAGAAGTCACGCCTATCGTGGAGCCGATGAAGTTGCTGACGTGGCATAACCGGGCAGGATAAATGGCTCCTAAGCCCCGGGTGCTGGGCCAGGCGTCCCTGTGGGCTCCTCAGTGCCCGTGACCCGCCAGGGATGTTGGTGGCACTTCGGGTCTGACTGATTGATGGGCTTCCCGGGTGGCGCTGGTGGTAAAGAACCGGCCTGCCAATGCAGGAGACCTAAGCGACGCGCTCAGGCCCTGGGTCGGGAAGCTCCCCCAGAGGAGGGCACAGTAACCCATCCCAGTGCTCTTGCCTGGAGAATCCCATGG
This sequence comes from Capra hircus, assembly GCF_001704415.2. Lineage (NCBI taxonomy): Eukaryota > Metazoa > Chordata > Mammalia > Artiodactyla > Bovidae > Capra > Capra hircus. Next base: position 69,524,426 of record NC_030827.1, on the reverse strand, counting down.
ACAAAGAAGCCTGGAGGGCTACAGTCCATGGGGTCACAAAGAATCAGACACGATGGAGGGGACTTAGCACGCACACTTTTCAAAGATAAACTCTGAGTGAAATAAGTCTCTGGAAGCACAAAATAAAATCATAAAATCAGTGATAAGCAGACAAAAGCCTCGTGTGTTGAACATCCCGGGCCAGTCCTCTCCCAGGGCCCAAGGGATCTACCTGGCCCTTTAGCAGACGCTCAGATCCCAAAGGAGTGGGTCCCCAAGACATTGGCAACTCCATAGGAGAAACCATTCATTTCAAAATGGATACATTAAAGCAGCGTGTTCTGCATCCAGCGTGCTCAAGAGATCTGACATAAAACAGCCCTCCCCACGTCACAGTACAGGTCCAAAGGCCCCAGGGCCAAGGCTGTGCTCAGTTTCCGGGTGGGTTTGCATCACTGGCCACGACACAGCAGTGGCCGCAAAAACCACAAGGTATCAGCTGGAAGAGGGGGAGGCCAGACCCAGGAGAGGGTCGCACTGAGCACCGGAGGGCGTTTGTTCTGCCCAGCAACCCAGGAACCACCTCCACCCGCCACTCCTGCTTCCGATCAGGGGCTGGCCTGCGGTCAGTGTGTGTGGCCTCTTCTTCTGGTGTCCAGACTGCCTTGGGAACTCAGACCGCCAGCTGGTGTCTCTGGTTTTCTCAGGACACTCCTCTCCCAGAGCGATGTCCCTATTCCGAGGTCAGTGTCCCGTGCCATTGGAGATCCTGATCGTCTAGTGTGTCTGCCATCCACCGTGGCTCCCCGGGAGAGTCCGTGACTGAGGCTCAGATCCACGTGTGTGGGGAGGCACGTGACAACCACCCACCCTTCCTCCTGCAGCCCACAGGAAGCTAATCTCAGATCCGAACAAGCAAGGGGACCATCATGGATTCCCGGCTTGGGGGGTACAGTGGGACACCCTCCCTGCAGCTGTCCTGCTGACTGCCTCCCTGGAAGAGGCATCTTCATGGATCAATCCACACCATCCTTCCCAACTGTGAATCTCCTTTCTACCATGCGGGGTGGGTCCCAGTGGGCTGGACAGACTCTGAGAAGTAGGACAGCCCCAGCCCCTGGATGACCAGGTACCAGGAGCTGCCTTCCCATGGCAGGTGCAGCAGGTCATGGAAGAGCGTCTCCATCCTTGACATTCATCTCTGGCCCTTTTCTCGGAGGAGAGAGTCTCTCCCATCATCCAGGGCCAGTCGTATCTGAGTACCATTCAATAAGTAGGTGGATAAGCAAAGCTTCCTCTGTCAAGACTAAGGAAGCTGGCCAGGTTCTCCTGTTGCTAAAATCTGGTTTTGGACCTGTGATGCACCTATGTCAGGGGCAGTTCCCCTGGAGGTCACACACAGGTGGTGCTCAGGATTAAGGCTCCCCATCAAGGAGGAAGCCTGGTGAGAACCCTCCAAAGCGTGCTCACCTGACTCCTTACAGGAGACCCTCAGGCCATGTGGCCCCAACCCTTGATCACTCCAGAGTTAAACAGGGTGCACAGTTTAAACCCAATAGTGACATCACACCCCACGTGATGGTACAGTCTCCATAGCGCTGAGCAGCTGCAGTCACGTTGACTGTGGGTCTTCTGACGTAGGTGAGGACCAAGTCGAGACAGCGACACGGATGAAAACGCTGCATGTTTTCTTCCGATGGAATCACCAGCAAATGACTTTTTAGAGTTATAAGGTGAGAAATCTACCTGAGACTACCAAAATCTCAAGAATCCTGGGCATGTATTTAAACAGGACAGATTATATGACTCAATTATGTAAACTCCGTAACTCCACTAAGCACAGGAAGACGGGTGACCACTTTTGATCTGCCTCTCGGGGCTCCCTTTGTGGACAGTGGAGGCCAGACGCCAGGACCCTTCTCACGGGGTTCTGTGTCTCCCACAGCCTGACAGAGAACGGGCCCACGGGAGAAAGGTAAACGGGAGATCCTGGACAGAACTGAGTTCCCGGAAGCAACAGCCTCTTCTTTCTGTCCGATCTTCCCTGATTCTAACCACTGTTTCCTCCTCTCAGCCTGGGCTCCTCATCCCTCCCAAGGGAATCTGGGGGACCCTTTGCATTTGGGGTCCCCTTATCTGGGGGCCCCTTCTGGGGTGTCTGCACTCAAGCTTCGCCTCTGGCTGGTCAATGAATTTGGCCAGTTATAGACCCAGGGACAGGCGAAAGGAGCTGGTGCAGTAAGGGACCGTGAAAGAGAAGTTCGAGGTCAACCACATGGATCTCTGTTTACAAGTCAAGCTGAGCCAGTTCAGAAACCAGCCGCTCACAACTATGGCATGGGGCTTCTGGATGAAGAGCAGCTCCCCGGAAAGCTTTGTCTTTGCTGTGAAGTTGGGGAAGCCTCCATTTCCATCACTTTCCTTCAGATCTGAGCACAACCTGCCACCCCCAGGGTGGGGAAGTCCTCCAGGAGCCTAGACGTCAGCCCCTTTGCTGGCCTCCTGCGGGAAGTGCCTCCTGCCAGAGTGAGGTGGAGGTGCGAAGAGCCGGATGGCTCCCAGTCACTTGTGCTGAAGGGCATCAGCCCGTGATGTGTCAGACGGCGTCTTCCTCTCTGACTCGGCTGTGGAGACCGCGTAACAGCCAACCTGGCCAATCGTAGATGAATAATGATCGACTCGCGGGGCAAGAAAGTGAAGGTGAAAGTCGCTCAGTCGTGTCAGACTCTTTTCGACCCCACGGACTGTAGCCCACCAGGCTCCTCTGTCCATGGAATTCTCCAGGCAAGAATAGTGGAGTGGGCAGCCTTTCCCTTCTCCAGGGCATCTTCCCAACCCAGGGATCAAACCCAGGTCTCCTGCATTGCAGGCAGATTCTTTACCCTCTGAGCCCCCAGGGAAGCCCTGAGGGGCAGGAAACAAATGCTCAGTCATCTTGTTCCCTCCAGAGGGGAGGCTCTGCTGAGAACAGAGGCAATCCAGAGAACAGCTGGATTCCTGGGGGCCGGGTGGGGGCACACAGGCCAGGTGGGGGATTTGGGACACAGGGCTACTGGCTGGGCCGGGGGTGGGGAGCGGGGACATCCCTCACAAAAGGCAGGTGCTCAGGGTCTGTGCATTTTGGTGGGCACGTTTCCAGAGCTTGCTTTTCTGCTCAGGTACAGTTCCATTTTCCCTTTTTTATACTTTTAATTAGAAAATGATTGCTTCACAACGTTAATTTCTTCCGCACAACAACACGAATCTTGAGCCTCCCTGCCTACGCCCATCCCTTCCTCTAGGTCATCACAGAGCCCCGAGGTGAGCTCCCTGTGCTATATAGCAGCTTCCCACTAGCTGTCTGTTTTACCTGTGAAAGTGTATATATGTCCCATTCTTCCGGAGAGCTTCCTGACTCACTACAGAAGTCTCTGTGCAGCTAGGATGCTCACGCGGGAGGTGAAACAATAGCCGGGATCACCTGGGCCCGACTCCCGAGGTGTGCGTGTTCAGTCGCGGAGTGCCCGACTCTCTGCATCCCCACTGACTACAGCACGCCAGGCTCTGCTGTCCTTCACTTTCTCCAGAGTTTGCTCAAACTCACGTCCATTGAGTCGGTGATGCCATCCAATCCTCTCATCCTCTGTCGCCCTCTTCTCCTTTGTCTTCAATCTTTCCTGGCGTCAAGGCCTTGTCCAGTGGTTCGGCTCCTTCACGGATCCCATTCATGGATCACAGCCTTGCCGTGGTGAAGGGGCTTGTGCAACTCAGTGAAGCTCTGAGCACGCCATGCAGGGCCACCCAAGATGGACAGGTCATTGGGGAGAGTTCTGACACAAAGCGGCCCACTGGAAGAGGGAAGGGCAAACCGCTCCAGCATTCTTGCCGTAAGAGCCCCACGAACGTGAGCAGTCTGAAAAGCATGACAGGCACAGGCTCAGAAACATAGCACGAGGCAGTCAGTCAGACACGGGCAGTGAGGGTGTGGTTGTGTACATGAGGTGGGGTCACAGCCCGAAGGCCCGGCCACTCCGGAAGGCACTCGCGGGGGTCCCCACAGGCACTCCTGGCAGATCAGGACACACATGTCAGGGGCCCCGTGGGAGCAGGACTCCGAGCGTCGCCGGGCATTTATGGAATCAGGTTTCTCCGGGAGCCCTGGGTGCCGTTCTGCAGACTGCAGTCCTGTTGGTAGACCTGTGCTGCCTTCCCTGCGTAAGGGTCCAGTCTTCACAGATGCCCGTACCGAAGGCAGGACGGATGAGTCTACGGAAGAGCTGCCAGTGCTGCTGGACTGTGGATGCGTATGTGGAGCTCTCTTGCTTCCGATGATCCAGCAGATGTTGGCAACTTGATCTCTGGTTCCTCTGCCTTTTCTAAAAGCAGCTTGAACATCTGGAAGTTCATGGTTCACATCCTGCTGAAGCCTGGCTTGGAGAACTTTGAGCATTACTTGGCTAGCATGTGAGATGAGTGCAATTGTGCGGCAGTGTGAGCATTCTTTGGCATTGCCTTTCTTTGGGATTGGAATGAAAACTGACCTTTTCCAGTCCAGTAGCCACTGCTGAGTTTTCCAAATTTGCTGGCATATTGAGTGCAGCACTTTCACAGCATCACCTTTCAGGATTTGAAACAGCTCAACTGGAATTCTATCACCTCCACTAGCTTTGTTCATAGTGATGCTTCCTAAGGCCCACTTGACTTCAGACTCCAGGATGTCTGATTCTAGGTGAGTGATCACATCATCGTGGTTATCTGGATCATGAAGATCTTTTTTGTACAGTTCTTCCGTGTATTCTTGCCACCTCTTCATAATATCTTCTGCTTCTGTTAGGTCCAGACCATTTCTGTCCTTTATTGAGCCCATTTTGCATGAAATGTTCCCTTGGGACCTCTGATTTTCTTGAAGAGATTTCTACTCTTTCCCCTTCTATTGTTTCCCTCTATTTCTTTGCATTGATCACTGAGGAAGGCTTTCTTATCTCTCCTTGCTATTTTTTGCAATTCTGCATTCAAATGGGTATATCTTTCCTTTTCTTTTTTGCCTTTAGCGTCTCTTCTTTCCTCAGCTATTTGTAAGGCCTCCTCTGACCATTTTGCCTTTTTGCATTTCTTTTTCTTGGGGATAGTTTTGATTCCTGCCTCCTGTGCAGTGTTACAAACTTCTGCCCATCGTCCTTCAGGCACCCTGTCTGGCAGATCTAATCCCTTGAATCTATTTGTCACTTCTGCTATAAGTGTAAGGGATTTTATTTAGGCCATACTTGAATGATTTAGCGGTTTTCCTTACTTTCTTTGAGTCTGAATTTTGGAATAAGGAGTTCATGATCTGAGCCACAGTCAGCTCCCAGTCTTGTATTTGCTGACTGTATCCATCTTCAGCTTCAAAGAATAGAATCAATCTGATTTCTGTATTGACCATCTGGTAAAGTACTTGTATAGGGTCATCTCTTGTGTTGTTGAAAAAGGATGTTTGTTGTGACCAGTGCAAGAGAGTTCCAGAGAAACCTCTACTTCTGCTTTAGTGACTATGCCAAAGCCTTTGATTGTGTGGATCGCAACACACTGTGGAAAATTCTTAAAGAGATGGGACTACCAGACCACCTTACTTGCCTCCTGAGAAACCTGTTTACAGGTCAAGAAGCAACAGTTAGAACCAGATATGGAACAACAGACTGGTTCCAAATAGGAAGAGGAGTACGTCAACGCTGTATATTGTCACCCTGCTTATTTAATTTACATGCAGAGTACATCATGCGAAATGCTAGACTGGATGAAGACTGCAGGGGGAAATATCAATAGCCTCAGATGCACAGATGACACTGCCCTTATGGCAGAAAGCGAAGAGGAACTAAAGAGCCTCTTGATGAAAGTGAAAGAGGAGAGAGGGAAAGTTGGCTTAAAATTCAACATTCAGAAAAAGAAGATCATGGTATCTGGTCCCATCACTTCATGGCAAATAGATGGGGAAGCAATGGAAACAGTGACAGATTTATTTTCTTGGGCTCCAAAATCACTGCAGATGGTGACTGCAGCCATGAAATAAAAAGATACTTGCTCCTTGGAAGAAAAGATTCATGTTGATGGGTGGCAGAACCAATACAATATTGTAAAGTAATTAGCCTCCAATTAAAATAAACAAATTAAAATTTTAAAAAAGAAAAGCTATGGCAAAAGATTGAAGGCAGGAGAAGAAGGGAATGACAGAGGATGAGACTGTTGGATGGTATCACCGACTCGATGGACATCAGTTTGAACAAGCTCTGGGAGTTGGTGATGGACGGGGAAGCCTGGCGTGCTACAGTCCATGGGGTCACAAAGTGTGACTGAGTGACTGAACTGAACTGATGCTGTATTCACTTTCTCTGGCTGCCATAACCCATCACCACAAACAGAGTGGCTTAAAACAACAGTAACTGATTGTCTCACAGATCTTGGAGCCAGAGGTCTGAATCCAGTGAATCGATAGGACTGAGTTCCTACAGAATGTTCCAGAGGAAACCCCTTCTCTGCCTCCCCCAGCCTCTGGTGTCTGCAGGTGGGGTGTGGTGGCATCACGTCTATGTTGGCCTCTGTCTTCAGTGGTTTTCTTCTCTGCGTCTTTGTCTCGAGTTCCCTTTGGATGATCTGAGGTCAGCAGAGGCCACTGCCTGTGCTCATCTCCAGGAATGATGTTTCCTGGAGCCTTCTCCACATGGCCTTCAAAGCCCAAGTTTGAATGCTCCAGACTGCGATCTAAACCCAGCTTCCTCGTCAATGATCTCCGTTCCTGATCCTTCACTCAATTACAGCTGCAAAGACCCTTTTCCCAAGGGAGGTCCCATTCCAGGCTTCTGTTGGGCATGTTGCTGGGGACGTGGAAAGAGGATTCACTAGGTGTCTTCTGGTGACTCTGGGGTAGTCATCGTCCCACTGGGCCCTGAGTCCGTCTCTCGACTTGGAGTCAGTGCTAAGCTGGCACCAAGCAACCCACTGCCCCTGCAGGAGCTCCCTGTCCTTGGCTCTGTCTGCAGGGTGTCCCAGAAGCATCTGTGGTGTGGACTCAGCCAGGGTCTCAGGGGGAGCATCTGGGCCCTTTGAGAGGGCAAGCAGATGTTCTGTGCATCCGAGGGGATGTGGTCTGGCCAGGTGTCTGCAGGGTATTGAGTTATAGACACGCCATGAGAAAGATGAGAAAGGAGCAAGGAGGAAGGGAGAGTTAGAAGCTGCCGGGAGCAGAGATCCACTGAGGCTTGGGGAAACTAGTGATCAGACAGAGAAGGCAATGGCACCCCACTCCAGTACTCTTGCCTGGAAAATCCCATGGACAGAGGAGCCTGCTAGGCTGCAGTCCATGGGGTCGCTGAGGGTCAAATACGACTGAGTGACTTCACTTTCACTTTTCACTTTCATGCACTGGAGAAGGAAATGGCACCCCACTCCAGTGTTCTTGCCTGGAGAATCCCAGGGACGGCGGAGCCTGGTGAGCTGCCGAATATGGGGTCGCACAGAGTCGGCCACGACTGAAGCGACTTAGCAGCAGTAGCAGCAGCAGCGATCAGAGTTGCCGGCAGCAAGTGGTGCTGGGTAATTAATGAGTATCTCAGTCCACACAGGGTCTGCCCCATGTCCACAGCCCTGCTGAGCAGGACACAGGAGAGGAAAGGGAGAAGCAGGTGAGGACAAACAGGGCCTGAGACAGAGACAGGTTTAATAACAAAGTGTTCGACTGACCTTATATTTCCACAATTTATGGCACTCTGAGTTCAGTATTTCCTGAATGATCTAGAGGAAACGAAGTCCATCAAGGTAAGTTGCCTAGACACACTTCTATGTCTGTCAGTTCCATGTGGACACAAGGAGGCTGAAAGGCAAGATCACACAGTGCTGAGAAAGAGGTGATGGGGGACGGGGTCGGGGTCGGGGGTGGCGCTGACCGTGCAGGCTGACGAACCAGCCAGCTGATACGTTCTGTCAGGTTTGGAGTGAAGGTCCGAGGAATCCCAACAGGCACAACTTGGTTGGTGCCAGCCACTGTTCTCCCCAGGTTAACGGGCTTCCCAAGTGGCGGGTAAAGAACCCACCCACCAGTGCAGGAGACGAGAGAGTCAGGGTGGATCCCTGGGTCGGGAAGATCCCCTGGAGAGGACATGGCAACCCACCCCATTGTTCTCGCCTGGAAAATCCCATGGACAGAGGAGGCTGGTGGGCCACAGTCCACGGGGTCACAAAGAGTGGGACGTGCGCGCGCCTTCCACCCTGGAGTTTTGGTGACATACAAGTTTTGAGCTTGAATTTCCCTTTGTGGACTGCGAGGTGTGTCTTCAGGTTGAGAAGCATTTGGAAATCATCCAAGTTTGTGTCCCTTTCTGTATTTTATGCAAATATTTTTCCAATAACACATGCACTTTCCGAAGTAAAGGAATATGTTGGGCTCCAATGGAGGAGCTTTTGGAAGCCACGGGAGAGCAGAGGAATGTTCTAGATGACAACACAAGTCGTTTCCAAAGGGCTCTTCTGTTCCCATGGGAAAATGTCTTGGCAACACCGACGCAGCAGGCAACTGTTACTGTAGAAGATTTTTAGCACTCTGTCTCTCCTCATGTCCCAACTCTACTGAGCAAGAAGCTCAGGTCTATTCATGAACTTGATCTCATCTTTAAATATTTTAAAACTCCTGGGAGAATATTTATCATTAGCACAAATTAAGGGCAATAAGACATCTAAAGGAGCCTGACTAATAAATGAGCTGAGCGGCTCATTTATGGCCAAATTATTAGAATCCAAGAATATCACAGCTATCGAGTTTCTGCAGCTACCGCATGAGGTGCCCTGTGACTTCAGTGCAAAGCTTCTAACGTGGATCTGTTATCTGAGCTGCTCCCGTCCTGTGAGCCATTTTCCTCGCTGCTTTTCCTGAAGTCAGTGCTCAAAGCAGCCTGTCTTTCCCAGTGACGTTCAATTTTGGAAAGAAAACAAATTGAAATGAGTAACTCAATTGTTATAGGATTAGGGCTATTAAAACCCAGAAAGAAGGACTTCAAGTGTGTTAGAAAACACTTCACTAAATCCACTTCATGGAAAAACCATTTCATATTCCTTTTAAGGATTGACTTTTAGCCAGAAATGTCTTCCATCGCTTCCAGCCGAAGTTTGGATTTTTAAGAAGGATGGATTCTTAGAGCATGATCGGCTTGCCACCAGTCCGTATAAGGGGACACCTTGGCCACGGTGCCTTGTTTAAGCCCTGGGGAGAACAGGAGAGTCTGGCCCCGCAAAGAGCCGAGTTCCCACAGGTTCAACTCAGGGAGGGACAGCCTTTCTGTAGTCCACCAACCCTCTGTCCGAGCAGGTGTCTGCAGCCCCAGACTCTCCACAAGCTCTCCACCACCTCCTTGCTCTCGGCAGCGGTTCTTCAGGTAGGAAGGGGATGAAGCAACCTCCTAGCATCATGGCAGGCAGTCTCAACTCAAAGTGGTCCCGTTCTCAGTCAGACAGAGCTCTGCTGTTCAGAGAGAATCCAGGCCGTGCAATCGGCGATGCTCCCTCTTCTGTGTTACCGAGACCAGGCCCCAGGGCACCCGAATATTCACTAGCACACTATTCTAGTGTGTCTGAAGGTGCTTCCGGTGAGATTCACGTTTGATTTGCTGGACTGAGTAACACAGATCGTCCTCCCCAAAGTGGGTGGGATTCAGCCAATGTGAATGGAATACAAGGCAGAGTAAAAAGGAATTCTGCTTGACTGTCTTGGAGCTGAGTCACTCGTCTTTTCCTGACTTTGAACTCCAACTGGAGGCACACCACCGGCTCCCTGGAGCCATGCCACCAGCGTTCCCCGGTCTGAAGCTTGCAGATCTGAGGACCTCCCAGCCTCCAGAAGCAAGGGAACCAGTTCGTTATGGTGTCTTTCTCTTGGTACATAGGTGATCGACAGACAGACAGACGGTAGTCTCCTGATGGTCGTTTCTCTGGAGAACCCTGACTCACACCTCACCCTGAGGTCCCCAGAGAGGCACTTCCCTGATTCACACCTCACCCTGAGGTCCCCAGCGAGGTGCCTCCCTGAGCGTGGCCTTGCCCTGCAGCTCAGGAGAGGAGCTGGCCCAGGTCCTCTGGCTGCGGGGGACATGTCAGCCCACCTGCATCAACCCTGAGGAAGAGAGTATGTCCCACATTGTTGGGGTGGGGGCAATGACTTGGTACATCAGAGCCAGGGGGCCACTTGGGAAGGACTCACAAGCACTGCTGTTCTTACTTCTGGAGAGAGTTAAGAGACATCAAAAATGTTATAAAACCGGTTAACTGGGTCCCCGTTATTGACAACACCCTTGGAGCATGATATTTTAATTGAGGAGGATTCATTAGATCTAGGTTTTCTCCAGGGGCTCAGTGGTCAAAAGCCTTCCTGCCAATGCAGGAGACACATATTTGATCCCTGGGTCAGGAAGATCCCCTGGAGAAGGAAATGGCAACCCACTCCCGTATTCTTACCTGGGAAATCCATGGACAGAGGAGCCTGGCGGGCTATAGTCCATGAGGTAATCCTGGCGGGCCACAGTCCACGGGGTCGCCTGGTGGGCCACAGTCCATGAGGTCACCCTGGCGGGCCACAGTCCGCAGGGTCGCCTGGCGGGACACAGTCCATGGGGTCACAAAGAGTCAGACACGATTGAGCACACACTCACACAGCATTAGCTTTGTGTTCTCTCCTATTTCCAGCCTTTGATCTTCGCCCCATCTCCATGCCTTTTTCTTTAAGTCTTTGTTGACTTTGTTACCATATTGCTTCTGTTTCATGTTTTGACTTTTTTTTGGCCACGAGCTATGTGGGATCTTAGTTCCCTGACCAGGGACCAAACCTGCCTCCCCTGCACTGGAAGATGAAGTCTTAATCAGCGGGCCACCAGGGAAGTCCCTCCATGCCTTCTTAGGGAAGGACCTTACAATTCATTTTTTTCCCCACAAACTGCTCTTGTTCTTTTAATGGGAAAAGAACCACTAGAATCCCCCCAATCCCCCCACTTGCTCCCCATGGCTCACCTCTCTCAGTCTGGGTCGGAACCACTCCTCGACTTCAGTATATCTGATGAAGTCAGCGTTTACCAGCTTTTAACTGCTGAGAAGGGAAGTGAGTGCCAGCTTCCCCTCCTCAGGACCAGCGTCCCCTCAACACTTCTGCATCAGGCAGGTCCCAGGGAGCGGGAGGCCGGTCAGCGGAGTTGAGGGGGAGGAATGTGGAGGGTCCAGGTGGCGGCAACATCTTCAGCGTCGTGGCAGGCCCAGTAGCCTGGATGGTGGTGCTTCTGTTCATTCAATTCCTGCCTAAACTGTGAGATAGAGTGGACAAGTAGTTGGCAAAAAATGACATCCCTCCCCCGCAAAAGGACCCACCTCCCGTCACCAGTCCATCATGGAGGAAGTGTCTGTGCGTCTTATTGAAAAGAGAGGCACAGTTTGGAGAGAAGATGAGACAGCGCAGAGTGGAAGCTGATACTCTCCCTGATAACAGATAGCCCCGAGTTGTAGAGGCCATTATTTCTTGCATTTTCAGAGCAAATGAACTTGACAGATGGCCGTGTCACCCAGACCCCCACCTACTGACTTGATTATGCAGAAAACAATACAATAGAAAAGGAATCATTACTGAAGGAACCTGGTTAGTCCACAGAGGGCCGGGGAATGCCGAGGAACAGAATTACAGGGGTGGAATTGAACAGCAAGAATGCATTTAACATAAAGTGGGTTACAGCGAGGCAATCAGTCATGGCTAAAGCTATTGTCTGGGCTTGCTTGCATGGTATATGAAGTCATCTGTCATCTCCCACGGAATTTATGCTTCGTTTATAGAAGAAAGCGACAAAGGTTTGCCAGGGCATGTCTGGGCAGCCTTATGTAGCTCAAGGGTTGACCCGCAGAGATGAAACGTTGGCCCCTGTCGGCTGCTTCCCTGCCATCTGGGGTCGAGGCTAGGGTCTTTATCATCGACGGTGCTCCCATCAGACACTCACATGACCTGATGCCATCTGGGGAGGTGACAGACGCAGCTGTGTTCAATACAAACCGAGTACCAGCTCCCTGATGCCAGCATTGGGCACACAGAAGTACTGGTTGAGAAGGCAGGAGGCCAGAGGTCAAGAGGACTTTTACAAAAACCAGAAAAGTATGCTGCTGAGGGCGCAGACAGCCAGGCACTTCCTGCTTGTGGTAGTAGGTGTTGCTGGCACAGGGTGAGCTTAAAGGCACAAGCACCGTCATCGGTGTGCCAGCCAGCCAGGGAGAAACCACCAAGCTGCTGGATTAGCCGCATGGAGCATATCAACCCCAGATGGAGAACGGAGCGTCAAGCCAGCCCCGGCTTCAGAAGAGTGAGGCTGCTTTCCTCCCGCCTGCTTACTGTGTGTCTACGGGATTCTGTATCCGCCTTTCTCCTGGGGTTTCTCTCTGCTGGGAACATCCCCCCTCCACCCCGAGTCCAGCCAGCCAGAGGGCCCAGCCATAAACCTGACCCCTGGGAGGCAACCTGACCCCTGGGAGGCAACCTGCTCCCCCCGTGGTCTCACTCCCCTGATCACGAGACCCCATGCTTCCCGGCACCACCTGTATTTGTGTCTGTCCTGATTCAGCCCTCCAGGGCACCCTGCACTCCCAGGCAAGTGTCTGTGTCATCTCTACCCAACCAAGGGGCGCCCATGCAGACTCCTACTATAGCCTCCCTCTGACAAGTGTGACGTGCGGCTGAGGGTCCTCCACGCACTGCGTCTGTATAGTGACCTCTCCTGCGTGGCACAGCTCCCCCTGGACCTTCGGGTCAGACACACAGGTACGCAAGCATTTCATCACTTAATCACTTGATTTAGTATAATTTTAAATATAATTGAAAGGCAGAGCTAATCGTATTGCACTGCAAAGATACCGTTCGTTTCACAAACGGAAGGCTTGCTGCAGCCCACAGTCAAATAAGCCTATCGGCGCTATTTGTCCGGCGGCAGCGTTTGCTGGCTTCCTGGCTCTGTGACTCGTTTTGGTAATTCTCCCAACATCTGAAACATTTTCATTCGCATCATATTTGTTACGGTGACCTGCCATTAGTGATCTCTGACGTTACCTTTGGACTGTGATTTGCTAAAGGCTCAGATGATGGTTAGCATTTTTTAGCACCAAGATTTTTTTTAGATTATGTACATTGCTTTTTTTAGAATGCTTTTGCACACTTAATAGACTACAACATAGCAAAGCGTGTGTAAACTCAGCTTTTATATGTACTGGGAAACCAAAATTTCTCACCATTCACTTTATTGCAGGGTTTGCTTTGTTATGGTGGCCCAGAAATGAACCTGTGATATCTCTAAGGTCTGCCTATATAATATGAATGTAATTATATAACATGCATTACATATAGTAGTATATTATAATTTGAGATATTAAAATGCAATATAAATAATAATCTATGGAGTTTAGTTAAAGATAAACCTTGTTAAAAATTAACTCAGAAGTTATTTTGCAGCTCTGAATAAAATGAAGACATTTTTCCAAAGCATTCATTGAATCTCCTTATCTGGGGCTAAAGTTTTCAGATCATTTATAACCAGGGACATAGGTCTTTCTTTTACATTTACTTGATGAAAGACGAACACTTGACACCCGATAACAATAATTTATTTGTACATTATGTCAAACTACAGAACGAGCAGAAAAGTGCCTGAGACTATTCTAGCTTTTAAAGAGTCCAGGTTCAGAGTCCATTGTTCAAGCCTTGAGAACAAATGTACTTTCCTGGATTCAAAGCCAGTGAGCAGAGGGTGGATCCCATCCACCGGAAGTGGCTCAGAAAGGCTCCCATGAAATCGCATTTGCTGGTGATTATGAGGCTCACAACCTTGGATTCGGTTCACCCCGCATGGAAACGCCCCCATCCCAGTGCGAGAGTAGCAGCTACGTCTCTGGATAGTCACAGGTCCAGTGGCTTCCAGACTCGGCCCTGAGTCGGCGGACATGGGGGCCTGATGCCCGATGCAGGCGGGACTCGAGTCTTCCCCTCCAGCTCTCTGGTGAGATGATACACTGGGTGATGTCTCAGAGCTCGGACTGTCAGCGGGCTTTGTGGGGACAGTGCCCCGAGGGCTGGTTTCCTAGAGACTGGCTCCTCTGTGGAGCCGCCCCCGCCCAGGCCAGGTGGGATGGATGAGCTGGAGGAGCACAGGGGCACAGTAGGGGGTTGCTGAGGGGGTTGGGGCGGTCTGGGGTCCATGCTGGTTGCAGCTGGGAAAAGCAGCCTGCCCGATGGTTTGACTCTAGCCCAGTGAGACCCGCTGCTGTGTCTGAACTCTTGAACTATAGGAACGCATCCGTGTGGTTTAAGCCACTACGTTTGTGATCAGTTTGGTACAAGAGCAAGAGGAAACAAGTACACATCTCCCCAGGCCCCTGGGTCCCAGCTTGGCGGGACCACGTGGGGTAACGCCTCGCTGCTCCAGGGAGCAGTTTCCCTTTCTCATAGAGACTCTTTGAAATAAACGTCTTAGGAGAAGAAGCACCTCGAAGGCACTGAACGTCTCGGTGGGTAGACTGCTCTCTGGAGACAGGGGCCCTCTCTGAACTTCACTTTCACAGCCCGGGCAGAATACCTGGAGTCACCAGATGTAAGTGGGCATGGAGCTCCTCAGATGCCCTCTGATGGCTGTGCGTGCTCCCGAAAGGCACCCCCAAGAAGGTACCACCCAGCACAGAAGCAGCAGAGGGGACAAGAGGTGATAACACTGGGAAGTCAAGAAAGCCGGGAGTGGCGGGTGTGCAGGGCACCACAGGGCGTGCAAAGCTCACATCTCTAGAGAGCCTGGCCCACCGAAATAGCGGGGATTCAGACATGGGAGAATCAGGGGTCATGCATTCAAGTATCTGAGGGTCGTTCTCCTGGGCCTGAGGAATAGACATGCTGTGGATGTAAGCTGCTGCCTGCTGTTCAGTTGCTCAGTCATGTCTGACTCTCTGCAGCCCCATGGGCTGCAGCACACCAGGCTTTCCTGTCCTTCACCATCTCCCGGAGCTTGCTCAAACTCATGTCCTTTGAGTCAATGAGGCCATGCAACCATCTCATCCCCTGCTGCAGCCTGAGGCTCACCCTAGTGAGAGGACCACTGTCACCTTAGTGAAAACACCTCTAGCTCGCCTGAGTGAGGACACCTCTATCTCACTTCGGTGTGTGATCCTCAGTCGCTCAGTCGTGTCTGACTTCTTGCAACTGCATGGACTGTAGCCCTGCTGGCTCCTCTGTCCATGGGATTCTCCAGGCAAGAATGCTGGAGAGGACTGGCACTTCCGCCTCCAGGGATCACCTGGGTGAGGGCATCCCTATATCACGTATATGAGGGCATCTCTATTTCACTCCTATTATATCCTCTTCAAGTTTTTCCTTCTTCCTTTGCACTAACTACGAGCTCACAGCACCACTGAGGGACAAGCGAGGGTGATCCGTGCCTCTGGACAGAAAGGTCTTGTGGGAAGAAGAACTGGCCTTTATTTAGCCAAAGAAGAATCTCCCAAGGAAGTCGGATTGAGTTCCTGAACTCTTCAAAACTGAGTTTGACACAATCTGGAGGATACACAGTGGGAAGGAATCTCATATTGGCAGGAAGCAGACCCGATGACCAAAAATCTAGTGTATGTATTTTCTAAGGCTTCAAAATTCATATTTGAAGAGTTCAGGGCTAAGACTTCCATTTGGAGATACCCACTGATTAAAGGTCCATATAGTCAAAGCTATGGTTTTTCCAGTAGTCATGGATAGGTAAGAGAGTTTGACCATAAACCAGTCTGAGCATTGAAGAATTGATCCTTTTGAATTGTAGTGTTGGAGAAGACTCTTGAGAGTCCCTTGGACTGCAAGGGGATCAAATTAGTCAATTCTAAAGGAAATCAGTCCTAAATATCCATTAAAAGGGCTGATGCTGAAGCTAAAGCTCCAATACTCCGTCCACCTGATACAAAGAGTTGACTCATTAGAAAAGACCCTGATGCTGGAAAAGATTGAAGGCAGGAGGAGAAGGGGACAGCAGAGGATGAGATGGTTGGATGGCATCACTGACTCAATGGACATGAATTTGAGCAAATTCAGGAGATAGTAGAAGACAGAGGAGCTCGGCATGCTGTAGTCCATGAGGTCACAAAGAGTTGGACACGACTTAGCAACTGAACAACAGCAACGACTGATTATAATAGTGAAAAAGCCTCAAAATATAACTCCACATGTCAAGGCTGCAAAGTTTGACGCCCACCAGTCTCCAAAGAGCATGGGATCTGAGCACACAGGGCAGTCTCTCTGCACACGGAGCACTCCTTGGCTCCATCCTAACCATCCAGCCCTCACATGGGGATCTGAGAGCAAGTGTGAGTGCCCAGCTGAAATGCAGACTGGGTGAAGAGGGAGACCACCCTGACTCGGGGCAGTCAGGCCGTCACTTCAGGAGTTTCCATCGTCCACCCCATTGCTTTTGGACACAAATTTATTTTTGAAATAATTTTAGATTTATGGGAAAGTTGCAGGATAGCTCAGAGAATCCCCAAGACCCTTCACCACCTGCCCCAAGTCTCCATCTTTCTTTTGCATCTATTCTCTTGCCTTGAAGCAGTTACTTGGGGATGCAGAGAGCAGAGTGCAGAACTCGAGGGGCCGACTCACTCAGGTATGTCCTGTCCTGATGCCGAGTCTTGAGGAATCTTAAAAGGGAATTTTAAAAGCTCCTTTTCCAGAAATAGTCTAGTTCTTACCTGTTACATAACCTCAAAAGAAAAGTTATGACCAAGTTAGATAGCATGATAAAAAGCAGAGACATTACTTAACCACAAAGGTCCTTCTAGTCAAGGCTATGGTTTTTCCGGTGGTTATGTATGGATGTGAGAGGTGGACTATAAAGAAAGCTGAGCACTGAAGAATTGATGCTTTTGAACTGCGGTGTTGGAGAAGACTCTTGAGAGTCCCTTGGGTAGCAAGGAGATCAAACCAGTCCATCCTAAAGGAAATCAGTCCCGGATGTTCATTGGAAGGGCCGATGCTAAAGCTGAAACTCCAATACTTTGGCTACCTGATGAGAAGAGCTGACTCATTTGAAAAGATCCTGATGCTGGGAAAGATTGAAGGCAGGAGGAGAAGGGGATGACAGAGGATGAGATGGTTGGATGGCATCACCAACTCAATGGACATGGGTTTGGGTGGACTCCGGGAGTTGGTGATGGACAGGGAGGCCTGGTGTGCTGCAGTCCATGGGGTCTCAGAGTCGGAAATAACTGAGCGACTGAACTGAACTGAACCTCAAAGCCTTCAGCTGTGGCCTCTGACCCGTCTAACAGTGGAGGCACCAGTGCTGCCTTGACAGCGTCCGCGGGCTTGGCGGTGCTGACGAGCATCCCTGTGCTGCACTCTCGTCTGTGGAGGGAGGAGAGGCTTCCAACCCCGCTGCCTCCCTCTCCACCCACCCGTCCCTCTTGGATGCCTCTCTGAGCTGGTGGACCTTCCCCTTTGAGGAGACGGTTTGGTGTGTGCCTACTAAACTAAACCTCCAAGCTGTCAAACGAGCTGGCGGATAAATGCTGCTCTTTGACTTTACCTGTCCCTCCTCCCCAACTTGCTGTGAAGGGTCTGTGAGGTTTTCCTGGAGGTCCTTCCCCACACCTTTCTAAAGCCGGGCCCTCAGTTGCCAGGGTCCAGCCCCGGTGGATCCAGGGTAATTCGAAGGTGGGGACAGAATCAGCGTCCTAGGAAAAAACTTATTTAATTACAGAGAGAGGGATTAGAAAATTAGCAGAGAAAAAGAGGTTGAATAATTTGGTTTACATGGAATGCCAATCACCACCTACATAGGCCACAGGTGTCTTTCTGTTCTCCCAAAGGAGAGGAGGCACTGAGGCCTCCCCGGTCCGATCTTAGAAGCCCAGGCAAGACTAGTAGGCTTGGTGAGTACCCACGTACCAGATGGGAATTTGGCCAGAAAATAGG
This sequence comes from Capra hircus, assembly GCF_001704415.2. Classification (NCBI taxonomy): domain Eukaryota; kingdom Metazoa; phylum Chordata; class Mammalia; order Artiodactyla; family Bovidae; genus Capra; species Capra hircus. Next base: position 69,506,497 of record NC_030827.1, on the reverse strand, counting down.
AGAGAAAAAGAGGCTGAATAACTTGGTTTACGTGGGATACCAATAAAATTCCAAGACAAGGAATTTGCACCATCTATGTTGGGCCACCAGTGCCACGTGCATATCAGAAGGTGACCCTCCTTGGGCTCCTTCTCGTGTGGAACTTGAAAACCAGGGCAAGTAAGTATACATGGTGAGCACCCACGCTCCAGATGGGAATTCAGCCAGAAAAACGGAGAGCAAGAAAGAAGCGACATGGGGGAATCAGTCTTTCCAGAAACTGATCCCATTCCTTTATTTTTGGGTTTGCTTATATACCTTTTGTTACACATAGGGATGAATACAGAGTCACCTGGGGGTCAGCAGTCCTGACCTTTATCAAAATCAGGTGCTTCACATAAAGGTATAAAAAAAGGTCTTAGGGATTTTACATCATCTTATGGCCATGAAGCCTGCTGACATTTTATGATCCTTTCTTTCTGATAACCAAAAAACTTATTTTTCCCAAGGGTGTTTTTTCTTAAACCAGGCACCACCCTCCAAATAAAGTTGCATTCCTATAGGGTGAGGGTGTAGTGAGTTACAATCAAGAAAGGAATTTATTTAACCCAAGGTTAACATGATTAATCTTAAATGTTTATACTTCTTTCTCCTATATACTAGTTATATTCATTATAAGGGCAGGGAATATGGAGATTTAGCAGCAAACATCAGCCCAACAAATGAAACCCTTTCACCAATGTTCCCCTTAAGATCTATTTAGTCTTAAGATAGTGATAAAGTTACATTTTTGCATAGCAAGGACACAGTGATTTATAACAAAGTACAGTGATCTATAACAAAAGAGAAAATCCATTAACTCAAAAAGTCTAGTATTGCTAACATCAAAAACTACTATATTTCCTTTTCTATATTCCAAATACATTGATTAATATACTCCCAGGTGCCTAAGGATATGGAGGCCTGGCGGCAGTCATTGACTCAACAATGAGAAAAGCCCTATGCTAATTTAAGATTTTCAAAATACTCCAAACTCTCTGTGCTGTTTATGGCTGAGAGGTTGTCACACAAGCTAGCCTGTCAGCAAAGAGGTTTGACCTGAGACACCCTTGTCACACCCAGGGCAGGGAATTAGCAGCAATTATTGGCACAACAAATGAAAAACCCTTCACCCATATAATTCCTAACCAACCCACTATACTAACAATTTCCAACTTCCCAAAAGAATCTGCCTTCAGCAAGTCCAAAACATCTCATGCCTCTCACGATTGGGAGGCTATAAACAATCACATGTGGCCAGATGAACCCGTACAGGCAGGCTAGATAACCTTCAGAGGAGTTCATAAGTTGAAACACTCTTGTCATGACCAAGAATTTTTATTGACTTGGAGCTGTAAGTTAACTCCTTCTCTGAGAGAAATGGTGAAGGGGGAGAGCCCCCCGTAAAGTCAGAGGTATAGGTGAGAGCATAAAACAGACCCTGGTTTGGGGGGTAGATGCTTGGGAACAGGGGGTTTCCTGAGGCTCGATCCTGCCTTTGCGTTTGCTGAGCCTCTTTCCTCATGACCTTTGCCAAGGGCGGAGTTCCTCACGCTGGCTCCCGGCACTCAGTGGGCTCCCTTCCCTCCACCACCGTCCCATCGTCCTCTCTTGCACGCACCACCAGCTGCAGGCTGGCAGTCTCACACCCTTCTCAGTGGATCTGGGTTATCCTCTGCCCCCAGAGACAACATCCACCACTTCACACTGAGAGTCAAGGGCTTCTCCAAGGATGCTCATTGCTGTCTTGCCACCTGCTCTGTTCTCCTGGCCCTGGGATGCTCTCCATCTTGCCCTACTTCGAGCTCACCTCCTTCTATGACCCTCCACCTGTCAGCTTCAGCAACAGTTAGCTGCTTAGTCATGTCTGACTCTTTGCAACCTCATGGACTGTAGCCCGCCAGGCTCCTCTCCCCATGGAATTCTCCAGGCAAGAATACTGGAGTGGATTGCCATGCCCTTCTCTAGGGGATCTTTTCCAGCTTCAGTACAGAAATCCTGAATTCATTTCTCCCATCTGGTTCTGGCTTGGCTGTGGAACACTTCAGACCTGACCTGAAGGCTCTTGAATTCCACCTAAATGTGCAGCGTCTCTGCAGGTCTCTGCAGACCCCAGACTAGACTGGAACACGTCAGCTCTGATGTCAGGCTCTCTCTGCTGATGCGTCAAGGTCATATCAAAGTAAAGCGCAAGTCGCTCAGTCGTGTCTGACTCTTTGCAATCCCATGGACTATACTGTGCATGGAATTCTCCAGGCTGAACCCAGGTTTCCCGCTTTGCAGGGGGATTCTTTACCAGCTGAGCCACAAGGGAAGCCCAATGGTCATATCAGAAACCCCCCCAAACCTGGACTTTTATCACAGATCAGCTTCAGAGGCTTCATAAAGCCCCTGGTATCTTAGGCAAACTTCTGCGTGCAACTGTATTTTTCTTCAGAAAGGGTTCAGAACTCACATCAAATCTTAAAAAACCTAAAAATATCTGCAACCAAAGGATAAGAATTGGTGTTCTAGAGTTGGAGTGTGATGCCAGGTGTGATTAGGGACTTAATAGATGCCTTGCAAAAATAATGGGCTGAGAGTTTTGTTATGATTTGTTTGCTGTTTGTTTAACCTTCTTTACAACTGCAGCCCAGAAATGACCAGAAAGGCCACCTGGCCTCGTGGGCTTTCCCCCTCCATCGGCAATGACGGCCTCTTCCATTTTCCATTCCACCATCCAAACTGAGACGGTCAGCGGGAGAGGGCTGCCCAGAGCCCCGGTCAGCACCCATTATCCCCATGGGAGCGTTTCCAGGAGAACAGCAGGAGGAGGAGAGCCAGAGAAGGAAGAGGGACGGTCGAGTGACCAGTGGTCAGCTCAGACCTGAAGGCTGTCCTGCAGGAGGCCGGGATGGGGTCTGTCAGAGCAGCATAAACTGCTCATCAGGGCCCCTCTGATCTGAACCCACAAGCCCAGCCTGTTTACCTGCAAACTGTCATTTCAGACATGCCGGATGGAAAATTCAGCAGCTTTCTGAGATCCCTTCGCCTCCCTGATTGAAGGAAGGTGTTGCCCATCTGTAGAGGCACTGATGGTGGGCTCTTTTTCTGGACCCCAGCCCAGACCCTCTGCTGTGGACGTGGTTTGGGTTCCATTTCCAGGCATTTATGTCAACGTGACCCTCTCGCACTGACCCCAGGTGTTCAGAGCAGATTCATGACGGTGACCCCCAGATACGGCATAATCTGTGGATTGGCTCTGTTTAAACCACAAACACATCTGTTCTGTTAAAAAGAGTCTGTCTAAAGTGGTACCTAGGACTTTCCTGGTGGCTCAGCTGGTAAAGAATCTGCCGGCACTGCAGGAGACGTGGGTTTGATCCCTGGGTGGGGAAGATGCCCTGGAGGAGGGCATGACAACCTACTCCAGTATTCTGGCCTGGAGAATCCCATGGACAGAGGAGCCTGGCGGGCTGCAGTCCATGGAGCTGCAAAGAGTCGGACACGATTGAGCGACTAACCCCTCGCTTCAAAGTAGTACCTGATTGGCATTTAGTCCTTGTGTTTGTTTCCTGTGGCTTCCACAAAAAATGACCTCACACGTGGAAGCTGAAAGACAGCCTCCTGGACTTCTGAGCCAAAGTCTGCATCAAGGTGTTGAGCGGCTGCTCCCCCTGAGGCTCTAGGGCATGGTCCTGAGCAACTCCGGCCACTTGGGCCCCCGGCCCAGTCTCCTGTGTTCTCCCTGCTGTGCCCCTGCCCTCTTCTCTGTGCCCCTGCCCTCCCCCTCTGCACCCCTGTCCTCTTCTCTGTGCCCCTGCCCTCCCCGCTGCACCCCTGCCCTCCCCACTGCACCCCTGCCCTCTTCTCTGCACCCCTGCCCTCTTCTCTGCACCCCTGCCCTCTTCTCTGCACCCCTGCCCTCTTCTCTTCCTGCCATCCCCTGCCCCTCTTCTCTGCATCCCTGCCCTCCCCCTCTGCACCCCTGTCCTCTTCTCTGTGCCCCTGCCCTCTTCTCTGTGCCCCTGCCCTCCCCACTGCACCCCTGCCCTCTTCTCTGCACCCCTGCCCTCCCCCTCTGCACCCCTGCCCTCTTCTCTGCCACTGCCTCCCTGCACCCTGCCCTCTTCTCTGCACCCCTGCCCCTCCTGCACCTGCACCCCTGCCTCCTCTGCATGCCTCTTCTCTGTGCCCCCCCCCTGCCCCCCCCCCCTGCCCCTGCCCTCCCCACTGTGCCCCTGCCCTCTTCTCTGTGCCCCTGCCCTCCCCCTCTGCACCCCTGCCCTCTTCTCTGCAGCCCCTGCCCTCCCCACCTGTGCCCCCTGCCCTCTTCTCTGCTGCCCCCTGCCCCTCCCCCTGCCTGTGCCCCTGCCCTCTTCTCTGCCGCCCCCTGCCCCTCCCCCACTGTGCCCCTGCCCTCTTCTCTGTGCCCCTGCCCTCCCCCTCTGCACCCCTGCCCTCTTCTCTGTCCCTGCCCTCTTCTCTGCACCCCTGCCCTCTTCTCTGTGTCCCTGCCCTCCCCGCTGCACCCCTGCCCTCTTCTCTGCTTCCCGTGTGGACCGCCATGGGCTGAAGTACGCCACCTCACAAGTCACACTCTGCCACTCCCACAGTGATACGTTTGCAGATGGCCCTTTAGGAGGCAGTTGAGGTTAGCCGAGGTAGGTGACCAGTTAACCAAGGTAGTCTGTGTGCATGCGAGTGCTCAGTCATGCCCCGCTCTGCGACCCCAGGGACTGCAGCCTGCCGGGCTCCTCTGCCCATGGGATTCTCCAGGCCAGGATACTGGAGAGGGTTGCCATCTCCCTCTCCAGGGGATCTTCTCAGGACGGGGACTGAACCCACGTCTCTTGCACTGGCAGGCGGATTCTTTACCACTGTCAGCCTCTGAGTGGGGTCTTAATAGGGCTTATGTCCACGTAAGAAGATGACCCGAGCTCCCTCCCCACTTGGACACGCCAGGGACAGACCGTGCAAGGATGGAGGGAGAACACAGCCGTCCTCGCCGACTGCCAGGCTGGGCCACGCCCTGACCCCGGCCTGCTGGCCTCCGGAGCCGCGAGAAACACATCTCTGTCGGTTCAGCTGCTCAGTCTGCGGTATTTATTTTGGTCGCCTGAACTGACACCACCACTTTTCATTGGCTTTAGGGACCCCGAAACCAGGATGACCTCATCCCCAGGTCCTGAATGAGAGCTGCAAAGACTCTCCCCAAACAAGGTCACGCTCTCAGTTCCTGGGGAACATACCATTATGGGGGTCACCCTTCAACCACTACTCTTGTGAAGAACAGCACTTGGAGAATGCGATGAATACACCATCTATTTTTTTTTTCAGATACAACAGCGAGTATTTAATTAGATGAGGAACTCACAATATCATACATTTTAAAAGTTGAAAACGGTTATCAATGATGTAAAATGTCTAAGTAACATCTTTATTAGTCAACTGTCAGGCACACCCCTCCATACTTTTTCCCCACCTTTTATAGCTATGCACTCTTTATTTTCACTGTGACTGTCTTGATCACCCCCTTGTTTTTCGCTCACTTTCTGGGCAATATTGCCAGGTCACCTGCAGAATGAAGCACTTTTCTCTGGTGCCCATAACCAAGTCTCTTGCGACGCATTTGCCCATCAGGGGCCCTGGCTTTGGTGGCCCTGCTTGAGGATCCACATCCGCCACACCCGTGAGACCCTATGGCCAGTCCCTGTCCACCTGTGGGTGGTCTCAGACGGCCTTGGATGAAGAACACAGGAGGGCCCCCCGCCGAGGGGGCTGTGGTCTCCACGTCCTCAGGGAAAGCCTTCTTCTCCCAAGCAAATGGCAGAGTTCCTGTAAGTGGAACCCTGACTACGAGGCTTTTCTTCATCTCTGCTTTCTCATCCTGTGTGTCTCTTGATGTTGTCACTTCTGGGGTGAGCTTTTGGCTGTAGGATCTCATCAAGACTTGTGTGTTTGTAGTCTAGCAACCTCTCCACAGTTGCTGGGAACCCAGAGCATCCTGGGATTCGTGTTCTGATTATCAGGGAACTCTTACAGGAATGTGGCCCCTCCTGCTCGTGGAGAGAGGTGGAGGCGGGCTCCAATGCTGAGGTCTCCATCACGACCCCACGTCTGGGCCAGAATCCACGAGAAATGCCCCAGGAGCCTCATCCAGAAAACAAACCAAAAACACGCTGGAGATCGTTACTTGAATCAGTCTTCAGCTTTCCATTTTGGAATGTCTCCTTTCCTGTTTGAATCTGACACCACGTACACATTTCCCGAGGCTCCTGGAAGGCTTTGCCTCCTTCCTTCGCAGGGTCCAGTTATGTTTTTGTTCATTCAACTTGCTCCACAAATTCTCCAAAATGACTTAGGAAATCTTGAATAAGTTTAACTTATTTGGGGTTTAACAGCTTTCCCAGAAAAAAAGCATTTTTTAGGAAACACACATTATTCTTCTGATGTAATATTTTCAAATGCAAACAAGGTTCAGTACAATGGAAACAGTGACAAACTTTACTTTCTTGGGCTGCAAAGTCACTGCAGATGGTGACTGCAGCCGTGAAATTAAAAGATGCTTGTTCCTTGGAAGAAAAGCTATAACCAACCTAGGCAGCATATTAAAAAGCAGAGACATTACTTTGCTGACAAAGGTTCACATAGTCAAAGCTATAATTTTTCCAGTAGTCATGTGTGTATGTGAGAGTTGGACCATAAAGAAGACTGAGTACCAAAAAATTGATTCTTTTGAACTGTGGTGTTGGAGAAGACTCTTGAGAGTCCCTTGGACTGCAAGGAGATCAAACCAGTCAACCTTAAAGGAAATCAACTCTGAATATTCATTGGAAAGACTGAAGCTGAAACTCCAATACTTTGGCCACTTGATGCGAAGAACTGACTCATCTAAAAAGACCGTGATGCTGGGAAAGATTGAAGGCAGGAGGAGAAGGGGACGACGGAGGAGGAGATGGTTGGATGGCATCACCGACTCAATGGCCATGAGTTTGAACAAACTCCAGGACACGGGGAAAGACAGGGAAGAGAGGCATGCTGCCATCTATGTGACCAGGAAGAGTCAGACACAACTGAACTGAACATCTTTCAGGATTTGAAATGGCTCAACTGGCATTCTATCACCTCCACTAGCTTTGTTCATAGTGATGCTTTCCAAGGCCCACTTGACTTCACATTCCAGGATGTCTGCCTCTAGGTGAGTGATCATACCATCATGATTATCTTGGTCATGAAGATCTTTTTTGTACAGTTCTTCTGTGTATTCTTGCCACCTCTTCTCACAGGATTGGAAAAGGTCAGTTTTCATTCCAATCCCAAAGAAAGGCAGTATCAAAGAATGCTCAGACTACCATACAATTGCACTCATCTCACAAACTAGTAAAGTAATGCTCAAAATTCTCCAAGCCAGGCTTCAGCAATACGTCAACTGTGAAATTCCTGATGTTCAAACTGGTTTTAGAAAAGGCAGAGGAACCAGAGATCAAATGGCCAACATCCCCTGGATCATCAAAAAAGCAAAGAGAGTTCCAGTAAAACATCTATTTCTGCTTTATTGACTATGCCAAAGCCTTTGACTGTGTGGATCACAATGAACTGTGGAAAAGTCTGAGAGAGATGGGAATACCAGACCACCTGACCTGCCTCTTGAGAAACCTATATGCAGGTCAGGAAGCAACAGTTAGAACTGGACATGGAACAACAGACTGGTTCCAAATAGGAAAAGGAGTACTTCAAGGCTGTATATTGTCACCCTGCTTGTTTAACTTCTATGCAGAGTACATCATGAGAAATGGTGGGCTGGAAGAAACACAAGCTGGAATCAAAATTGCCAGGAGAAATATCAATAACCTCAGATATGCAGACGACACCACCCTTATGGCAGAAAGCAAAGCCGAACTAAAAAGCCTCCTGATGAAAGTGAAAGAGGAGAGTGAAAAAGTTGGCTTAAAGCTCAACATTCAGAAAACTAAGATCATGGCATCTGGTCCCATCACTTCATAGGAAATAGATGGGGAAAGAGTGGAAAGAGTGTCAGACTTTATTTTTTTGGGCTCCAAAATCACTGCAGATGGTGACTGCAGCCATGAAATTAAAAGACGCTTACTTCTTGGAAGGAAAGTATGACCAACCTAGATAGCATATTCAAAAGCAGAGACATTACTTTGCCAACAAAGGTCTGTCTAGTCAAGGCTATGGTTTTTCCTGTGGTCATGTATGGATGTGAGAGTTGGACTATGAAGAAGGCTGAGCCCTGAAGAATTGATGCTTTTGAACTGTGGTGTTGGAGAAGACTCTTGAGAGTCCCTTGGATTGCAAGGAGATCCAACCAGTCCATCCTAAAGGAGATCAGTCCTGGGATTTCTTTGGAAGGAATGATGCTGAAGCTGAAACTCCAGTACTTTGGCCACTTCACGTGAAGAGTTGACTCATTGGAAAAGACTCTGATGCTGGAAGGATTGGGGGCGGGAGGAAAAGGGGACGACAGAGGATGAGATGGATGGATGGCATCGCCAACCCGATGGACGTGAGTCTGTGTAAATTCCGGGAGATGGTGATGGACAGGGAGGCCTGGCGTGCTGCGATTCATGGGGTCGCAAAGAGTCAGACACGATTGAGCGACTAAACAGAACTGAACTGAACATCTTGAATTAACTGATAACACCCAAGTCTGTCCCAGAGAATGACAGCAATGTAGACTGGCCAACTGTCAGGGAGGATAAAAGTATGGTGGGAAATGGGGAGGAGGGGGACTCTAATCTAGACGTGGCCTCCTTGTGGTGACGCTCCCATCATCCTAGCCCTTCAGTCACCTGGGGGCAGGGCTCGGGGAACGTTGAAGGGGAGGAAGGAGACCCCCGGCCCCCATCAGCATTGGCTGCCTCGGCTGCCCACCTCCACAGTGGGGAAGGGAAAGGGGGAGTCCCTCGCAATCATTCCCTCTCTTCTGAGAAGAGAAGTGGGCCATGGGGGTCCCCGCCATGCACGCAGGCAGCCCAGCTCGCTGCAGGGTGTGAGGGCATCGGCGCGTCTCTGTGCCCACACACGGGCAGAGAACCACGGCCAGTGCTTGGGGGACAGCCCGACTGGGGCTCCCTGGCCAGTGGGGGTCCTCTGGCCCTGGCGGGGTCCAGGAGGGGCTCCAGATAGTGCTTCTGGAGTAACTGGAAGTACTGCTCAGACGTAGGCACTGCCACCTACCCTCTCCACGGGGGGCCAGACGCAGTTGATCCGGCCCACAAGCTGCCAGTGATGCAGGGCAGGGGATCCTGCCCTGGGATCTGCCACCCGGGGGCCCAGACATGCCATCAGTTCACGGCGGACACTCTATGCCCTCACCCCTCACCTCGTTCCACCACCTCTGGGGTTCCTCACTGCCCTCATGGGGCCTGATCACATTGCTCACAGACCTGGCCGTGGCCACTGGGGAGACAAGATTGCAAGGCTCCGAGCAGAGGGCTGGGGTCTCTGCGCAGAGCCTGCCTTAGTGGGTGGGCAGCTTGGGAGCGCGTCTGCACACGCAGGAAGATGCGCGTCCTTTGCCAGGACCCAGGGCCAGCTCTATCGCCATAACATTTTAAACCAGTGACATAAGTATCTATCATTTCACTATATATAAATTTTTTAATATTTCCAATATGGATGATGCTGAATGTGGGATTTCATGAGATATGATTCCACTTAGCCTGGGGGCCTTTTGATTCCTCTGACTTTTTTTTTTTATCAGGTTTCATCAGCTTTATTGGAAAATGGGCTGGGGCCTTATTGGAAGATGGGTAGAAATTTGTCAAACACTTAGCCATGCTCAGCGTCCTTGGCTGCTCAGACATAATGTGTGCAGCAGGCTTTGGACATGGAGAGAGCCTAGAATGTTCTCTGCTAGGGAAGAATCTGTGGATAAGCGTAAACACAGAATAAAATTCTTCCTTACATGTATAGCAACTCATACAGGAGAATGGGAGGTCGGCCAAAAAAAGGCAGATATGATTATAATGCCTCTATTAGAATCAATGAAAACCACAAATATTTTCAAACTGGAATTAGGGAAAACCGAGACAGGCTGAAAATCTTTCTTAAATGAACAAGCATAGGAGAGAATTTCTTTCTTAAAAGGGAAGAGGCAGGAGAGACCTGAAGGTGAATGGAAATTGTGAGACCATATCCAGGTTTGGAACGTGGGATGAAGTGGGGACCAGGGGTGCAGGGCAGGACAGGGCGAGGTCTCGGAAAATGCCCTGGAGTGGGTTTCAAGGGCCCGGTCACTAGCCTCAGGCTTACAGCGTGGGGTGAAGTGGGGACTGGAGCAGTGGGCAGGCCACAGCGAGGTCTCAGAAAACGCCCCTGGGTGGGATTTGGAGACCGGTCACTAGCCTTGAGCACCGCAGAGACAGCCCTCCCCCCGCCCCTGGGGAGACTGTTTAGAGCAGGGGTTCTCTGAGTAGGGCCCCTGCCCAGCAGCACCGGCTTCCTGGGAACTTGCTAGAAATGCAGAGCCCCAGGTCCACATAGACCTGCTGGATGAGAAAGCAGGAGTGGGGCTCAGCGGTCTGGTAAGCAGTCATCGGGTTTGGGGGGGTGGGTCCCAATATGCAGTCCATTTGAGAAGCCGTGTCCTAAAATGGCATTACTCCAGGACAGTGAGCGTGAGCCCAGCAATGCCTGTGCGTGTGGTGGGGGGTTGGGGCAGGGGATGAAAACGGAGTAGAGAGTAGAATTTTGGTGGTAAAACATATTCTTCCCAGATAGAGGGCGACTGACCGACCACACGGAAGGGCGGCTCTGAAGGGAGCGTCAGCGCAGCTGGGGCAGGGCTCCAGGTGGGCACAGCTGTCCTCCTCTGAGGAAGGGAAGGGGGCTGAGGATGACTCGGGGGCACGGGCTGACGGAGCGAGAGGAGCAAAGACATGGTCCCCGCTGGCTTTCCTGGCTGTGACTTTGAGACCTGGCTCCCCTAGGCTGCAGCTTCACGCGCGCCTGCCCGCAGTCTGCAGCTTCCCTGCAGCTGGCTGCGGTCAGACCTGGGAAAGGTCTGATCAGGTCTTCAGCGAGTCTGAAGACTTCCTTTGTCAGGAAAAGAGCCACTCGGAGCGAGGCTCTGCGTGACGTAGCTGAAATCTTCTGGCCCGTTTCTGATGCCGGGAGCTGGGTGCTCTTCCAAGGAGTACGGGGCTCTTCTAAGGAGACTGGGGGCGTCTTGGGCACCATCCATGGTGTCACCAGTGTCAGGGTACTGCAGAAGCTAAATGTTCCATGCAAAGCTGACCAAAGGGACTTTTCAATGTCGATTTCTTTGTAGCAGGGGGGCATGGTTTATCATTTACCCTTGGGATCCCTTTAGAGGGAAGACACAGCTCTGACACTAATTCCAGAGCCCCTTCTCCATCCGATAGAGGATGTAATACATGGATGGGAGAAGCAGAGACCCAAGCCACTGAATACCAGGAAATAATTCATATCAAACTTGCCAAAGGCTTTTTCAAATGTCTGAACATCTTCAGTCACCACAACAGACCAAAAGATAGGCAACCACCCCTTTAAGGAAAAAATGAGCAAACGCTTCCAAGAAGGCCTTGTTCAAGCAGAGACACGTTGGTCTGTGGAGTCCCTCACCGCAGGTCCCCTCGTCTGCCTGGGTGGGTTCCCCTGTCTCAGAGCAACAGCTCTGCGTTCAGGACGCCTTGCACGTCAGCGGGAACGTGCTGCATTAAGGCCCCCGTCACTGACACGGCCGACACGTCACTCCTGAGCCCGGTCAGGAGGAAGTGGATGCAGCCTCGTCAATGAGAGCAGCAAGTAGGAGGGTCCCACGTTAAAGAGGTTCGAGTCCGACCAGGGCATTCTTACACAAGTAATGTGTGGTTTCTGCATAGTTAGTGTATCTCTGCAGTAAGCCAGGAGTTAAATAGAACTAAAAAAGAGAGAGAGAGATAGAGACACAGAGGACCAAGGGAAAGGGGCGAAAAGACATAACAGAAAGACAGGTGACCGCAGGTGGAGATGCCCCAGCCTGTAATAAACGGAGAAGAGATGGTTCTGCATGGGAAGAGGCTGTCCAGGGGTCAGCATGCGTCCCCCAGGGCCCACGGGGGCTGGCGGCTGGGCCAAGAGAGAGTGATGTCATCAACCACAGGCCTGGCCGTCCCCAGCCACATGGCCCACGGCCTGCTTGTGGCGTCTCCCAATCAGCTGCACTCACAGCCCCGAGGCAGCTCTCCTAGCCTCACCCACAAACCCTCTTCCTCTACCCCCTGCTCAGTGGGAGCCACCCTGGACCCTTCCCTCTCCTCGCCCCACACTCAGGGTCACTGCCTGGAGTCGCGACCCCTCCTGCGTGTCTTTAAAGTCTGCCCGGCAGCTTCTCCCCTGACTTCCCGCACGGGCTCCGGGACCTGGGCTGCAAACCTTTGCTTATCTCAGCCCCTCACGTCTGCTGGCAAACCTCACAGAGGAGCTACCACAGTGGCTGCCAGGGAAACTTGGTGGAAGAAACGCTCTTTCTGCTCACGTGATGGTCGCAAATGTTGTTGTTGTTCAGTTGCTCAGTCGTGTCCCATTTTTTGTGGCCCCCCATGGACCGCAGCACGCCAGGCCTCCCTGTCCATCACCAACTCCCGAAGCCTGCTCAGACTCGTGAGCACTGAGTAGCTGATGCCATCCAACCACCACAACCTCTGTCGTCCCCTTCTCCTCCCACCTTAAATCCTTCCCAGCATCAGGGTCTTTTCCAATGAGCCGGTTCTTCCCATCAGGTGGCCAAAGTATTGGAGTTTCGGCTTCAACATTAGTCCTTTCAATGAGTATTCAGGACTGATTCCTTTAAGATTGACTGGTTGGATCTCCTTGCAGTGCAAGGGACTCTCAAGAGTCTTCTCCAACGCCACAGTTCAAAAGCATCAATTCTTCAGTGCTCAGCTTTCTTTATAGTCCAACTCTCACATCTGTACATGACTACTGGAAAAACCATAGCTTTGACTAGATGGACCTTTGTTGGCAAAGTAATGTCTCTGCTTTTTAATATGCTGTCTAGGATGGTTATAGCTTTTCTTTGAAGCAGCAAGCGTCTTTTACTTTCATAGCTGCAGTCACCATCCACAGTGATTTTGGAATCCAAGAAAACAAAGTCTGTCACTGTTTCCTTTGTTTCCCCATCTATTTGCCACGAAGTGATAGGACCAGATGCCATGATCTTCCTTTCTTGAATGTTGAGTTTTAACCCAGCTTTTTCACTCTCCGCTTTCACTTTCATCAAGAGGCTCTTTAATTTCTCCTCAGTTTCTGCCATAAGGGTGGTATCATCTGCATATTTGAGGTGTGTGATATTTCTCCTGGAAATCTTTTGGAAATTTTGGAAAGTTAGCTATTTAATAAGTCAGATATTATCCTTTTCTAAGGCATCAGAAAGCCTACCATACTGGATCCCCAGACTGACACAATATCACAGGCCTTGCTCTGAGCTGTGACTTCTTATTTAGCAGGGAACGAACTGCCCACTCAGAAGCCACCAGGCCCAGACACTAGGTGCCAGGGGCCCCTTTCATCTTCTGGTGGAGAAAGGGGGCTCCCCATCCACCCCCATGACCTCCAGCCCCAGGCAGTTGGATGGGGCCATGACTGGTTCCAGTCATGAGAGGTGAAAGGAAGTGATGAGATTCCCTTCTGGTGAAGTAAAAGCCAGCATGGGGGTCTCTAGAGGTCACAGCTACAAGATGGGTGGCCTCCACCAATCTGGGTCCCCAAATGTTTCTGTGGAGCAGAGATGCCCACTTTCTGACGCATGTTTGGCACCTATGCTGACCAAAATAAACCTTGAAATGCCAAGGCCCAAGAATTTGGAGTTAACTTGTTATTTCTCTGCTCTGACACCTCCCCGTGGCCTTGTGGACAAAGACCCGCTTTATCCCCGTGACTTCCTCTCCAGGCCGAGACTGCCGACTCCCCCTCTCCTTGCTCACTGCCTTCCTTGCTCTCTGGGCTCAGGCCGCACAGTGCTGGATGTGGAGCCTTGCCCGTGCCAGTATTCTTCCTGCCATCAGCCTGTTGTCCTAGAAAACAAGCGTCCTGGTTTATCTGCACTCTTCCTCCCCATCTCCTTGAAGTACCACTGCTCACTAGTCGCTAGGTTTCATCAGTGTCCTATTACGATCTGTCCTCACCTATCTCAGCTCTAGTACCTCCTGCAAAATGCCAGGCTGGATGAAGCTCAAGCTGGAATCAGGACTGCCAGGGAGAGAGACCAACAACTGCAGATATGCAGATGATACCACTCTAACAGCAAAAAGTGAAGAGGAACTGAAGAGCTCTTGATGAGGGTGAAAGAAGAGAGTGAAAAGCTGGCTTAAAACTCAACATTCAAAAAAATACTATCACGGCATCCAGTCCCATCACTTCATGGCAAACAGATGGGGGGCGGGTGGAGTTTAAACAGTGACAGACTCTACTTTCTTGGGCTTCAAAATCACTGCAGATGGTGATTGCAGTCATAAACTAAACACGCTTGCTCCTTGGAAGAAAAGCTATGAGAAATCTCAGTTCAGTGCCTGAGTCGTGTCTGACTCTGCGACCCCATGAACCACAGCGTGCCAGGCCTCCCTGTCCATCACCAACTCCTGGAGTCCACCCAAAACCATGTCCATTTTATCAGTGATGCCATCAAACCATCTTATCCTCTGTCATCCCCTTCTCCTCACACCTCCAATCTCTCCCAGCATCAACGTCTTTTCTACTGAGTCAGCTCTTCACATCAGGTGGCCAAAGTATTGGAGTTTCAGCTTCAAAATCAGTCCCTCCAATGAACACCCGGGACTGATCTCCTTTAGGATGGACTGGATGGATCTCCTTGCAGTCCAAAGGACTCTCAAGAGTCTTCTCCAACACCACAGTTCAAAAGCAATTCTTTAGCACTCAGCTTTCTTTATAGTCCAACTCTCACAACCATACATGACCACTGGAAAAACCATAGCCTTGACTAGATGGACCTTTGTTGGCAAAGTAATATCTCTGCTTTTGAATATGCTGTCTAGGTTGGTCATAACTTTCCTTCCAAGGAGTAAGCGTCTTTTAATCTCATGGCTGCAATCACCATCTGCAGTGATTTTGGAGCTCCCAAAAATAATGTCTGACACTTTTTCCACTGTTTCCCCATCTATTTCCCATGAAGTGATGGGACCGGATGCCATGATCTTCGTTTTCTGAATGTTGAGCTTTAAGCCATCTTTTTCACTTTCCTCTTTCACTTTCATCAAGAAGCTCTTTAGTTCTTCTTCACTTTCTTCCATAAGGGTGGTGTCATCTGTATATCTGAAGTTATTGATATTTCTCCCAGTAATCTTGATTCTAGCTTGTGCTTCCTCCAGCCCAGCATTTCTCATGATGTTCTCTGTATATAAGTTAAATAAGTAGGGTGACAATATACAGCCTTGAAGTACTCCTTTTCCTATTTGGAACCAGTCTGTTGTTCCATGTCTAGTTCTAACTGTTGCTTCCTGACCGGTGTACAGATTTCTCAGGAGGCAGGTCAGGCGGTCTGGTATTTCCATCTCTTGAAGAAGTTTCCACAGTTTACTGTGATCCACATAGTCAAAGGCTTTGGCATAGTCAATAAAGCAGAAATAGATGTTTTTCTGGAACTCTCTTGCTTTTTCCATGATCCAGCAGATGTTAGCAATTAATCTCTGGTTCCTCTGCCTTTTCTAAAACCAGCTTGAACATCTGGAAGTTAATGGTTCACATATTGCTGAAGCCTGGCTTGGAGAATTTTGAGCATTACTTTACTAGTGTGTGAGATGAGTGCAATTGTGCGGTAGTTTGAGCATTCTTTGGCATTGCCTTTCTTTGGGATTGGAATGAAAACTGACCTTTTCCAGTCCTGTGGCCACTGCTGAGTTTTCCAAATTTCCTGGCATCTTGAGTACAGCACTTTCACAGCATCATCTTTCAGGATTTTAAATAGCTCAACTGGAATTCCATCACCTCCACTAGCTTTGTTCGTAGTGATGCTTCCTAAGGCCCACTTGACTTCACATTCCAGGATGTCTGGCTCTAGGTGAGTGATCACACCATTGTGATTATCTGGGTTGTGAAGATCTTTTTTGTACAGTTCTTCCACGTATTCTTGCCACCTCTTCTTAATATCTTCTGCTTCTGTTAGGTCCACACGTTTTCTGTCCTTTATTGAGCCAGTCTTTGCATGAAATGTTCCTTGGTGTCTCTATTTTTCTCAAAGAGATCTCTAGTCTTTCCCATTCTATTGTTTTCCTCTATTTCTTTGCATGGATCACTGAGGAAGGCTTTCTTATCTCTCCTTGCTCTTCTTTGGAACTCTGGGCAGCATATCAAAAAGCAGAGACATCACTTTGCTGACAAAGGCACGTCTAGTTAGCACTATGTGTTTTCCAATAGCCCCGTATGGGTGTGAGATTTAGTCGATAAAGAAGGCTGAGTGCTGAAGCATTGATATTTTCAAACTGTGGTGTTGGAGAAGACTCTTGAGAGTCCTTTGAACAGTAAGGAGATCAAACCAGTCAATCCTGAAGGAAATCAACCCAGAATATTCATTGAATGGACTGATCTTGAAGCTGAAGTTGAAGCTGAAGCTCCAATACTTTGGCCACCTGATGTGAAGAGCCAACTCATTGGAAAAGATCCTGATGCTGGAAAGATAGTTTAAGAGAAGAAAAGAGCTACAGAGGATGAGATGATTGGATGGCATCAACAACTCAATGAACATGAGTTTCAGCAAACTCCGGGAGATAGTGAAGGACAGGGAAGCCTGGTGGGCTACAGTTTATGGGGTTGCAAAGAATCGGGCATGACCTAGAAACTGAACAACAGCATCTTAGCTCCACCAGTACGGCATGATTTCCCATCCCTGAGTGAATATGAGCCCACACTTGCCGATTACAGTATATTTTTGAGCGTCATGAGGTAACAAATCCTTGATATCTCACCTACTTTTGTAACTCAAATATTGTGGCCAGAACATCGTGTTTAGAAGACACACATATCTGTTGAATGAAGTCATGTGTATCCTTTTGCTCTCTCTTCTATGTCAGGAAACCAAATTGTTGTGTGACTCTGATGAGAATCCTTAACCTTTTCAGGTCTTTGTTCCTTTGTCTATATTGGGATAAACTTTAACCATCTTTCTGACTCAAATTTCTCATTAACTCAGGCTTAACTATGTTTAGCAAGATGACATCTTGATAAAAGGGTTCACACTTCTGTTCTCTTCCCCAAATCTCCTAACACATTCTATTGTCCACAAATCTTTTCACTTCCTGAGTTTTTACTAATGAACAAAGGAATATCTAACTGAAAAAAAAAAAAAAAAACGTAATGAATATATTCACTCTTTGAATTCTTTCAGCTGCAAAGATGTAAATGTTGACGAAAAGTTCATGAGTTTGTTGTTTTTACAAAATGATGACAACGTACTTTCTCCTAGTTGTGATAGAATAGCTAGCATTGGGTGAGCCCTCCTGCTATCAAATAAGAACACTGAATGGTTTTGAGGCACTGGGGAGCAGGCACAGTCTGGGGGTCTCTGTGGGAACCTGTAGCTGAGGACTGGTCCGAATATACTCAAGGTGAAGTTTACTTTGAAAGCAGGGTAGAAGTATGAGGTTAAGCAGTGCGGAGAGACATGGGTTTCCAGACCAGTCAGAGAGAAGCAAACTCAAGGACTTCCAGCCTCCTGCTGAGGCAGGAGAAAGACCGAGACACAGAGCTAAAGACTGTGACTTAGCTGAAGGCCTTCTCTCGGCCCATGTTAACAAAATATTAATACAAAGGTGAGCATAACACCAGTCACAGGAAAGAGTTTGGAGACTTAGTCAGGTCAAGTTAGACAGACTTGGTAAATACCTCACCTTTCCATCTGTCTAGTCACACAAAACATTAAAACCAAGTCTAAAATCTTCACAGTAACCGTCAACAACTAAACTGTATTGTATAAATGAGGTCTTTACCCGTCAACATTCTCCAGAGGAATGTAGTGAAGAGACTTTATGGTACATTATCCTCAATCAAAAATGGCTTGTCATGTATAGAAATCTAAAAATGTGACCCATAGTCAGGAAAAATGTCAAACTATAGAAATATACCTTGAGACGGTGCAAATGTTGGATTTGGGAGGCACAAGTATTTAAAGCAGATATAAATATGTCCAAGGATGTAAAAGAAAATATGGTCCTACTGAGTGAACAGATAGTGAATCTCAGATGAAAAATAGCAATTATTAAATAAATAAAAAACCTAGAACTGAAGATAACAATATCTGAAATGAAAACAGTTGCTATTACAGAGAACTTAGCATCAGATTAAATATGACAGAACAGTGGTCAGTGGCCTGAGACAGAGCAATAAATAGTTACCCAACGTGAAAAAAGAAACGAAGAAATTATTGGATAGAGTCTCACTGATTTCTCAGACAACAGTAGTGAAATACACTAAGTTGGTGTTCCCAATAGAATTTCAAGGATGAAGCAGAAGAAAAAATTGACCCCAAACTCTGCTAATTTGATGAAAGCACACCAATACACAGAATCAAGATCAACCAAATCCAAGTAGAATAAACACAGAGTAAACCACACCTGGGAACATCAAAGTCAAATGGATGAAACCCAATATATAGAAAAGTGTTTTGAAAGCAGCCAAAAAAATGTATAAATAGGAAAACAACGGTACAAACGATGCCTATATGCTCATCAAAAGCACTCTAAGGCCAGGAGACTAAATGGCATTTTTAAATTGATAATGGAAAAACCTGCTAACATTCTGTAAGCAAACATACTCCTCAAAAATTGGAATAAGGTAAACACATTTTCAGATAAGCAGAAAAATGAGAGAAACTGGTGTGGGAGCTGAGCTGCCAGAGTGCCTGCATTACGAGAAATGCTAACAGATGATCTTCAGGTTGAAGGAAGGCCCCACATGGCAACTTAGGTCTAAAGGAAAAAACATAAAGAGCATGAAGAATTTGCAACTGTGCATATACAAAATAATGATGTAAGTGACTGAAATTTTCCAGTGTACAGAGCAAGGATTTCAGATGCTTTTGAAGTTGCCTTTCCTTATGCTTAATGGTATGTGCCCAGTTGTGTCCAAATCCTTGAGACCCCATGCACTGTAGCCCTACCAGGCTCCTCTGTCCATGGGTTTTTCCACTGGAGTGGGGTGCCGTTTCCTACTCCAGGGGACCTTCCTGACCAGGGATTGAACTGGTGTCTCTTGTATCTCCTGCACTGGGAGGCAGATTCTTTACCACTGAGCCAGACATCACACTAAGTTTATCCAATCTAAAAGAAAGAAAAAAAAAAGATTATTTTTAGCTCTAAAAAGAGAGCAATAAAGATTATATAGACAGATGCTCTAGTGTTTCAGTTTGAAAATAAGCTGTCACTTTAAAAGTCATCAATTATGTAGAAGTATTCCTTATATCAGGCTTCCCGCATAGCTCAGTTGGTAAAGAATCTGCCTGCAGTGCAGGAGACCCCGGTTCAATTCCTGGGTCGGGAAGGTCTGCTGGAGAAGGGATAGGCTACCCACTCCAGTATTCTTGGGCTTCCCTGGTGGCTCAGCTGGTAAAGAATCCACCTGAAACGCAGGAGACCTGGGTTGGGAGATCCCTTGGAGAAGGGAAGGGCTACCCATTCCAGAATTCTGGCCAGGGTTGCAAAGAGTAGGACAGGATTGAGTGACTTTTACTTCGATTTCACTTTCATTTGTTATATCGGGCTTCCCAGGTGGCGCTACTGGTAAAGAACCCACCTGCCAGTTCAGGAGACATAGGAGATATGGGTTGGATCACTGGGTCAGGAAGATCCCCTGGAGGAGGGCACAGCAACCCACTCCAGGATTCTTGCCTGCAGAATCCCACGGACAGAGAAGCCTGGTGGGCTAGTCCATGGCAAAGAATCGGACACGACTGAAGCGACTTAGCAGGCGTGCACCCCTTCCTTATATCAGCATCTTCCTGACTCTCACGCACAAGCTCTGCGTCACATGGATTTTCCCATCATGAGGTCAAACGTAAGAAGATGCTGCACAGAAATGGCACGCCTCAGGACAGCCCCACAAGAGCTGGAACTCTTGTTCCCAAGCTCTCTCCTGCTCTTCTTAGAGAAACCACCACTCTCGCCCCTACATACGACGCTAAGAGTCCTTCACTGGGCTCCCACACGTCACCACCCACGGGATATAGTCTCTGCTCTTTCATTTATTTATGAAAGCATTTTGTTCAATATAAATGCATTGAGCACTCACCGTATAGCAGATGTCGTGATAAGGAGGGGAGACATCAGATGGGTAAACAGAGGCAAACCCTGGCCCTTCTGGAGACTGGGTCTTCCGAAGGCCACTCCCACAGCCTCTGTTTCGCTCCGTCAATCCCACACACTCATCCTGTTTGGAAGCTTCCATTTCTGGGCCGACCTGAGCAGGAGGAATATTGGGGCCACTCTCTGCCTCTCCAGGATGGCACTGCAGGGGCAGAATGAAGAAAGGACCTGGGTAAGACTTTGCCATGAGTGGCGATCACTGACATTGTTGGGGCCCTATGGACTTCCTCTCAGCACTCAGCACTTCTGTAAACCTGAGGACTTTGTTCTGCAAAATCGCTTTTGCCTGCCTGAGAGCTCTCTCTGGCTGAGGGCATGCTCGGTCCGCATGCGGTGGGGCGAGAGGTGCCTGAGAACTAACTCTCCGGCAGCCCTTGGCGACGGATGGGAGCTGGCAGGGAAGGACCCCACCCTCTGCAGTGATGCGCAGAGTGCGCCAGCGCCCCGGGCCGGCAGGGCTCACTCATCTGTTGGTACACCCTCTCCCGGTCTATCCCCCTCTCCATCACTTCTCTCTTCTCCCCAAGCACTTGCATGTCCTCAAACCTTCGTGTCCAGCTCTGCTGCGGGGCTCACACTCAGACCCTTCCGGGCTCGCGGGTTTGCACTCCCGGCTCCTCCTTCTCAGCGGTGCTGCGCCGCTTTTACTGCCTTTCTGCCACGTAACGTGCTTTCTGCCACGTAACGTGCTTTCTCCCACGTAACGTGCTTTCTCCCACGTAACGTGCTTTCTCCCACGTAACGTGCTTTCTCCCACGTAACGTGCTTTCTCCCCACCGTGGCCCTTGCCCCAGCAAGCGGAAATCAGGCCCAAGTCTCCCAGCTGCTATGTGAATAAGGCTCCCTCTTGTTTTCAATCCTGAAGACACAGTTGCTGACTCCCAGCCGATGCCCCAGGCCAGATACTCGTATCAGTGAGATGACTCCTTCTCAGTGAGTCCATGTATCGCCTGGGGGTGTAGAAAGTGGTCATTGCTCCTCACACCGGCAGGGTCTTGATCACAGACTCCAGGTTGTAACAACTGAGCCACTTTATCTCCCTTAGGTTGTTTATTTCCATCTAATTCTCGATAGCTCAAATGAGCAAAGTCAGATTGCTGGTGCCTGCCACTTGGTCTCCTGCCCAGAATCCTCCGCACACCTTTTGATAAGAAATTCTAAACCCTGTGAAATTGGCTGTGTGGTGGCAATTGGATGGATATTTGCATCCTTGTCAAGCTCAGCCCGGCAGCAAGTTGCAAGTGAGCTGCAGGAGGTGGAAACATTTTCTTTAAATTTTTTCAGCATTTTTGTGTATTTATTTCAGAGTTTGCAAAAGCTCTGTAATACCGAAAAGGGCCTCTGGGTATACATAAAATACTTAAATATCACATATCCAGTATCAGCCAAACTGGAAGCTCCCCAACAAGTGAAATCCGCTCCTGTGATTTTTGACAAAGTACCCAGGAACATACTTCTTCAGGTGCTTTCTACTACTTCAGAATTCATTTATTTCAAAGACTAGAATTTTGATAATATCCAGTGTAGGAATGATGGTGAAGGACCAGCCAGGGAAAGTTGTAAATTAATTTAGTGAGAGGGAAAATAAAGATTTTAAAATATATTTACATTTATTTTTGAACTTCATTCTGAAAAGTTTTTGTCTTAGTGATTACTGACTGCCAATAGATGACCCCCAAATTTAGCGACTTTAAATGATGAGTATCTGTTTTCTTGTTATTTCTGTAAGTCAGCCATCCATGTTCAGCTTAGCTAGACCCCAGCTCATGGTTTGCCACAGGTGTGATCACAGTGTCGTCTGGAGCCAGTCATCTCATCCTCACTGGTCAGCTGGGACTGGATGTCCTGGTTGTCGACCGGACTCAGACCTCAGTGGCTGTTGTCTCAGGTCCAAGTCCTCAGGGAACAGCATCCTAGCTACCAATCTGCACAGGGGTCAACTCTATCACCAGAGTTGCATGGTGTGCTCTATTTTGTAATCAAATAGTATTTAACCATACATTAAATACTACTTAATCAAAGATTATTTAACCAGAACTCTAAAAGCACTGCCAATGGTGACTGCAGCCATGAAATTAAAAGATGCTTGCTCTTTGGAAGGAAAGCTATGACAAACCAAGATAGCATATTAAAAAAGCAGAGATATTACTTTGCTGACCAAGGTCCATATAGTCAAGGCTATGGTTTTTCCAGTAGTCATGTATGCATCTGAGAGTTGAGCCATAAGGAAGTCTGAGCACTGAGGAATTGAAGCTTTTGAGCTGTGGTGTTGGAGAAGACTCTTGAGAGTCCCTTGGACTGCAAGGAGATCCAACCGGTCCATCCTAAAGGAAATCAGTCCTGAAAATTCATTGGAAGGACTGATGCTGAAACTCCAATCCTTTGGCCCCCTGGTAGGAAGAGCTGACTCATTAGAAAAGACTCTGATGCTGGGAAAGATTGAGGGCAAAAGGAGACGGGCATGGCAGAGGATAAGATGGTTGGATGGCATCACCAATTCAATAGACATGAGTTTGAGTAAATTCCAGGAGACGGTGAAGGACTGGGAAGCCTGGCACGCTACAGTCCGCAGAGTTGCGAACCTGTCCATGGAGTTGCAGACACAATCAAGCTACTGAACAACAAATCTAACCATAAATTAGTTTGAAAAACACTAATTTTCACATTGAAAACAAATTCCTTTCTGTTGTTGAGTTCTTAACAAAACTCTCCTCTGGACAGTTAAAGTTTCTGGTGCCACCGTCTCAGTCCATTTGGGAATGTCAGAATATCACATGCTGGGTGGCTTATGACCAGATGAAATTTGCCTCTTATGGTTCTGAAGGTCGGGAGGCCCCAGATCAAGGTGCCAGTAGCCTCAGTGTCAGCTGAGGGCCCCAGCCCCCTTGACCTCATCCCCTCCCAAAGTTTCCACCTCCTAATACCAGCACTGTGGGTTAGGCTTTCAATACATGAATTCGGGGCAGGGAAGTACAAATATTTGGTTGTCAGCAGCCATCTACAACCAACCGTCCATGTGATTTAAGAGTAGAAAACCTCCGTGTTCAAAGGGATGAATGTAACTCCTAACCCATGACTGTTTAGCAGGCAGGGCTAAGCTCTCTGAGTGTGATGGGGATACAGAGCCATTCCTCTGCTCAGGAGAACAGATTACAGGTGTGCACCACGCATGGTACCTTTGTCTGATGCTAATTCAAAGCTAAATTCAAGGGGCTCCTTGGCTCTGAGTCCGCTCCCCTCCATCCAAACCCAGGAATAAGGACAGGAAGAGAAGGATGAGCCGAGGACCCAGCCCTGAGGACGGGGCATCACCCACAGGCGGGGCGTCCCGGCACACGTCGAGGCAGGGAGTTCCTCATTGGCATGCGGCCGATGCCTTTCCTGTCTCCCCTCCTCTGGCCTCACTCTTGACTCCAGAATTACCCTGAACCCAGGCCCCAGAGAAAGCTCTGCGTCCCTTTTAACCTGCCATCAGGAGAGGCAGCCTGCAGGGAGAAATGTGCCCTCTGTTTTTCTCTTACTAAACCCACACAATATCCACACTTGCCTCTTCTGATTGAATCAGAAATCACTCTAAATCTATCATTCAATTTCAAAGCAAAAAGCAGTTAAATCAGCAGGCGGAGAGCTGGCATTTTCTCCATCACAGGCTTCCTCAGTCTCCTCTGCCCTCTAGAAAAGACCTGAACAGTCTCTCTGTGTTTCTGTCCCTCTCTCTCTCTGTATGTGCGACTCGCTTCTCATCATTTATGCAATACTTCAAGGCTACAGAAAAGTACAAAGGAAAATAGGAGCAATGCTTGTGTTAACCTCTTGCTTTCCAGAACCTCTCATTTCCCCATGTTTGTTCCAGGGCTTTTAAAGAATTAACATCTGTAAATAATATGCTGGAGTCCTTCTCTGCACTCTCTGCCATCCTCAACGGGGTGTTGAAAGTTCTAATGTGCACTTTGGCCCTTGCTCTGCGTACGCTGCGCCAAGCCACTTTTACAGCATGGTGCCACTAGCTTTACAATCACACACGAGCACAGGCGGCAGCTCCTGTGCCCCTTGTTTTGCGGCTCAACCCTCTGCGTTTCGAGGCACACCCCTCGGTAGCTAAGGTTTAATTTCTCTTTGTATACTTTCATTTTAAAATTCATTCATTTCGGCTTCTTTTTCCGCTCTTAAGTTTTGTTTTGAAAAGAATTAAAAATCCCAGGAAATTACAAAAATAGTACGAAGGAGTCCCCTGTGCTCTTCATCTGGTTTCCACAACGATTACGTGCTGCATAATCACACAGCCCCTGGCACCGATGTGAGCATGTGTGTCTATGATCTGTGCTGTTTGGTCACAAGTGCAGAGCCTGGAGGCCACGTCACAATCCAGACCCCGGATATGACAGCACCACACCCATCGCCCCCTCTCTACCCTTAGCAGTCAGACTCTTGCCTCCTGAATCAGGACCATCACTGCCCTCTTCTCCTTCCGTCATGGTGTAATTTCAAGAATATCATCAAGTGGAGTCGCGGAATGCGTAACTTTCGATGATGGGCTTGTTTTCACTCTGATGATACCCGGAGGGTCCATGCACATAGCATGCACACCAAGAACTTGGCCGTCTGCATCGCTGAGTCGTGCTCCAGGATTCCAAGTGTGGTGGACACAGTGTGTGTGACCATCCACCCGCAGAGGGACATGGGCCGCTGACAGTTTGGGGCTGTTGCAAGTGACCGCTTCACGCAGGTCTGCAGTGCTCTGTGCGAACGTGGGTTTTCTTAGCCTTGGACGAAGTGCCCTGGAGAGCAGCTGCTGGCTGATGTAGTCAGTGTGTTCTGTTTTTAAGAAAGTGTCCCCCTACTTTCCAGAGTAGCTGGCCCACCTCTCATCAGCCCCCGCCACCACCACACACACGACTCAGGACACGCTCTGGGTCTCACTCACAGACACATCTGGCTCACCGAGGCCGGTGATGTCAAGCCTCTTTTCACCTGCTTATTCACCCTCCGCACACACTCCTGCTGAAACGCCTCTTCATACTTGGCTTACTTTCCGAAAAGACTCGGTGGTTCTGATGGATGAACTTTAAGAACTCTCTGTGTATTCTAGGTACAGGTCCTTCGTCAGATCCGGGCTTTGCAAATATTTTCTCCCAGTCTGCAGCCTGTTTCCTCATCTGCTTTACCCCAGAGCAAAAATATTTAATTTTGATGAAGTCTAAGGTATTGATTTACCTTTGAAAAGCTGTGCTTTTGATCACGTCTAAGGACTTTTCACTCAGCCCTAGTTCCTGAACACATGCCTCTGTACTGTCTTCTGAAAATTGCATACTTTTATGTTTTACATTCAAGTGAATTTTTGTGTCGGGTACGAGGGTAGCCTAGCTCATTTTTTTCCTAGGGGCTCTTTAGGCACTTCTGCAACATGGGCTATAAAGGCTTTACTTCTTCCACTGAGCTGCTTTTGAATTTCTGTCAAGAATCAGGTGGCTGGACTTGTAGGGGGCTATTTCTGAGCTCCCTTATTTTGTTTAATAGATTGAAGTTCTATTCCTGCGCCCACGTCACACAGTCACACAGTCTCACCACACATTTGTGTGTGTCCATATGGACGTAGACCTACGTGCACATATGCAAGCAGACCATCTTTAAGGAGGACAGAGTGATTCCTCCCACTCTTTCTTTTTTCAGAATGACTCCAGCCATTCAAGTACCTTTCTGTTGTTCGGTCACTCAGTCGTATCCACCTCTTTGTGAGCCCAAGGACTGCCTCATGCCAGGCTTCCCCATCCTTCACTGTCTCCCGGAGCTTGCTCAAACTCATGTCCATTGCACAGACGATGCCATCCAACCATCTCATCCCCCGTCGTCCCCTTCTCCTCCTGCCCTCAATCTTCCCCAGCATCAAGGTCTTTTCCAGTGAGTCCGTTCTTCCCATCAGGTGGCCAAAGGATTGGAGCTTCAACTTCAGCGTCATATAAATTTGGGGAAATTCTTGTCTGTATTTACAAAAAGAATCTTAAACCTGTGTATCACTTTAGGGAGAATGGACATCGTCAGAGTGTTGAGTCTCAATCCTTAAACAAGATTGTCTCCCATTTATTTAGACCTCCTTTGAGTTCTTTTCTCCACATTCTGTATTTTTCAGCATCCAACCCTCCCCCCATCCCAGCTTGACCACATCTTAACTAATTACACCTGCAATCAGACTAGTTTCAAATAGGTCTTCAACACATATATTCAGGGGATTCACAATTCAAGCATGATAGACCCAGCAGTGGGAATGGTTTCTCTTTCTTTTCTTTTTGTCCAAACCCTAGCTCTTCTCTGCTTTAGAATTTTTCAAATTTCCTCACGTTTCAGACAGTAAACGCAAAGCTGCCAGTCTGTGGCTTCTAGAGTCGGAAGTAAAAAGGAAGACTCTTAGTTGTGTCTGACTCTGTGAGACCCCATGGACTGCAGCCCGCCAGGCTTCTCTGTCCATGGGATTCTCCAGGCAAGAATACTGGAGTGGGTAGCCAGGCCCTCCTCCAGGGGATCTCTCTGACCCAGGGATCAAACCCACGTCTCTTGCATTGCAGGCGGATTCTTTACCTTCTGAGCCGCTGGCAAAGTCCAGTCTGGAGTCAAAGTGACCTGCTTTCCACCCACAGCTCCCATGACTTTTTCCAGCTCCCATGTCCCCTTCATCCTCTGTCTCCACGAGAAGTCAATCAACAAACACATGGGCCCACCAGGTCCCAGGTCCTTGTGGCCCAAGGCGTGAACGAGGATGCAGTGAAGTTAGATTCTTCTGCAGCTGCAAAGTCCACGGATATTTGCACATTGCCTAATGCAGGGACTTCGCCTTTTCTGTTTGTTTAAAGCCATAAAGTGAACACAGTTCCAACACAATCAAAATTCTGTGAACACGAGGCTCCGTGACAGTGCAAAGTCAGCAAATTTTGACAGTATTTCCCATGATTTATGCTAAGCCTATATTATACTCACAAAAAGTAGAAAAACAAAGTTCAGTAAAGCACACAATAGGATTTTGTACAAAATAATTTAATAAATCATGAAACCGTTTGTGAAGAATTAATCTTCCTCCTTCTTTGCTCCTGGATCTAAGGCACCCATTAGGGTGCTTTCTAGGGCCAAAGGGGGTGGCTTACCTGTACCCCCTTGCCTCTCCTTAAACCAGTTTGCTCAGATTGGCTCATTTCCTCAGTGTCTCCGAAGGCATCTTCAGTGGATTGAGTGATGGCCCTTGAAAGACTGTGTCCAAGTCCTGAACTTATTTGAAACAAGGGTCTCTGAAGATGGGATCCAGTTAAGAATTTGGAGAAGAGATGGTCCTGGATTATCTAGCTGTGCCTTAGAAGCAGTGACAGGTGTCCTTACAAGAGAAAGAAGAGGCAACGTGAGACACCCAGAGGAAAGACACGGATGGAACCGGAGGCGGCTGGTGAGCGTGGAGGCAGAGGCTGGAGAGATGTGGCCACAGCTCAGGGACCCCTCACACCCCAGAAGCTGGGCAAGGGGAGGGCAGACTTTCCCCGGAGCCTCTGCATGAGGGTGGCCCTGCTGACCCCTGGGTTCAGGCCTCTGGCCTCCAGGACTGTGAGAGAAAAAACCCATGTCCCTTGCTGTAGGCCCCTCCATCTCTGCTGCTTCGATACCTCGGTGCCTGGAAACACACAACTCTACGATCATCCTCCGAATCAAAGCCAAGACGGCATCAGAAAAAATGATGAGGGTAGGGTTAGGGTTGGGGTTGGGGTTAGTTAGGTCTACCAGCCAAGTCGCCCCTGGCCTATCCCTGGATGAAGCCCCACCATGCACGCGCTGTCCGTTGAGCGGGCCCTGGGGCTTCTCCCGGAGGGTCCACACCCCTGCAACTGGACCCTGAGGGTGCAAACCCCTCCCTGAGGACAAGGCTTGGCCAGCGGGCCGTGGTCTATGCAAGGGACGCCTCGATACCCTGTGGCTCCCTTGACATGTACGGCTGACTCTGGCCACCGTCAGGAAGTGTTGAGAGCCCCCAGGAGCATCCGTCCGGTGCTGGTTTGGCCTCGGGAGAGGCTGTGAGGCCAGTGGGAGCTGCGGATCCCCGGGGTGCCGGGCCCGCGCGGAGAGCACCCGGACCAGGAGCAGCGGGACGATGCTCGGGGAGGGGCTGCCTCTGGGGGCAATGACACAGCTATCTCTGGGTCCTTCCTTCCAGAAGATTCCTGGCCCAGACTCAGAGGGGCGCAGGCAGAGTCAGGGGAAGGCTGTGTCCATCCAGGCTGCCCATGTTGGCTGAAGGCCTGTCCTTGGGAGGCGGACATCTCTCGCCCAACCCCTGGTGCCTGGGACACATGCAGCTCCAGGCCATGAGACTGGGCTGTGGCCTCGCCGGCTGGAGGTCACATCAGGGCACTGGAGCCCACGGGCACACGGGCTTCCCGCAGGGCTGGGTGGGGACCGGGGGCCTCCCCAAGCCACTGTGCCCTGCAGACAGTTGGCCCCGCAGCCCGAGCATGTCAGCAAGCTCGGCAACAGGCACATGAATGAGAAGGCACACGGGGCCGTCAGCGACAGGCAACCTGTGTGTCTGCTCGGGTGCCGTCCCCGCCGGTCTAGGTACCTTGTCAGATATCAAGTCACTCAGAGTAGACGGTCTGACGGGTCTGCTCGCGGTGAGAATGTTGAGCACAGAGGCACCTGCCCTCCGTGGGCCAGCACCAGAGCCGGGTGCCCACAGACCCAGGCTGCACCCACAACCCATCACCCACCCGGGATTCCCTGAGACCCTCAGGGCCAGTGGGCTAGCAGATAGATCTGGCACAGGAGAAGCACATGGGAAGCGCTCAGGAAAGAGAAAGAAAATGAGATGCACTTTGGGCCGTGGAGAGTCAGCCTTCGGGGACCAGGAGGGGCAAAGCTCTGCCGCCCATCAGGGGTCTCCCCAGCAGGGTCCAGGTGACTGCTCAGCTCCACCCCGCTACCATCTCAGCCCCATCGCCGACACTCCCAGCCCGAGCGCCGGGCAGGCAAGGGTGGAGAGCCACCTTCTCAAGGTCAGAGCCGTCAGGCCGGGGACACGGCTCCAGAGCCAGCGCTCCATCCTGCCCAGGGCTCACGTTTCCCGTCCGCGCCCACAGCCAAGCTCCCCGGCCCCTCCCCAGCGTGCTCACAGACGCACTCCTCTGCATGCACATACGCCTTCTCTGTCTTACTTGACCTTCCTGAGACACAGGGTCCTGAGATCCAGTTCCCAGGGCGGGATCCGTTTACCTGCTTTCACTTCCCCCACCCGGATTGGGAGCCGTCAGCAGTTTTGAGCATGGTTTGCTAAGCAGATGCTGCCGTGGGCGGCGCTGGCATCACGCGCCCAGGGGGCACAGAGGACACGCGGGCACCTGGCTTGGCTCTCCTGCAGCACTGCCACATGATCCGCGCTGCCCCCGGCAGTGAGGGCAGAAGCTCTCCATCTCAGACGTGGAGGCTCAGGGAGATAACCTGCCCTCTAATTGGAACACACCGATGAGATAAGAGGGCTATTTGTCAGGAGCTCGCACACTTATACTGTACTTGCGGGAGGGCGTGGTTCCCAAGTCCAAACAGACCTGGGAGACCTCAGCAAGCACAGCATCACTTCAAAGGGGAAAACGCACAGGAGACCACAGCCAGAAGGGGACGGCTTTCTGCTGGGAGCTGAGAGGGCGTTTCCTAGTCCTCAGGTCAGAATTCCCGGCATGGGACAGGGGTCACTTCTGAGATAACCCGCAGGAGGTTAGATGGGGGGCCATCGCACAAGGAGACGCGTCCTCTGGGGAGAGAGGGGACGGAAGATCCAGAGGAAGAGACCAGATGGAGAAGGCTAGTGACACCCCTTGTGGGTTCAGAGGTCCTGAAACTGCCCGCCGGTATCCAGGTGATCCCGAGTCCTAGGACTTATGAAAGCGGTCGGTGTGATGGCTTCACAACTAAGGAAAGGATACTGCGTTCACACAAGCAGAAGGCAAGCGGAGCAGGCGGCGACAGCCCTGCTGGGGCTCTAGTGCAGACACGCGAGGCGCCTTCGTCTTCTTTTTGGAAAATAATCTCTAGACCCTTCAGACACCTGAGCGTTGTCATTGTGATCAGAACTCAGGTGCAACTGGCGTACTGACCCAGAGGCACAAATTATGAAACAGCAACAGCACAGCAGACTCCTCAGGATGCTGATGTCTGTTCTCCTGCTTGAGCACCTCAACCTGAGGCAGCAGCCAGGGCTGGCCCTGAGCACCTCCTCACGCCAGCGCCTGCGACAGAAGCCAGTCCCCAGGCTGTGGCAGCCCCCGTGCTGGAAGGGGGCTCCGAGAGCTGGAAATGTCACGCCCCAGTGGGAGGGAAACGGAGGCAGAGAGCGGAGCTGCGCGCGCAGGGACTCTGGAGAGCCTGTCTGCAAATGACTTTGGTCCCCCGGCGTGATGAATCGCGGAGTCGCAAATCCTTTTTAGCTAATTGCTATCAGCTTGTGAGGTTCCCCTTCCATGTTCAATATCAATTTTCATGGCCATGGGAGATAGCGCCTCTCCCCTGAGCCCGCTGGCGGCCAGCCGATAACAGGCGGCGGCAGCACTTAGAGCTGAAAGGGGCGTCCTCTAAGGCTCAGCTGCTGCCTGGACGGAAGGGATGCTGGGGCCAGCGCAGCGCCCCCGCCTCCTGACGCGCTCTCAGCCGTGACCTTCACGCAAAGACGTCCTCGGTGCCGACAGGCTGCCCACACACGGCCTGGGCCCACGCGGGCTTGGCCTTCCTGGGGACGAAGGCGAGACTCTGAACCATGCTTCACCGGTCTACAGTACAACACAGAGAAGAAACTGGCTTATGACACGAAGGTGATGCAGTATTTCAAGACGCAGGTGTGGGAAGGCCACGGGCCCTCACCCTGGCGTGTGTAGAGCTACTCTGAGTGAGGATCTGAGCAGGCATCGATGCCACCATGCCAGCAAAACAAACGCAGGATTGGGCTCAAGTTTGATTCTGAGGAGTTCTTTGGATTTTCCAGAAGTGGCAGGACTTCCCTGCGTGCCAAGAAGTGCTTTCATGACAAGGCAGTCACACCCAGATGCCTATTTATCCTATAAACCCACGGGGACCGTAATACAAGACACCACGCAAAGGACGCTGAGCTAATGTAAAGATCTGGACCAGGTCTCTTAACTGAGCATCTTGGCTGTAAAGATTTCAGATGTGCAAGGATACACTGGTGAGCTTCAGGCGACACGTGTGTTTGCTCCCGAGCAAGAACACAAGACCGTCATGGCCTAGAGATCCCTCAGCAGGGAGAGGGGTGAAGTACCGCCATGCAGCCATGAGTTGGATACCTGGCCAGCAGTGTCTCAGCAAACCCCTGCAGGGCTCACAGACAGTCACGCAACAAGCACTCACGGGACAGCACTGGTTCCTTAGTAGACACAGCAGAGGCCAGAGACACTGGGGGCTCAGAGGGCAGGCTTAACCTCGCCCAGCAGAGATGGTGCGGGTGAGCCAGCCGGGCCTTCTGAGGGAAGACATCTTGGGGCCCCGAGTGATGGAGACGGTGGCTTTGCACCACGGCTCTCGATTGTATCAGATGAACATGAAAAGAACACGAATATATACAATTTTCAGATCACTGAGGTTAAATACTGTGTCTCATTGGTGGACTGTCTACGCAACCAAGGCAAGACCCAGTGCTGGAGACTTGCCTCGTATCCTGAGTCAGCACAAGGGGCCTTCTCACCTGTGTCCACCTCTGTCCACGGCGGGCCACGGGGCACAGCCCTGTGCTGCCCCCGCCAAGGCCCATGACCCACGAGGGCCCCCCCTTCAGCCCCCACACCTTCCACCCTGAAAAGCCAGGTCCTGCTGTCCGCAGACCCCGTAGTCAGGTTGATCTCAAGGGGAACACACCGGCCTTCTTCATCTTTTCTCCAAAAAGAACAGCAGTGCGTCTTCAGTGGATGTTGAAGCCACTCTGCCCACTTCTGCTTTTATTTACATGGACAGCCCCGGGCCTGTGGTCCTGGACCCCACAGCTGTGCAGGACTGCAGGGAGGAGGACAACTCTCAGGCCGGGAGTGGACAGTGTCAGACAGTGGCAATCAGTTACTCAACACAACTGCTACCGTTTTCTTCATCTGCTTCTAATAATGTGTTCTGAAAGCACAAGATTCATAAAGTACCCTGAATTTCCTGAATAGGATTAATGAGCTTACTCAACAAATATGCAGCATTATTATATTAATGTGAGTTTTTCTGCACAATTTTATTGTATTTCATATTATTCCATGACATCTTGTATCCTTACCTTGGTTATACAGATGAGACAATGTAGTCATACTTATTAACTGTATCACTTTAAGTTATTGGAAAATTATCACTAAACCTTTATAGTTGATTCTATTAAAACATAAAGCCTATAGCTGACTGATGCACTTCTGTCTGCACTAGATTGATTTATATTTACCAAAGATCGCCTGTGGGCTTCCCAGATGGCTGAGTGGTAAAGAATCCACCTGTCAATGCAGGAGACGTGGGTTTGATCCCTGGGTCAGGAAGATCCCCTGGAGAAGTAAACGGCTACCTATTCCAGTATTCTTGTCTGGGAAATCCCATGGACAGAGGAGTCTGGCAGCTACAGCCCATGGGATCACAAAGAGTCAGACATGATTTAGCACATAAAGCACAACAATAAAAGATCTCCTCCAATGTTATGGTCAGCCTAAGCCACAGGGTGCTATTTCTCCATAGAACTCAGGGCACAGATGTTGTTATAACAGAGTGCCAGTCCCACCCAGGACCCACCACCTGCTTACCCAGTGCCACCTCCCTGGACCCATGACCACCTCAGTGCAGGCTCTTGGCCATCCACTCTGCAGAGGGGCTGAGCTGAACCATCACAGCCTGGGCACCTGGACTTGCTGAGGCGAAGGCTCTCCAGTCCACCAGCCCTGCTCTTAGGAGGCACGGGCTTGGCCTCAAAACCGTGGACGATTCAGGGCACCCCACGTCCTGTAGGCCTTTTTGATGGCTCAGTAGCAGACTCCTCGGGCTTAAGGCACAGGAAGAGACACGTAATCAAGGTGATGAACAGAAAGGGTGACAGAGTCTGGCAGGCTCCATCTTCACCATCTCCTTAGTCACCCATCCCCAGGCAAGTTGGTTATAAAGGGCACAGAGCATAGAGAACCAAGGCCCGAGCTGGACTCAGGTTCATCACAGGAAACGGAGGATTTTCTGCTCTGGATCCGTGTGCCGGCCTGACGCCTGAGAGTCTGCATGAGCCGGGGGCCACCTGGCGATGACCCAGAGAACAGGTTCCTGTGCTGCGCCCCCGCCTCTGGTATCAGAAGCCACACAACAGAGTGTCTCGTCCCCACATCTGGGGTCATCCGAGTGGACTGGCGCTCCTCCTGCAGTGGCCCCACCAGCAAGCCGCGCGCCCCTCTCAGCCATCCACGCGTCCTCAGCCATCCGCGCACCCCTCAGCCATCCGCCCCCCTCACCATCCGCGCACCCCTCAGCCATCCGCGTACCCCTCAGCCATCCGCGTATCCCTCAGCCGTCCGCGTATCCCTCAGCCATCCGCGTATCCCTCAGCCATCCACGCGTCCTCAGCCATCCGCGCATCCTCTGCCATCCGCGCATCCCTCAGCCATCCGCGCATCCCTCAGCCATCCGCGCATCCCTCAGCCATCCACGCATCCTCATCCGCGCATCCCTCAGCCATCCACACGTCCTCAGCCATTCGCCCATCCCGTCCCATGTTCTCAGGACCCCTCCCCACCCCAGGTGTGCCAGGCTGCCCCGCTCTCCTAGGCACTGGCTCCATCGCAGGGGGTGGTCTTCTCCGGTGGGGCTGGGGACGGGGGTGGGGCCTCAAATTGGTTTAGAGAGAGGGGTTGTTGAGGCCCTGAAGCAGAACCGGACAGGCCGGCGGGGCTTGGGGCACCAAGCCTTTCCTTAGGGCGGACATGCGTTCCAGAATCAGCTCTGAAAGGCTGCTGCCCCAGAAGCGGGGCCGATGGCAGACTCACATACACTCATGTGCACTCACACCTGTGCACATTCACGCATGGGCTCACACACATGCACTCATTCTCTCACACATTTTACACACTCATACCTGCACTCACACTCACGTTCACACACATTCTCTCACATGCACTCAGACATTCACACACGCACACAGACATGCATTCATACACAGTCACATACACCCTCATGCAGATACGCCCTCATACACATTCACAGACACACACACCCACTCACACACATTCTCTCACACTCACACACTCATACTCACACGCACTCTCTCACAGACTCACACATATTCATACACATTCACAGACACACACACCCACTCACACACATTCTCTCACTCACACACTCATACACGAACTCTCTCACAGACTCACACATATTCATACACATTCACACAGACACACCCACTCACACACATTCTCTCACACTCACACACTCATACTCACACGCACTCTCACAGACACACATATTCATACACATTCACACAGACACACACACCCACTCACATTCACACACACGGACTCACACTCTCACAAACACATTCACACACACACACATTCACACACATACTCACAAGGAGAAGGAAACCAGCTCTCTGAGCCAACCTGTGCTGAGGATTAAGAAGAGTGCTTACTCGAAATTGAAATTATCTACTTGGGTTGTGGCGGTCAAATCACTAACGAGACACGGCATTCTTTCAAGGCACACTGAAATCTCACTTATTTCTTTACAAAAATGCCCCGACACACTGATGAGCAAAGGCTCCACCCTTCCGGAGCGTCCTCTCATCCCCAGCCACGCGCTCTTCACGGGCTCCGCCCTACGCCTCTCCTGCGTGAGCCAGGCTTGGTGATTTGGAGAGGACCTCATGAGGTTAGGCGTCTTCTGGGTGCCCCTCGGTCTGTCCTGAAGCCCCAGACTATGACTCGTCACAACTACACGCCAACCTCCTGTGTGCAGCTCAGGGCGCTTAGGGGTTTTTTTTCTCACTAATTTTCCCGAGAAGTGCAAGCCCCCTCCAACACTCTCATCCCACCCCGACCCCCTCACCCCTAGTTTAAAAAAACATCCCCTCGACAGCTGGAGATAGGGAAGCAAGGGAACGCCAGGGGAGCCGGCCGACAGCTCCTTGCTTTCATTCCACGCGTGTGTCTGACCCGCTTTGCTCCCCTCCTCTCCTTCCTTCCTGGCCACAGGTGGGCTTCGCCCCATGCGAGTCTGTCTTCCCAACAATATGAAATCCTCCTGAACTCCTTAACCCCTTGCTCATAAAATCACTTACATCTGGAGCTGGTTTTATTTCCTATCATTTGAGCAGAAGAAAGTCACGTCCAGATTGATGGGGAAACCGCAGCGTGCCCGGGACCAACGCAGACGCAGCCCCATCAATAAAACTTCACCCGCAGAAACACGCGCGTCGGAGGCAGGAGGCCAGGGAACACCCGACTTTGTCCTCCTGGCGTGTTTTTCCAGAGTTTTGTGAGGCAGAATCAAAGGCAGTGGCTCGCCAGCGTGACTCAGGGCAAAACCCCGGAGACCGAGCCCGGCTCACAGAACGGCGGCTCATTTCGGGGCCCTCCTGCCAGTGTGGGGGCGTTTCTTAGTTGTTCATTTTTAAATGGCATCGCCCCCGCCCCCTTCCCGGGGTCCCCAGGGGGTGGGGGGAAGATGTTCAGGCTCCGGACTTTTGCCTTTGAACATATCTGGATTCGCGCATCAACAGGAGGCGGCAAGAGCTGGGAGGACCCCGACACACAGAGCTGCCGCTTCAGCCGCTGCGGGTACCGGCCGGTTCCTGCAGACGGGAACTGAAGGCGTGAACCGCACGGGCGACGCAGCGGCCACAGACGATGCTCCGTGCCCCCGCGGCTGCCGTCCTCACGCTCCGCGTTTCACCTTTTATCCTTCTCAGCATCACGACTTAATCCACTCTAATGAGGCGACTCCACTGCCAAAACCGAGTGGCCACGCGGCTGTCTTCTGGCACTTCGCTGGGGGGTTCCCGGAGAAGAAGGGACTTTGTCAACCTTCCAGGAGACGGAGCTTCCTTTCTCGCAGCCCGTATCCCCCACCCACGCCTGGGACGGGCCGAGCTGCCCCGCCGGGTGCAGCATGAGGTGGGGGCCCGGCGCAAGGTGGCTCACCCGCGCTCTTAACTGATCGGCGCTTGAAGGACATGGCCGGTGGCCACATGTCACTGTCTGCAGACAGCAGGTGACGGCCAGCAGCAGGGAGGGTGTGAATCCTTGGCGCTTCTCACCCATCTGTCCACACTGCCCCGGTTGGAATGGGGGCACCCGTGGGTGGATGCTGTGGTGAGGAACCGCAGAGGCAAGACGGTGTTGCTGACAAAGACAACATGGAGAAGCAGGGAAGAAAGCAACGGATGGCGTGTCTGTGTGGGGCTGGTTAGAAGGGAGGAGACTGGAGCCGGTTTAGCTGGGGCATCCCATATGTTTCCCCGGCTCTGTCTCGGAGCTCCGCAGCGAGGCGACCACGCCAGGAGATCAGATGTCGCTGGGCTGCGCTCACACCTGCCCCACCGCCAGCCCGGCTGCCTGGCGGCCTGTGTTCATAATTAGCATCATCTCTTCCGCCGACTTCACACTGCTCAGCCGTGTGTCTGGAGCCCGGGGAAACACCAGGCCCGTGCCCCTTTCCCCTCCCCGGGCGGACGGGAGAGCCCACGGGATGCACGGCGCGCTCCGATAGCTGGACTCGAAACAGGGGCCACCCCAAGGGCCCTCAGTGTGCACGGCTCATATTTTTACAATCAGTACAATATTTCACTTTAATGGCTTTTTTTTTTTTTTTAAAGAAGAGGGAGAGAAGAAGAAAAAGGCAAGCACAGTGCACTGAGAGCTCATGGGATTAACCGCATGGTCTTAATAAATGTACACACATCCAAGGCAAGGGAGAAAAAATGTGCCTGTTACACGGCTCGAACCTCCCCCCTCTTTCTCCAGCCTTAATCTGATTTTTGCCAATTCCTTTTGATCTATCAGGGGCCGGCGAGTCAGGTCCACCGGTACAGATGGGCTAAATATGGAGATTAGCCCTTCTCCTCCTGCCAGAGCGCCTAATACCTGATTAAGTCTAGAATCGCGCAATTGTCTCCGAGCTGGCTATCAGAGTGGGGGGCTCGGAAGGGGGCAGGATGAAGGCCGATTTTGTAATGGATACTTATTTTATCCTGGTGCTCTAAGAAGATTAGGCCTGGGGGTGTCACATTAGCCGTGATCTCTGGGCCCCTGGTCTTCTCCCGCGGTTTTCAAACACCTCTCCTCGGCCTTAGAACAAACAGGGAGCTTGGGCCCAGAGACCCCATGTCGGGCATGAATAATTGCCCACTGCAAACTGTTTGAAGATCACAAAGTGCTGTGTAAATTACTCAGTTTGGGCTTCAGCTGGGGTGATTTGTGGTGACTTATTGAATCTTTTCACAGTTCAGAATTAAACTTTCTCCGCTGCTAACTGCAGACAGCATGGAATGAAAGTTGGGTCTTAACTGACAGCGCTCTGCTTAGATCAATCTCTGCAGAAGCCCAGAGGAGCAGGGCGTTCCGAGCCAGCCTCGCTGCATTTCAGAGGGAGGGCCGGTCGCCTATTCTTAGCTGCTCTGCCAAGTTATGCCTATTCAGCCAGCTACTTAAAATAGCTATTGAAAGCAAAAAAAAAAAAGAGGGGAACTGCTTGTTTTGAATTACCCGCACAGGTTTTTGGCGTGGTCTCTTGGGCAATTTTCCTAGCAGCATATCCAATTATTTTTTGTTTGTTTTCAAACATGGCACATTTCTTTAATTAGTGAGGGCAAACAAGTTAGAAACAGAAAGGGGAAAAAAAAATAAGTTTAAGAATGCTAGTCGGGGAAACAATGTGATTAAATGACATTCAATTAGAGGGAATTAGCCGGCTGCTCGTTCCCATCTGAGTTAATTCTGGGTAAGAGTAACTGACCCTGGGTGTTTACGGCCCAGGTGCCAGCACCACTGATGGCCATTTGAATGGAGAGCCTGAACTGCTTTTGTACTTCGAATGCATTTGTGCTGTGCGTTATTGCAGGCTCTCTGTTACCTGGCATTCTGCCTGCCCCGGTTCTATCCAGGAGGTTGCTTGGAAAAATTAATTACTCTGTATTTTTTCTCCGTGTTTACCTAGTCTAAGTTGCTTTTGGTAAATAATAATTATAACACCAAATATAGATTCTGTACTCTCAGAAATAATCATGTTTCTTTACTCTTGACAAATATTTTGGAAATAACATAAGAATATAGATAACTGCTTTATGGTAAAGAACCTCAGATCATGTTTGTGTGTTTTTACTCTTCTATTGGAAAGTAATAATTCTAACAATCTGTCTTAAATTATCCAGAAACTTATAATCAGCTCTCTGAACATATAAATATTTTTAATCACAAGCTATTAAGAAAAACATCAGAATTAGAATGTAGAAGTAAAAAAAAAAGTGCAATTATCTATTTAGTGGAAAAGGTTATTATGGTTCTTTTATATAATTATTTTCAGATTAAATTTTATGTTATATTTTTAAAATAAATGCTGACTAGATATTCATAGCAATTAACACTTTCTGAGTTGGTTTCTAAAAATGTAAAAGAAATCAATCCACCCATCCACAGAGCCTCTGAATAGAATACTTGGGGTTTTTTTGTTTGTTTGTTTGTTTGTTTGTTTTTACAAAGGTGCATTTATCACCTAGTAAAGATTAAAAAAAAAAAATTGAAAGGACAAGCCCAAATATGCCATGTTTTGTGTTTCAATAGGATTGGGGCAAACTGAGAGAGCAGAGCTGATACATATACACGGCCACGTGTGAAACAGTCGCTAAAGGGAACCTGCCGTGTGGCAGAGGGAGCTCAGCTCAGGCCTGCGGCGACCTAGAGGGTGAGACGGGGGTGGCACGGGAGGGAAGCTCAGGAGGGAGGGGCGGTGTGTGCACATATGGCTGAATTCACTCAGTTGTACAGCAGAAACACAACATTGCAAATCAACTATACCCCCAATCTAAAGGAAGAAAGAAAATGGGATTAGTAACTGGAAAAAAGGTCAGTAATACAATCTGTGTTGTAAAGGTAGGTACATTTTGTGATTCGTGTGGAAGCCAGCCTAGTTGACTACTAACCCTAGCATTTACCTAAATTATGGAAGCAAATGTGATGCTTAAAAGGATAAACTGCTCTCAGTTCCATTCTGGTACATTTCACCAGGCACATTTTTATGTTCATTGGAGCTCAAAAATCCCCAACTGATAGGCAGAAAACAAACTAACAGAATATTATGAACAAAGAGGCTCTTGCTTGGTGGCATACGAGGTGGTAGGAACAACCTAGGTCATTGTTTTGATGCTCAAGTTCATTCAGATACCATCTACCTAAATTTAGACCAGGTGACTTCTTGTAGGAAGACTGTATTCTCATAGAAACCATCCATGTTTCTACATATTTAGTGACTACCATATTTGAAGCATCATGCTAGGATAATAGTGATATGTCGGTAAGAAACGTCTAGAAAGTTTAGACTTGTGGTGAATCATAGCAATGTGGGCACGTGTGTGCAGGAGGAAAGCAGGAAAAGCAGCCATATAATAATAACAATTTGGGCTTCCCTCATAGCTCAGTTGGTAAAGCATCTGCCTGCAATGCAGGAGACCTGGGTTCGATCCCTGGGTCAGGAAGATCCCCTGGAGAAGGAAATGGCAACACACTCCAGTATTCTTGCCTGGAGAATCCCAGGGACAGAGGAGCCTGGTGGGATACAGTCCATGGGGTCCCAAGAGTTGGACACGATTTAGTGACTAAACCACCACCACCACCACCAAGAACAAACAGCTTCCACCTCCTTACTCTCACTTAGTCTGTTCTAAGTGCTTCCTTTATGCCTTATAACGTCGTGAGGTGGCATCACACTGCCCTCCGTTTTGCGCAGGGCAGGCTGAGGTGAGGAGGCGTGTCTGGGATCACACCAAGCAGGAAATGGCAGAGCTGCCAGGCTCTGGAGTCCTCCCTCTTCACCACGCCATCTCCCCGTCATTCTGAGAATGGCAGGCATTCAGGGAAAGGACACTCTTCCGTGGCCAGGGCGCCAGAGTGAGGCTTGAGCTGAGCCTTGCAGTGTTTTTATGGACACAGCTGGGGATGTGATTTCCAGGCAGGGCTAGAGCCTGCCATTTCAATACACCAAGTGCTGGAGGCCTCCTTCAACATGGCTGAAGCGCAGGGCGGGTGGGGGGTGCAGCTAAGGAGACAGAGGCCAGGCAGAGCTGAGGTTCGGCTGCACACAAACCCAGAAGCGTTTCGAGGCAGCCCACCTCCAACCAGCAGACAGACACAAGACATCTGAAGGGCTCCACGCTGGAGTTTAGCTTAGAGTCTAGATGTCTGGGTCTACAGGAACAAGTACGAAGGTACCCAGAAGTGTCTACAGCAGGCCGTGCGCCAGAAATGGCAGAAGGATGTGGGTCGCTGTCTAATGATGGTGTGTCTGTGTGGTTAGTGTGAGCCTGGGACACTTTCACTAAGTCTGTGATGCTGGTTTAGCTTTCTGGCAAGTTTTATTGAGGGCTTCCCTGGTGGCTCAGATGGTAAAGACTCTGCCTGAAATGCAGGAGATCCAGGTTCGAGTCTCTGGGTCAGGAAGAGCCCTTGGAGAAGGGAATAGCTACCCACTCCAGTGTTCTTGCCTGGGAAATCCCAGGGACAGAGGAGCCTGATGGGCTACAGTCCATGGGGTTGCAGAGAGTCAGACATGACTGCCCAACTAATACACAAACACACAAGTTTTACTGAGTCTCTAGTATCCAACTGAAATCCAATCTTCCATTAATCTCACAAAT
Organism: Capra hircus; assembly: GCF_001704415.2. NCBI lineage: Eukaryota > Metazoa > Chordata > Mammalia > Artiodactyla > Bovidae > Capra > Capra hircus. Next base: position 69,465,292 of record NC_030827.1, on the reverse strand, counting down.
ACCACACAAGTCTACGTGGCCCCTGGATCTAGGGTTTCAGGCCAAACGAGCTCCGGGATCCCCTATCATCTGTCCACAGGAAATGTTCAAAGATCTTAATGAGCCAGACATTTGGAGGCTTAGTTCCTTGATCGCTGAGTCTCTTGGGGAGCGGAGAGAAGCCTGGCCTAAGCTCCGAGTTCTTGGGAAGGTGAGGACACAGTGCAGGAGCGGTTTGGTGTGGTTGTCAAGGAAATCAAGCACCTGTAATCCAGAGCCCACAAGGACAAGACAACAGGGTTGGCCCATTTTCTTGGACCCATTTGCCTGTAGGGCCTGAAGCCTTTAAATGCCATTTGTAGGATGTTTCTGTGACATCCAGAGCTTTCTTAGATGATAAGGGAAGATTGGGTACCATTCCTTCCTACACAAGCAAACCATAGAAATGGGGCCCAGAACCCACATTTTGGTGCTTCATTCTGCTTCAGGATGACTTGACCAAGCCAAGGAGCTGTGCTGTGGATTACAAGAGAGCAGGACCATGACGGGTCAGTATCATGGGGAAACCTCCAAGCTCGTGCTCTCCTAGGGGTGGGCCCCTAGTGTGCCCTTCTCACAGCAAAAAGAGAATTTGATATAGATCAACTTGTGATAATTGATGATTTGATGCACATAAGGAGAGTAGATACTTGATAGTCAAATTCCCAGCTTGGAACTCCAGTTTCACTCCTTTTATTGCACTGAGACTTGAGGCAAGCTACTTAAGTTTCATGTGCTTCAGCTTCCACATATGCAAACGAGAATAATAACAGCACCCAGCTTGTGAGGCTGACGTGAGCCTTAGTGCCAGGAACAAAACAAGCTCCTGTCAACACTGCGTTATGTATTCACCAGTTGCCACGTATCAGGGTCTAGCAGAGATGACATAGAAAGTGTGGAAAAATGAGAAAGGCCCTGTCGTCACGGATGGGGGACAGACGCAAAGGAATCAGGGGAGCAATATGAGCAGGAGGTTAATGGCCAATAAAGGAAGAAGGCAAGGCTGGTTTGATCCTGGGACTGCTTCAGAGAAAAGTCAAGTTGAGGAAGACCTTGAAGAACGGGGAGGTCTCTGAAAGAAAAGAGACATTTCTTTTTGACAGTCAGCTGTCAAAATCATTTTGACAGTCATTTCTTCTTCTTCTTTTTTTTCAGCTACAAGTTTATCCACACTTGCAGCTGGAGGCCTGCACTGTCCGAGGACAAGTGTCTGAAGCTGAAGGTCTGATGTGTGAATATTCAGAAAGGTAGGTAAGGCCAGACTTTTTCACTGCAGTGATCGGTGCACAAAGATGAAGCGTTAGAGCAAGGGGGAACGATGGCAAGCGCCACAGGAGGGTTTAGGTTAGCTTAGCATTTTGTGCAGCCCCCTGCCCCCGACCCTGTCTGGCATGTGTAGAACTCCAGAGCCTAGACAGGAAGAGGAGGTGGGTGGGGGGAAGTAAGGCCATGGCCAGGGACCCTGTGAGAGACAGGGAGACTTTAAACGGGTCAGTGACAGTGGGGAAAGAAGAATCATAACAGTGACTGGGATAGCAATGCTAACGGCTCTGCAGAATGATGGACTGCTCGGTGCAAGTGTTGTACAGCACACACATCTGATTCCAGCGTTTCTACTCTGCTACTCCATCAGAGCTTTCCCCTTAAAGCTGCTGTACTGAGCATTTACTCGGGACCAGACACCACTCTAGGCACTTCGCCTACATACACAGCCTGACAAATTCCTTCCAGTATCCCACAGATGTATGACGATCCCTTCAATGTTCTTTAATTATCCAGTTTTTGCAAGTAGTCTCTGTATAAGTTAAATAAATGGTTACGTAGACTTTACAAACTTTGGCATTAGTAACACTTACCGTAAACAAATCTGCCCAAGTGTGATATGATTTGTTCTCATCAGCCTTTCTCATCCAGGGACTGTGATGAAAATCCCAATTTTCACATCCCGTTTCCGGAGATTCAGAGTTAGTAAGTCTGGTCCAGGGCCACAGAACCTGCATTGTAACACGTTTCTGGGTTATTTTTATGCAGCTTGAGAGCCTGGATAAGCTGCTCAGATCCTGACCTGCTGAGTCTTCTCTCTTGACAGTGGTGACTCGTGGAGAAACAGTATCAGGAGCACAGAGTAAAAGGACGCAACAAAAATGAGATAAAAAAGGCACATCAGCATTTTGAACGTTTTGTTAATTGAGGTGTAAACAGACACCTATTCATCTATCTCACTTAACTTTGAGGTTGCAAATCCCTTCATTGAAGGTTGTTTTCCCATCTCCCTCTGCTGGAGAAGGGATAGGCCACCCACTCCAGCACTCTGGCCTGGAGAATCCCATGGACAGTCCATGGGGTGGCAAAGAGTCAGACACGACTCAGCGACTTCCACTTCCACTTCACTTTCCCTCCCTTTGAGGCTTCCATGGAGGCTCAGAGGGTAAAGTGTCTGCCTGCAATGTGGGAGACCTGGGTTTGATCCCTGGGTCGGGAAGATCTCCTGGAGAAGGAAATGGCAACCCGGTCCAGTATTCTTGCCTGGGGAAATCCCAAGGACGGAGGAGCCTGGGGTCGCAAAGAGTCAGACGACTGAGCAACTTCACTTTCACTTTTCACTTTCCCCGCCTTCGAGTCTCTGCAGAGCACATGTACCAGCCCTGCCTTCTGAATCCCACCCATCTATGTGACCACCTCACAACACCCCTAGAATTGTTACTGCTCTTCTGTGTAACGTCATTCCCAATACAGAGATTTACCAAAGCCCCACTTCATTGCTTTGCAGAATATCAGACGATCCCCTTGGATAAGCTGAGTGTAGAGTCTTGATTTAGCTCGGGCATGTTTCTTTATGTCATCATCTCATGGGGCTCTGAGGTGATCCCAGGACCACCTGTGGGGTGGGGCCCTGGAGCCCAAAGTGACTCTAATTCACAGACTCATCCTCTGATTGGGAGAGTGCTCCCAGACTCAGACTCCACAACAAGACCTCCCCAGGGTTGGGAGACTACTGTGAGGAGAGGCAGGCAAAAGTCACATCTCAGAAAGGAAGTGATGGTTCTCTGAAAACTGCAAGGGTCAGCTCAATAATTAGCCAGCTGAATTAAGCCGTGGCCCAGGTCCCCAAGTTACAGAACACACCCCAGGCTCTCTAGTAACAACTCGGGGCCTCAGTCAGGGGTGCTGGTCATTTCCTTAATGCCTACGGCCACAGTCTCCCGGCCAGCCCTGCCGTGTGCCTGCCAGTCCTGCAGGGTTATTAATAGGAGCCAATCAATAAAACAGACATGGGGTTCTGGTGCAGCAGGCAAGGTCAGCCAACTTCAGGGCAACCTCCGGCCTCTCAGTCAGCCCCTGATCTCTAATTGACGTCCCCTGGCACAAAGGTGCAGCCTTTACAGAGGCCACAAAGGAAGAGTGCAGCCCTGCAGTAAATCCTGTCTTTCTCCGGAGTTTATGGGGGAGGCCCAGAGGGAAGGCTCAGGGTGCAGGCAGGGCCGTTCCAGAGGCCACTGGGCCTCTGCCTTCCAGGACAGGAGCACTTGCCTGGGGGAGGGGTGCTCTTACTCTGATGATGTCACGGTTCTCACTAGGACATTGCTTGTTCAATTTCATCTACTGGGTGCCTGTCTTTCCCCTTCCCTTCCCACAGGTAGCTTTAAAGTGTCACCACATGTGATTTTAAAGTTAACTGAAGCTGGCTGTAATAATGTTTCTTCAGTTATCAAATTATGATGCATGCCGGCTAAGTCACTTCAGTCATGTCCAACTCTTTCTCGACCCCATGGACTGCAGCCCGCCAGGCTCCTCTGTCCATGGGATTCTCCAGGCAAGAATGCTGGAGTGGGTTGCCATTTCCTTTTCCAATGCATGCATGCATGCTAAGTCGCTTCGGTAGTGTCTGACTCTGTGCGACTCTATGGACAGCACCCCCCAGGCTCCTCTGCCCCTGGGATTCTCCAGGCAAGAATGCTGGAGTGGGTTTCCATGCCCTCCTCCAGGAGATCTTCCCAACCCAGGGATCAAACCCGAGTTTCTTCTGTCTTCTGCACTGGCAGGCTGGTTCTTTACCACTAGTGCCCCCTGGGAAGCCCGTAAAATTATTATACTATCTTGTGAAGTGGAAGAATCTTTCTCAGAATTAATCATGACTCGAGTTTGAAATATTCCTACTTAATCTCGGTAATGCACAGATGTCTCCCGAGCACAATAAAATCACAGCTGTTGTGGGCACCTACTTTCCCAGGACGCACTCTCCCACATTCACGTTTCTCAGACCTGAACACTTGCATGGATGCGTTTTTCACTCTTACAGACAAGGCTGAGACCACGATCTCAGCTATGACTGCTCACTGGATTGCTGAGTCTTTTCTTTAGAGACGTCCCTTCAGTGGAATCACAGGGCTGAAACTGTAGACATGCTAAAGCTCTTACTACGTGTTGTCAAAATGCTCTATGAGATGAGCGCCAAATTGAAAGTCTCACCAAAAATCTAAGAGGGGTGGCTCAGGGCTTCCTGGATACGACTCAGCATTTCCTCCTGATCCTGATGGACCAGGCAGCTTTAACCTGCATTTTATCTGGAGGCAATACTGTTGGAAAGCGATTTTCTAACTACATTGAGTATTTTTGTTTTTTCTACCTTTTATTTTCATGGTCATCTTTTCGCCATAGATTTTTTTTTTTTTAGTAGAAATTGCACCTTAAGAATAATAAATGTGAAACATGGACTGTGAAACCACTTGAAAAAATGGCTTTGTAAAAACATATGTTGACTCAGTGGACATGAATGGACATTACCTCCTCAATGGACATGAGCTTGAGCAAACTCCCGGAGACAATGGAAGACAGGGAAACGTGGTATGCTGTAGTCCATGGGGCTGCAAAGAGTCGGACAGGACTTAGCAACTGAACAACAGCAAAAATACATATATATATAGTCTCCATTTGGATGCTTTAAACATAATAATCTTCCATTGTAATAGATTTTCCATTGTTAAATGTGCTTAATTCTCTTGAATTTTCAGTATAGATAATCAGGTCTTCTACAAACAAGGAAAATAGTATCTCCTCCTTACAAATGCCTATTCATCATATTTCTTTTGTATGAGACATCTTTGAATTGGGAATTATAAAAAATGTTACATGGAAAAGAGCGATGATAGGCAACCTTGATTTCTTCCTGACTTAATAAAAATGTTTCTAGTCTCCCAGTGCTAAGGCGGGTGAAGCCTTTAGTAGAGGGATGGGCTTCACTGCAGCAAGGATGTCCTCCTAGCTCCCCCAAGACTTTATCTTGAAGCACTACTGAATTTTATAATTTTTTCTTCTTTCTAATGAGATTGTTTTATTTTTTCTCTTTCAATATTAATCAGAGTGAATTATGTGTTGATAGATTCCCTAATGTCAAACCATCCTCATATTCCAAAGACAAATGTTCCTTGTTAATTACACACTTGCTTCCCTGGTGGCTCCGATAGTAAAGAATCTGCCTGCAATCCAGGAGCTCTGGGTTCAGTCCCTAGGTCGGAAGATCCCCTGGAGAAGGAAATGGCAACCCACTCCAGTATTCTTGCCTGGAGAATCCCAGGGACAGAGGGGCCTGGCGGGCTACAGTCCACGGGGTTGCAAAGAGTTGAACGTGACAGAATGATGGACATACCACTAAACTTTTCGTAACAAATTCAATATTATACTATCTCATTTTCTCTGCCCTAGTTGATTTTTTATTTTATGTTTACTGTCACTTTGTAGACATTTCAATACTTTGGCCACCTGATGGGAAGAACTGACTCATTTGGAAAGACCCTGATGCTGGGAAAGATTGAAAGCGGGAAGAGAAGGGGACGACAGAGGATGAGATGGTTGGTTGGCATCATTGACCCAATGGACATGAGTTTGCATAAACTCTAGGAGTTGGTGATGGACAGGGAGGCCTGGCGTGCTGCAGTCCATGGGGTCACAAAGAGTCGAACACAACTAAGCAACTGAACTGAACTGAGACATTTCAAAAGTTTTAAAAAATGGATACTTAACCAATCACCACCAGCCTTAGGTTGGTACTTTTCTACATCCCACATAACAAAACACCTGCTGCTGCTGCTGCTGCTGCTGCGTTGCTTCAGTCGTGTCCGACTCTGTGTGACCCCATAGACGGCAGCCCACCAGGCTCCCCCGTCCCTGGGAATCTCCAGGCAAGAACACTGCAGTGGGCTGCCATTTCCTTCTCCAGTGCACCTAGAGCCATGTAAACTGATTTCACAGCACTGTTTTTTTTTTAACTTGTCATATATTTTATTTCCATGCATGTTATAAGCCCCTATGAAGTTATTATTTTTGTTTTAAAGACAATATATTTTAAAATCATAATTTTTAATAGTTTTTCTTTTTCCCCAGTTCTATGCCTTTTTTTTTTTTTCCTGGAATCCTTTTTCTTTGATCTTGAAGAAGGCTTCTTTATGTTTTCAGTAGTGTGAAATGTGATGGAAACAAACACTCTCAGCTTTTACTTGTCTAAAGTGTCTTTATTTTCCTTTAATTTTGGAGAATTTTTTTCATTGAGGATAGAATTTCAGAGCTTTAGGCAGTCATCCCTCCCCTTTCCCTGAGGTTAATGGGTGCCCCATCCTTCCCCCCTAGTTCTTGTAATATTTCCCTTTATCTTTGGTTTTAAATACTCAGACAATCATGTGACTAACTGCCGCTCCCTCTGCACTGTGTTTTGAATTTGCTGAGTTTTTGTAAACTGTGATTCAGTGTGTTTTACCATTTGGAAAGTTCTGGGCAATTATTTTTCAAGATTGCTTCTGCTTCATTCTCTCCTCCACATCTTTACTCATATTTCCCTCATGTTCTGTTCTGCTGTTTCCATTTTCTCTTATCTTTAAAGTCAAGGCCAAGCACTATATTCAGAATTAGCTTCAGGTTTCCACATTCTATCATCTGCTTTAATTTAGAATTAACTCAACATATGTATCTTTAAAATTTTAGATGCTGTACTTTGTATTATTCTAATACAACTATTCTAATAGTTCTAGAATGCTTATTTGATTACATTTCACTCACTCTCGTTTATCCATCTGTAAATTTCAGTCATACTTAGTTTGACGTCTTTACCCACTAATAATATTTGATTTATCTCTTCATCTGCTTCTATAGAATACTTTATCTCTTGATTCTTTTGTCACTTTTTCTTGCTTTTTGCACGTGCTGGAGTCAGCATCTGATCTATTGCAGGAATTCTGGCTTATGCTCTCCTCCTCTAAAGAGTGCTGACTATTTTTCTGGATTTTTCTCCTAAGTTTGCTTTGCTGTCCTTTTATGCATGTTTGTACATGTGTAGTCACCACTCCATTGTGACTTCTTCTTTAACTGGTGAATTGCATGTGGGCTGTTTGATTTTATGGGTCAGGACGCAGGCACTTTTGGCTGCTCATTTCTAGCTTGGCTCTGTGGCTGTCAGTGCCCAGAGGAGGCAGTGCCAGGCCTGTCCTCTCATCCAGCCTCCATCCTCAAGGACGAGGCCCTCTCCCAGAGGCCCGAGCGTACATCGTCCTCTCACTCCTCTCACAGGACTGGTCCCTGGACTCCCTCACCCTGCAGACCCTTCAGAGTCAGAGGCACAGTCACCCAAACGCGACAGGTTCAGTCAAGAAAGGAGGAATCATGCTGGTCTGCTACGGAGCGAGCTCTGCCGCAGACACCACGCTGGGCCACCCCGTGTGCTCTGACCAGGGAGCACCCCTTTGCCCTGGCTCCTGTGAGCCAGACCTGCCACGGCCCCAATGGCCTGGACAGCAGCGATTCATGCTCTCACAGACCTGGAGGCTGGAGCCCCAGGTATCAGCAGGCTTGGCTGCTTCTCAGGCCTCTCTCCTTGGTGTGTGGACGGCCGTCTTCCCTCTGTGTCTGCTCCTAATCTCCTCTTCTTAGAAGGATCCCAGTCATACTGGGTCAGGGCCCCACCCATATGACCTCACTTTATCTTAGTTACCTTTCAAACACCCTATCTCCAAAGGCAGTCAGATTCTGAGGTTCCAGCAGCTTGACTTCAATGTATCAATTTGGGGGGAACACATTTCAGCCCAGAACATGCACCGGTGGCCAACTCTCTGAGCTCAGCTTATCTGAGCTGTTGATAACAGTCAAAGCATTCAATCACTTGCTCTTAAAAAAAAAATCTCCTTCCCTGGCTCTTGAAGAGTCGCTCCAGCTCTCCTGCCTCACTGAGCGTTTCTTCCAGTCGCGCCCCTTAGATGACAAGACTCGCCTGTCATTTAGAAACCCCATCCATACACAGATGGTTCACAAGTTACCCTTGCCCTCCAGGCCTCTCTGCTGAACTACAGTCCTGCTGGTCCAGCTGCCTCCCCAGTATTTCCATGTGGATGTTCAGGAAGCATCGCAGTCTTCGTGGCTTCACACTCAGTCTTCACCCCCAAGCGCTCTTCTCCCGTGGTTTCCCCATCCTGGTGTTGCCGTCTGGTCTCCTCATGCCCCCACCCCCCGTGTCTCCTGCCCCCTTCTCTGCATCTTGTGTGACTGTCACGGCTGAATTGTCATTCTGTCATTAACTCATGTCCGAATCTTTGCAACCCCAGAAACTGCAGCACGCCAGGCTCCTCTGTCCTCCACTCTCTCCCAGAGTTTGCTCAAGTTAATGTCCATTGAGCCAGTGGTGCTATCCAATCATGGCACCCTCTGCCGCCCTCCTCTCCTTTTGCCTTCAATCTTTCCCTGCATCAGGGTCTTTTCCATACCTTCTTCAACTTGCTTCAGTGGAGATCTTGGAGTCATAGTTAGATCCTCTCTCTCCCTCTCTTTTCACCCAACAAAGAAATAAATGCTCCTACTTTAAAATATATTTAAATTTTTTAAATTAAATTAATTAAATTTCCTACTTTAAACTATATCTGGATTCTGACTACAACTCTGAATCCCACTGTTGGGACTTCGCATCTCCCTGAGCCTAGAAACCCCGACCGCTTCCTCTCCAGCTTTATCACCTGTTCCTCATCCGCCCTCCTTCTGCTCCTACAATACCACCTCCTCCTGTCCTTGAACTTGCAGAAGACCTTGCCAAGAGCCCCCGCCCTCCCTCTGCCTGGATGCTCCCTTAGCTGATTTTGGCCTGGTCCACGCCAAAATCCAAACCCAGGGCCACTTATGACACCTCACTCTGCTCTCTCTCCATCACTAGGGCCCTGTGTGTTTGCTTGTCCATAACTTTCCACTGGAATAGGATCCTTGAAGGACAGACACTTTTCTGATCCACCTCTGTATCCTCAGAATCTGGAAGAGTGCCTGAGAATAATTAGTGCTCATAAATATTTTCTGAAGGCAACTGGACGTGTGTCTTTGCAACTCTCGTCTACCTGTTAATAAGCTTAAACATGTTTCTCTTGTGTGGGCGACCTGTTCATGTTTGTGTCCTTCGCAGCTTCCTGACATTCTTCCTTTAATTTCAGACCATCATTGTTAGGAAGCTCACTTCGTTTCATCCCGTGAGAGTTGGGGTCTCCTGGCGGTTACCCCCACTTCTGCGCAGAAGGACTCAGAGGGAAGCCAGGTCACGTATGACGTCACCCCAGAAGCGCAGTTTCCTGCCGGCACTGAAGCTGCAACACGCCCCTCTGTGGGCTTGTTTCTTCCGCACAGAAGAAGCCGCATCAGCCTCGAATCCGAGAAGCCTGCTGAACGCAGTTCCCTTTGGGTCATGAGAGCACAGCCATCGCAGATGCGCCTCCCAAGCCTGGGACCTGGGGACCCGTCACGGTGGGCTGTCTGTCTGTGTGGTGGCAGGAGCTTCTAATAAGCCACCTCTTCGAGGGGAGCTTGCGCCCCGGCCCCCTGGTGAGGTGTTTATGATTTGTTCATGGGCATTAGCGAACTCTGCTCAAATGTGCACTGGACCGTGTTTCTGCACATTTCATGAATAATTAAAAGTGGAAGTCTAAACAATTCACGTGAGGGGATTTGTGTATGATTCTGATGCCAAGGTCTTAGAACTTCATCAAGAGCACAGGATGATTTAAGAGCCATTCGCTCATGATGTAGGCTACATGAGAACTTTAAGCCCCCCTCCCTTTGAAAAAGGTGATTCATGGGGTCTGCATTCTTGACAATGGTGGGTTTTTAACAAAAAAGAAAAAGAGGGCTTTAAAACATTCCGATGATGTTTTCATCGTATAAACCCAGAACACATTCAAACAGGCCAGCATTTTCCATGCCCTTTATCTGTTTTCACTGATAAAGGGTAATGTGGTTTCCACCCTGAGATGAATCCATTCTGTAGAGTGTTCCCTTTGGCCTCTCTGCCAAGAAGCAAGCGATGCAGTGTCCCGGAAGGAAGTCGCTCCCCAGGACTCCAGTCCTGAACGCTTCTGCCGACGCTGCTCAGAGTGGACCCGGCCTGAGGGGCCCTCGGGGCCAACACCTGCGCGGAGCCTTGGGGCCGTCCCACCAGGGCCCCGGCCCCCTCTGCCCTCTCCCCGTGCCCCCGGCCCCCCACCCCCCGGGCTGGGGCTGCCCCCCAGCTGGGTCCCTCTTTGTCCCCGCGGTCCATCCTCAGCCCGAGTCCCCTGCCCTTCCCCCATGCCCTCAAGGCCCCCTAGGCGCGGAGGAGAAGCAGGGCACCGACGTGCCCAGCGGGTCCGGCCCCTCCTACCCTTCCTCCCCGCCGCTCTCGCTCGGCTGGCTCCAAACATGGCTGGCCTGGCGGCCCCGCCTTGCTCTCCCTCTTCTGGAAGCTTCCAGCTCTCTTACCCTGTCCTCGGGTTTCCTGTGGCCACGCCCAAAAGCAGGGAGGCAGCTCACGCTGGGCCCGCCCCAAGGTCGGCTTCAGGGGGCGCCGTGCGGAGGGCGCTTCTGGACAAAGAATGTGGCTAAGTGTAACCACACGTAACATAGACAGCCATCGGGAATCCGCCGTTTGACGCAGGGAACTAGGCTCCGTCATACGCTACAGGGGTGGGATGGGGAGGAGGTGGGAGGGAGGCTCAGGAAGGAGGGGGCGTGTGGGTACCTGCGGCTGACTCATGCTGCTGTGTGGCAGGACCCAGCGCGATGCTGTAGAACAGTCATCCTTCAATTAAAATAAGCACGTTTAAAAATTTACCAGCTGAGCTGTGAGGGAAGCCCCTCACTCACTTCACTAAGTGTAAACAAGTCGTGAACAAGCACAAGTGTAAACAAGCGCCATGTAGAGAATCCCCACTTTTTCCAAAATTTTCTAAGACCTTTAACTTTTCTGTGGCAGCTCACCTCATACGGTTCACTGCTCAGGCAGCTGGACTAAGAACAGGCCCTGCAGGCCGCCCATGGAGTGCCCTGGTGGGGTCAGAAATGAAGCATGTTTCCTGAGAATAAGAGCTTCCCTGCTGGCTCAGCTGGTGAAGAATCTGCCTGCAATGCAGGAGACCCCCGGTTCGATCCCTGGGTCAGGAAGATCCCCTGGAGAAGGGAAAGGCTACCCATTCCAGTATTCTTGGGCTTCCCCTGTGGCTCAGCTGGTAAAGAATCCGCCTACAACGCAGGAGACCTGGGTTCAATCCCTGGGTTGCGAAGATCCCCCGGAGAAGGGAAAGGCTACCCACTCCAGCATTCTGGCCTGGAGAATTCCATGGACTGTACAGTCCATGGGGTCAGAAAGAGTCGGACACGACTGAGCGACTCTCACTTCACTTCCTTTCACTTTACTGTGAAATAACTTCACTCTCATGGGGAGGGGGGGTGTGGAGAGGAGGGTCAGGAGATCTGAGAACCCTTGTTGGGAGCTGGAGGTGGGCGTGGCTTGGATTCAGAGGGAGCAGGCCTTTGGAGCTGCAGGGAACGTGGGCACCGAGACTTCTGGTCGTTTCTCCCCCGGGGGCCTGCAGGGTAGGGCAGGCGCTTGGGCGGCGCCGTGGCCATCTCCCCACGGCACTCCCGGGCTCGGACATCAGGGCGGAGCCGGCCTGGGCCATGCGCCCTGGGACCGGGGCCCTGGGGCAGGTCCTGCCCACGGGGCGCCTCTCCTGCTGAGGTCGGGGGCCCACTCCCTCATGCCTTCCTGCCCTCTGGGCTCCACCAGACCCCAGCTTGAGGTTGCCAAAGGGCTGGTCCTGAGCTGGTGGGCACGGAGGCCGCTGCGGCCTCGGCCAGTGCGCACACGTCTCCCTCCTCCCTGGTCCTGACCCGCCTCCAGCGCCTCCAGGCCACCCTCACCCCACAGGTGGGCGCTGGGCACATGTGCAGTGGGCGAAGGGATGGTGTCACCCGCTCAGCCCGGCTCAGGCGACAGAGGCAGAGGTGGCCTCTGGCCTCACGGAGCCCCCGACCGGTACCTGAAGGCCTTATCACCGGCCACGCCTCCCAGGGCATGTATGGCGCCCTGCGCTCCAGAGGGGCTGCCTCGCCCCTCCACGCTGCCCTCCTCACTGTGCGTCCTCATCCAGACTCTGGGATACAGGTGAACTGTGCTTCCCGCCCTTCCCTCCACTGCCCTTTGCCAAGATGCATGTGCGAAGGAAGCCCTCAGCCCAGGACCTCAGAATGTCACCTTGCTTGAAAATTGGGCCATTGCAGACGGAACTAGGAGGCGTGAGGTCACAGTGGAGCCAAGCCAGCCCTCATCCAAGAGGACAGGTGTGTGTGTGTGTCCGACTCTGCGACCCCATGGACTGTAGCCCACCAGGCTCCTCTGTCCAAGGGGTTCCCAGGCAAAAGTACTGGAGTGGGTTGCCATTTCCTTCTCCAAGACGACTGTTACTCTTATAAAAATGAGACATTTGAACACAGACCCACAAGGAGAGACTGTGTAGAGGCACTCTGTGGCCCCCACCCGAGACAGGGACAAAGACACACCAAGGGGTGCTTTTGCTAAAGAGACTTCAGTTTCCCTAAAACCGAAATCTCCTGATGTGTGTTCTGCATATCAAATGCACCAGTGTCTTAAAAGTTCCAACTGAAACCCAAATCCCCTTCTTCTCAGAGAAACGGGGTTGGCATCCAGTCTCTCTGGGGAGTGGGGGGTGGGGCTGGATGGAGGGGGCGACAGGAAGGGTGCCCTGGGTGGAACAGAAAGAGGAGGCAGCTCAGAGGGGGCCAGCTAGAGAAACATGGGCTTCTCAGACCCAAGGGCACAGTGACTGCAGTGAGTGTATATGGGGTTTCTCCCTCCGCTCTCAGAGAAGGGGCGCTGAAGATGCAGGCCGTGGAGAGGGGAGAGCTGGGATGAGGGGGTGTGGGTGCAGCAGGACTCGCTCCTTGACACCTGGATCTGCTCAGAAACATGGTAGGGCCGGCCTTCAGCCAGAGGAGGGGAGGCGGACCAGGCTGCTGGCGGGCGAAGCTCACACGCGTGACGGTGTGGACAGAGCCCCACGTGCGTGTGCTGCAGGACAGCTTGTGTTTCCAGATTTCTCTAGCAGGTCCATCAGTTCAAACCTCAACAAGCCACACAGAGCTCACTAGGTACCCTTTAAAGGAAACAAATGATCCAAAGCAACTCGGTATTGCATGGTATTTGTCCCTCGATGTCTGATTTATATCACTTAGTGTGATAGCATTATTTGGTTCTTCTTAATGGCTGAATAACATTCCATTGTATGTATGTACCACGAACGTGAAAGCCGTTCAGTCGTGTCCGACTCTGCGAACCCGTGGACTATACAGTTCATGGAATTCTCCAGGCCAGAAAACTGGAGTGGGTAGCCGTTCCCTTCTCCAGGGCATCTTCCCAACCCAGGGAGCGAACCCAGGTTTCCCGTATTATAGGCAGATTCTTTACCAGTTAAGCTGCAAGGGAAGCCTTTATATGTGGAATCTAAACTACGGCACAATGAACCTGCCTACGAAATAGAAACAGGCTCGCATGCCTAGAGAACAGACTTCTGGGAGCCAAGGCGGGAGGTGGGGGCGGAAGGGACTGGGAGTTTGGGGTCAGCAGAAAACGGGTGTACATGGAATGGATACCTAACAAGGTCCTGCTGTGTAACACAGGAAACTGCATTCAGTATCCTGTCATAACCCATAATGGAGAAGAATATTAAAACAGATATATAAATGTGCAAGTGAGTCATTTCGCTGTACAGCAGTAATTCACACAACATTGTAGATCAACTATATTTATAAGGAATAAATTTTAAAAACAGCTAAGTATTTATCATGTACTCATTGTGGGCGGGGAGAAGGGTCTTCCTGGTGCCCATGAGAACTCTGACGTGCAGACAGCCTGGCAAGTTCTTCTTCATCTGCGTGAGAAGCCCCACTCCCGGGTACAGGGCTGGACCAGCCTCATCCCCGCAGCCTCCAGCGTCATGAACCACAGCATTTGGGTGCCTAGGAATTGCCTGCAGTATTTGGAAAGCTGAGAAAATTGTGATCAGCAAATGGGCTGAAAAATTCGATGCGACATGAGGCCTCCCCGGGTAGATTCAGCAGTGTGGCTGCTGGATGGGCAAGGTCACGTGACTTCTCCCACCCTCACCACTGACCGTTTTGCAGAATAACCTCTATATTCACACATCCAGCCAGACACCGGGGCGTCCGCTCCTCTCACGGATGCTGGCTGTTGCCACTGGAAGGCAAGCCAGGCCTGGGTCCTGGAGCACAGGTTTCTGGACCTCTCCTTAAGGGGCCTTGGTGTGTCCTGCTGACATTTCTGCATAAATTATTCACGGGGATGATGGCGGGGAGGGGAAGAAGAGGGAATAAAGGAGAGAGAGGAAGAAAAGGGGAAAAAGAGACCAGGCTGCTTCTGCCAGGGATTCAATATTTCTTCTTCCTGTTTTAATAGTAAATGGAGCGAGCCTTCCTGACGGTTGTTTCTTTTAAAATGAAATTATTAGACTGTGAATTGCAGGGGCTGGAGAGCAAATCAAACAAACAAACAAAAAGATTATTTCTATTTCCTTGCTCGACGATCTGTCCAAAGCAATGGCTGCAATTGAGAGGCAGGGTCCTGGGAAAGCGGAGTCCACGTCATGCACACTGAGGCCCCTTCCGTGCTGGCACAGGAGACTGAAACTAAGGAAGGCGAAAGGGGAAAATCTATATAAGAGAGGATAATCTCCCTCCCGGAAGCGCAGGGGAATTGCCTGTATAGCAACAACCAGAGGAAAGTAAAGAAACAGCATCTTTGGGCAACGCGGGGCGGCCAGAGGTGTCAGCGGCAGCCTCGTTTGGCTCCAGCCTGACAGCTTGGAGGGGCGGGCGCCCCCTCCACGTCCCTGAGAGACCCTCTCCTCCCCTGGCTGCCCCTCTGTGCTGCCTCGTCTCCTTCCCTTCCGCTACCTGGCCAGCCTGTAATGTGTTTTTTTTCTCAGCGTTCGTTCCGTAATGATCCCTGTCTCCCACAAAGGCCACAGTGTAAATGAGGTATGACACCACTGCAGAGAGGCAGTGTTTAAATTGAAATATTATAGGAAGGGCAGCACACTGCAGACCTTTGATGTAACAGCCCCCGTCTCCAAGGGGAGCTGTGGAAACAGAAGCCATTGTCGGCTGCTCAGAGTTCATCGTCATTGCCAAGGGGGAGAGGAGAGAGCAGGCAGAGTCAATAAAAATAATTCCAACTGGGCCAGGGAAGAGGGGGCGCGAGCTCGCGGGGCTGGACAGACGCCCTGATGGCCCCTGGCTCTGGGAAGTAAAGCCAAGGAGGACTCTTCAGTATTTAAAGTAGCTTAAAACACATTTATTGGGAGGGGTGCATCAGTGGTCCTTTCTGCTGCTGTTGTTAGAAAAAGCAAACACATAAATCCAAGCTGTGAACGAATTGAGCCTGTATATTAAATGATAGAGTTGTTTGAAAATGACCTGTTAGCTCTAAGTATGGAGAGGACCTCTGAGACGGCGAATCACCTCCCATAAGGAGCAGGGCCCCCACAACAGGGTGTTTGTGCCCTTCGATTTCTTTTACAACATGCTGAAGATTATTTTCAGTAAATATAACTGTGTTCAGCACTAAGAATATTCTTGCTGTGGATGACATGATCTTATACTAAAAAACCCCAAAAGAGTCCATGATTTAAAAAAAAAAAAAAAAACTGTCATATCCAGTAAATTACTCCAGTGAAGTTGCAGAATATAAAACCAACACACAGAGATCAGTTGCATTTATATATACTAACAATAAACAATCAAAAAGGAAATCTTTTCTAAAAATTCCATTTACAGTAACCTTTCCAAAATCAAGTACTTAGGAATTAATCTAATATACAAAATACTTGTACATTGAAAACTACAAAATATTGCTGAAAGAAATTAAAGATATGAATGGAAAGAAACACCTTTCTCATAGATTAGAAAGCTTAATATTAAGATGTCAATTCCAGCCAAAGCAATCTACAGATTCAGGAAAATGCCTATCAAAATCCAAAGTGTTTTACAGAATGAGAAAAATTTATTCTTAAATTCCCTATGGAATTTCAAGTGATGCTGAACTGCGGAAACGATATTGAAAAAGAGTTACAAAGTTGAAAGTCTCACACGCCCTGATTTCAAAGCTTAGTACAGAGCTACAGAAATCAAAACAGTGTGGTACCGGCATAAAAGCAGACATACAGACCAACAGAGAGCTGAGAAATAAGCCCTCAGGTATAAAGTCAAATGATTTGCAACAAGAGTGTCAAACCATTCAACGAGGAAATGAAAGTATTTTCACAGAATGGTGTTGGGGGAACCAGATGTGCTAGTCACTCAGTTGTGTCTGAGTTTTTGTGACCCCACGGACTGTAGCCCGCCAGGCTCCTCTGTCCATGGGATTCTCCAGGCAGGAATACTGGAGTGGGTTGCCATTCCCTTATCCACATGCAAAAACCCCCCAAAATTGGACGTTTATCTTACACCATATGCAAAAATTAACTCACAGTGGGTCAAGGATCTCAGTGCAAGAACAACCATAAGGTTCTCAGGAGAAAAGCCATGGGCAAAGCTTCATGACTTTGGATGATCTTGGACTTAGCGATGATCTTGGACTTAACGATGATCTATTGGATATGATCCCAGAAGTACACATAACAAAGGAGAAAAAGTAGGTGGTTTGGACTTCACAACTTAAGTCATCAAAATTTAAAAACATTTATGCATCAAAAGATACAGTCAGCAGAGTGAAAAGTCACCTCACAGAATGGGAGAAAGTGTGTACAATATCTGGTATGTGAGTATATAAAGAGCTCCTGCAACTCAGTAGCAATCAGCCCAACTAAAAATAGGCAAAAGGCTTTAGGAGACATTTCACCAAAGACATGCAAACAGCCCTAGCACATAAAAATATGCTCAGTATCACTAATCACTAAAGAAATGAAGACAGAACCACAGTGATACCGCATTACACCACCAGAATGGCTATTATCCAAAAACAGAAAACAGAAAACCTTGGTGAGCATGTGGAGAAATTGGAACCCTTGCACACTGCAGGAGAGATTGTAAGGAGGAAGACTATACAGCGGTTCCTCTAAAAGCAAAACCTGGAATGACCATGCAATTCACGATTCCATGTCTGGGTTTACACCCAAAAGGAACAAAGTGGACATGTAAGTTGAGATGCGTGCTCTGTAGGAGGCGAAAATTCACAGTTATGTGGAATCTTCCAAGAAGCAGTTTTTTTTTTTTTTTTTTGTGGTTAGAAACATGACTGTGAACATGTTTTTATGTTCCATGAGTTTCTTGTATATATTTGGAGAAACGTCTATTCAAGTCCTTTGCCCATTTTAACTTGGATTTATTTCTGTTATTGCGTTGTAGGAGTTCTTTTTATGTTGCTCTTGTTCAGTCTCCAAGTCATGTCCAACTATTTGTAACCCATGGACTGCAGCACACCAGGCCTCCCTGTCTCTCACCATCTCTCAAGTTCATGTCCATTGAATCAATGATGCCATCCAACCATCTTATCCTCTGTCACCTCCTTCTCCCCCTGCCTTCAATCGTCCCCAGCATCACAGTCGTTTTCAATGAACTGGCTCTTCGCATCAGGTGGCCAAGGTATTGGAGCTTCGACTTCAGCATCAGTTCTTCCAATGAGTATTTAGGGTTGCTTTCCATTAGGATTGATTATAGTTAAATATTAATACCTCATCAGATAGCATAAATATTTTCTCCCATGCTGTGAGTTGTTTCCAGTTGTAGGATACTTTGTCTTACTTTATTGCAGAATTGAATGATTTAATGATCCAGATAACCACAATGGTGTGATTACTCACCTAGAGCCAGACATCCTGGAATGCAAAGTCAAATGGGCCTTTGGAAGCATCACTATGAACAAAGCTAGTGGAAGTGATGGAATTCCAGCTGAGCTATTTCAAGTCCTAAAAAGTGATGCTGTTAAAGTGCTGCACTCAATATATCAGCAAATTTGGAAAACTCAGCAGTGGCCACAGGACTGGGAAAGGTCCGTTTTCATTCCAATCCCAAAGAAAGGCAATGCCAAAGAATGCTCAAACTACTGCACAATTGCACTCATCTCACACACTAGTAAAGTAATGCTCAAAATTCTCCAAGCCAGGCTTCAACAGTATGTGAATCGAGAACTTCCAGATGTTCAAGCTGGATTTAGAAAGGGCAAAGGAACCAGAGATCAAATTGCCAACATCCATTGGATCATAGAAAAAGTAAGAGAGTTCCAGAAAAACATCTACTTCTGCTTCATTGACTACAGTAAAGACTTTGACTATGTGGATCACAACAAACTGTGAAAAATTCTTAAAGAGATGGGAATACCAGACCACCTGACCTGCCTCCTGACAAATCTGTATGCAGGTCAGGAAGCAACAGTTAGAACCAGACATGGAACAACAGACTGGTTCCAAATTGGGAAAGGAGTATATCAAGCCTGTATATTGTCACCCTGCTTATTTAACTGATATAGAGAGCACATCATTCAAAATGCTGGGCTGGAGGAAGCACAAGCTGGAATCAAGATTGCCGGGAGAAATATCAATATCTGCAGATATGCAGATGACACCACCCTTTTGGCAGAAAGTGAAGAGGAACTCAACAGCCTCTTGATGAAAGTGAAAGAGGAGAGTGAAAAAGTTGGATTAAAACTCAACATTCAAAAAACTAAGATCATGGCATCTGGTCCCATCACTTCATGGCCTATAAATGGGGAAACAGTGGAAATAGTGACAGTCTTTATTTTCTTGGGCTCCATAATCACTGCAGATGGTGACTGCAGCCACAAAATTAGAAGATGCTTGCTCCTTGAAAGAAAAGCTATGACCAACCTAGACAGCATATTTAAAAAGCAGAGACATTATTTTGCCAACAAAGGTCTCTCTAGTCAAAGCTGTGGCTTTTCCAGTAGTCATGTATGGATGTGAGAGTTGGACTGTAAAGAAAGCTGAGCGCTAAAGAACTGATGCTTTTGAACTGTGGTGTTGGAGAAGACGCTTGAGAGTCCCTTGGACTGCAAGGAGATCCAACCACTCCATCCTAAAGGAAATCAGTCTTGAATATTCATTGGAAAGACTGATGCTGAAGATAAAACTCCAAAACTTTGGCCACCTGATGCAAAGAACTGACTCCTTGGAAAAGACCCTGATGCTGGGAAAGACTGAAGGCAGGAGGAGAAGGGGACAACAGAGGATGAGACGGTTGGACGGCATCACTGATGCGATGGACATGAGTCTGAGCAAGCTCTGGGAGTTGGTGATGGACAGGGAAGCCTGTTGTACTGTAGTCCACGGGGTTGCAAACAGCTGGACATGACTGAGAGACTGAAGTGAACTGAGATATTGAATTACCTGACTCAAGTAAACCACTCCAATCAGCTCCTTCTTCCACGGGTAAAGGTATAGAGAGTTGAACAGATTCTCCAGGTGCCATGGTCAAGGTCACTGTACAGTTGGAGTAAATCGAAACTTCCAAGTCAAAGCTTGATCTTCTCTCGTAGGGCAGTAGGTCAAGGAAGGAGGTACGCAGGTATCCTGAGAGTGGATCCCGAATAAAACACCTCTCCTGCAGCTGTTCACTTTGTGTTGAAGTAAAAAGAGCAATAAACCCCAAATCCAGACTTTCAGTCTTGTCTCTGTCTGTTTCTGTCCTTTTAAAGAGAGAGAGAGAGAAAATGAGGCTAATTACTGAAACTTGGCACATTTCACGGGGGTGCTGAAAAAGTAACTTGAGATCATGGACAAAAAAGCACTTAAGAGTTTAAACATGATGCACAGGGGTTATTAGTTTTATTACTAAATGATGATCTCATCAGGAGGATGGTTGTTCAGTGTCTTTTTCTCTCCTAAATTATACCAAGAAAAAAAGGAAATAAGCTCATCAGAGGAATAAGCTGACCTTGTTCTCTTAGACGTTTGCTCTCTGCCACCATGCTTCCCCTGAGCACTCAGACAGTAAAGAGTCTGTACACAATGCGGGAGACCTGGGTTCAATACCTGGGTTGGGAAGATCTCCTGCAGAAGAAAATGGCTGCCCACTCCAGTCTTCTTGCCTGGCGAATCCCATGGACAGAGGAGCCTGGCGGGCTGCAGCTCATGGGGCCTCAAAGAGTCGGACACAACCGAGCCACTTTCACTTTCACTCTCAATAGGTTCTAGACTTTTCGGTGTGGGTTGGTGGCAGTTAATAGTAAGGGAGAAGACACAGAAAACATTGCCAAAGTCTGTTTACACTGTGGGTGGTTCTGCTTGGAGAGCCCTTTGATTCTGCCATATGATGAAGGAAGCACGCGTGAGTTTGAGGCCAGCAAAGACACTGATTCCATCACCCTCCATCCTGCCTGTCTCCCAGACTGCTTCTGTTGGGGCTTAGATTGGACTGGGGTCTTCACAGGGGGGGGTCTATGCACCTCCTTTCTCACCCCCACCAGGCACTCTGTGGTGAGGGCCGGGGGTGGGAACTCTGGCTCACCTTACCCTCCCTGCTTTTGTTTTTATATATTGGGCATCAGATGAAGACCTTTTTCTTTTAAGTAAAGAGTTATGCTGCTTTAGGCAGAAAAAGGTAGAGAGAAAGAGATTTAGGTGGTGATTGGGCTCCACCAAAGGTTGTCTGCTTCTCTGCTTGTAGGAAAGTCATCTTCTGAGCACCTGAGCATGACTGAAGGCAGAGGATGAAATTGGCATTAACCCAGCAGCAGCCAAAAGTCTCTTCCCTGGCAGCCAGGCCTCCCTTCTCCTCCCGGCACAAACCGGGTCATGGGGTTTAATCGCTCAGTCGTGTCTGACTCTTGCGATCCCGTGGACTGTAGCCTGCCAGGCTCCTCTGTCTATGGGATTCTCCAGGGAGAATACTGCAGTGGGTTTCCATTTCCTCCTAAATACGTACAATAAGCTGACCCAGTCCCAGGGTGACTGCTGTTCTCGGACTTAATACAAAGAGCAGTTCACTGACTTATTTGGACTCGGGAAGGATGAAATCCCATTCTTCCACGGGGAGTACCCTTTCCATTCCTGAGAAGATAGATCATCAGCTAGCAAATCAGCTGGAATAGGCAGAAGATCCTATTTCTGAATCTTTCTAAATGATAGACCAGGATGCCGCTTGCTGGGTAGAGACAGCACACAGCTGCGGTTACTCAGGCATTGTGTCTTTAGGGTGACTCACTGTCTCAGTTTCCCAGAAGGACGGGGGTCTGGGGGTGTGGCACCATCATTGAGAAAGCTGGGCGGTCCCAGGCAAACTGGGGCTGTTACCAGGCCCCCACTGTGTCTTGCGGCTGCATGTCATCTCTCTTCTCTTTTTAATTGACGTATAGATGAGATAGGGGGCTTCCCTGGCAGACCAGTTGTTGAATCTGCCTGCAATGCAGGAGACCAGGGTTCAGTCTCTGGGTGGGGAAGATCCCCTGGAGAAGGAAATGGCAGCCCACTCCAGTATTCTTGTCTGGAAAATTCCATGGACAGAGGAGCCTGGTGGGCTAAAGTCCACAGGGTCGTGAAGAGTCAGGCATGACTTGGCGACTAAATCACATAGAGGAGATGGAGGTTGTTAGATGGCATCACCGGCTCAGCGGACGTGACTCTGGGGACTGAATGCCGCCGCCGCCGCCAACACAGCGTTGCGGTGCTTCCGATATGCAGCAGAGTGATTCCCATATACCTTTTTTCCTGTGTCAGATCCTCTTCCATTATAGGTTAGCCATTAAGTACAGTTCTGTGAGCTACACAGCTGTTGTTCAGTCACTCAGTCGTGTCTGACTCTTTGTGGCCCCAGGGACTGCAGCACACCAGGCTCCCCCGTCCTTTACTATCTCCCAGAGTTTTGCTCAAACTCATGCCCATTGAGTCGGTGACGTCATCCCGCCATCTCACCCTCTGTCATCTCGGTCCCCTGTTCTCAATCCCTCCCAGCATCAGGGTCTTCTCAGGTGGGTCCTCCCTTCCCATCAGGTGGCCAAAGTACAGGAGCTTCAGCTTTAGCATCAGTCCTTCCAATGGATATTCAGGACTGTTCCTTTAGAATTAACTGGTTTGATCTCCTTGCTGTCCAAGAGATTCTCAAGAGTCTTCTCCAACACCACAGTTCAAAAGCATCAATTCTTCGACAATTAGCCTTCTTTATGGTCTAACTCTCATCCATTCATGACTACTGGAAAAACCATAGCCTTGACTAGACGGACCTTTGTCAGGATAGTGATGTCTCTGCTTTTTAATATGCTGTTTAGGTTTGTCGTAGCTCTCCTTCCAAGGAGCAAGCGTCTTAATTTCATGGCTGCACTCACCATTTGCAGTGATTTTGGAGCCCAAGAAAAGAAAACCTGTCATTGCTTCCACTTTTTTCCCTTCTATTTGCCATGAAGTGATGGGACTGGAAGCCACGGTCTTAGTTTTCTGAACGTTGAGTTTTAAGCCGCTTTTTCACTCTCCTCTTTCACTTTCGTCAAGAGGCTCTTTAGTTCTGATGGCTATCGCAATTTTGGACTTTTGTGCAAAACATTGGGTATGTGAGTTTGAAGTTATTTTATCCCCTCTGGGAGAGAATCCATAGGTATCATTGAATTTTCAAAGGAATTGATGGCTCAAAGCAAAGGTTAAAACAATCACACACCATAAGGTTTGGAGTCCCCACCACTTTTGCACTAATCCTCAAACTTTTGTCATCAGTTAAATATGATTTGACAAAACAAACCAGTGTCTGAGCTTCCCTTTCCCTCCAGCAGCAAGGACAAATCTCCACCTTTCCCCAGATCAGTATCAGTGCCATGGAACTGCCTATCTCATATTTTCTTTAGAACTTTCTGCAACGACTAAGATTAAAACCAACAAACCACACTGTACATTTTGGGTTTTACTTGGCTTTGAAGCCAGAAACTGTTCAACTGACAAGCCATCCTTTGTTTTTACAAAGTCACTGGACATGCCTGTCCTTGGCTCTCCAAGAAACCTAGGCTTATTTATAAAACACATAATGCTTATCTTGAGACTCCAAAAGAGGAACTGAGCATAGAACGTGCTAATTTTGCCAATTCTCTGGGTAAATCCAGTACTAGTCAGCGACAATGGAACCCTATTATACACACATGGCTGTTCTCACCTCCAGTCTGCCATCAGAGTCTTAGCTACTCAAAGATAAAACAAATCAGATAGAAGTTGAAGGCATTAAGGATTTGTTGACTAAAAGGCTAATCTAAATCAGGTGACATGCAAGCATGCTAAGTCATGTCCAACTCTGTGCAACCCTATGGACTGCGGCCCACCAGGCTCCTCTGTCCCTGGGATTCTCCAGGCAAGAGCACTGGAGAGGTTTGCCATTTTCTCCTCCAGGGGATCTTCCCCACCCAGGGATCAAACCCGAGTCTCCTACTTTGGCAGGTGGGTTCTTTACCACTTGCACCACCTGGAAAGCACAAAATCTGGTAACACCCACTAAGCCTATTTAATAAGAGAGTGCAGAAACGAAGGCAAGTGGCATCACATTGGACACATAAGAATGTTTACCCCACGTAGCATCCAGCACCCAAGTCATCACTCACCCCAGACTCAAACCAGTGGAACTGAGAGGAGGCTTAGAGATGAGCCATATTTATACTCTGGCAGTTTACAACTGTGTAAATTGAGCCATGGAGAAGCTCAACAATTGTTTCCAATTCACAGGAAAATTACTGTGTTTCAGTTCTTTCTGGTAGACAGCCTTGTCATTTGCTCCTCCCGCGGCCCGCTGTGAGGATGTTATCAGTGACTTCCTTTCAGCATTCTGACTCATCTGAGTTTGTTGTACTCACACAAGGCACAGTCTGCATAATGGGGGGTAAGTCAGAAACACATCCCTACTGAAGATTTATTTTCGGGGGGAGTCTTCTGTCTCTGAGCCTTATTCATGACGTTGATGCATAATGCTATTCTTGATTCATATAGATAAGGCACTCTGAGGGAAGAAAAGAGAATCAGCTCCCTGCTGAGCCCTCGAAAACAAGACTGTGATGGGAACCACCGGACTCGCCGTGGGGAAGACCGAGTGCTCACTGGTCACGACACTCAGAGCCGGCAAGCACACAGACTGCTGTGGGGCTTGCAAAGTTCTTGGGTGAAAGTTTATGTGCTTGAGAGAAGCAGTCTGGGCCGGATCAGCGCTGGGTGATTTTGCTCCTGTCGCGGAAGGAGACCCCTGGGACTGCGGCCGTCCGCACCCGTAATGAGGCATTTCATCCCAGGGCAGCTAGCTGCAGCCTCACCTGTTTGCCAGCCCATCCGCAGGCCAGAGAAATTCTCCAATTTAGCAAGCAAACTTAAGTCATTATTAGAAATGACAGGGAAACCTGATGAAATTGTACTTTCAATTGGAAAACAAAATTGCAATCAGACCAACATGATTTCCTCATGGTCTGACCATGCTAATGCCAGCCGAGACATGGGCAAATGTATTTAAAAGTTATAATGGAGCATTACCATGCGATCTCCTTTCACTGGCCCTTATTAATATAAAACTTCAATTTGCATGTAAATGTGGTCAACTTTCATATCATCAAAATACATGAGGCCTGGGAAAGTAATGAATTGAAGTTGGATGCAGCAATTACTGACGTTTATAAAGAATTTTAAAGAGGTCAGTCTAGCCTTGACTGAGAAAATGAGGAAATCAACAGGGAATATTGTCAATATAGCAACCGGGGGACTTGGAGTCAGTCCCAGGTGCTGGGAGCAAGATGCTGATTAATAGAGAGGGATGCAGGCGGCTCTCACCCAGAAGGGCTCAGCCAGACCCCCGGCCAGCGCGGCTCGGCATGAAAGGTTCCTGCTGGTCCTCTCTCCAGCCGCCTTGTGGTGCAACCCGGGGGGAATAGAGGAGCAAGTGTTTATGCGGCAGAGCAGGGCTGAAGGTTTAATTGGACTCGCTCTGCTTTCAGCTCTTTCAGAAGCTGATGTGCAGGTTAACCTTCCTCCCCACCGCAGCCACTCCAGAGCCGCAGGGTTTTAATGAAGCCCCCGCGTGATGGCTGTGTTGAACGTTGACTTCATTGCTAAATCGAGTTAAACTGCCTCTGTGTGTTGTAGTGGCAGTTGATAAGTTGCTTGATTTCTTTTTTTTTTTTTAAACAGGAGATATTTATCCGGGTTGCATATTTCATCAATCTTCACCACATGGAGTGATTTGGGGAGATTTTCTTTGCCTCCTGGTACAAACAACTTCACATGCAACATCCTTCCAAACATGCCCAGAAAAAAAACCAATGCAGAGATGTCATTGTTGGTGGTCTGACTCTTGCAACGCCATGGACTGTGGCCTGCCAGGCTTCTCTGTCCACAGGATTCTCCAGGCAAGAATATTGGGGATGGGTTGCCATTTCCTTCTCCAAATGATAGACATACCACTCTAATTTTGACGTGTTTTATTGCATGTAAAGCAGGTTCAGGGTATCTCCTCTGAATATGCCAGACGTATGTGAACCGTGAAACATGACCAGTCAGGGCCTCTCACGGCTTCCAGGTGGACAGAAATTACATGGCCTCTTGAAGGAAAGAGACAGACATGGAAACCCGGCCAGACACGTGGCCTTGGTGGGTCATGTGCAGACTGCAGTGCTTGCGATTCTCCATCTGCTCCTCGCATATTTACATGCTGCATCGCTTCCCTGTTTCAAGATTTTAGAGGCGCCGACGAGCCTGCTGTAAGCACAGCCACGGCAGAATTGCACAGACGTGTGAGAGACCCACGCGCGCACTGGCTGCTCTCATTCACGGTGCTCGGTTCAGGGGAGGCTCATCTGTCTGGCCTGCCCAGTGCGCAGTTAGCCGGTTTCCTCGTCGGACAGACAGGATCGCTTTTGCACCAAATTCCTCACTTGACATTTTGTTGTCTCCATGGCCTTTTCTTGAGAATGTATATAAACACAGGCGCTCAGCTGCCTTTAGAGCTGCACAAATATATATATTTGTGTTGACATGAGCATCTGCCAGCACTGAAGCCCAGTGTCCAGATACCATCCCATCAGTGCTGCAAGCTGGCCATGGTAAGTCTTTGAATGGACAGTATGCGATTGAATGATCTAATTATCAGCCATGAAATTAAAAGACGCTTGCTCCTTGGAAGAAAAGCTATCATCAGCCTGGACAGCATATTAAAAAGCAGAGACATTACATTACCAACAAAGGTCGGTCTAGTCAAATCTATGGTTTTTCCAGTAGTCATGTATAGATGTGAGAGTTGGACCATAAAGAAAACTGACTGCTGAAGAATTGATGCTTTTGAACTGTGGTATTAGAGAAGACTCTTGAGAGTTCCTTGGATAACAAGGAGAGCCAACCAGTCCATCCTAAAGGAAATCAGTACTGAATATTCACTGGAAGGACTGGTGCTGAAGCTGAAACTCCAATACTTTGACCAACTGATGCAAAGAACTGACTCATTGGAAAAGACCCTGATGCTTGGAAAGATGGCAGGAGGAAAGGGGGCTGACAAAGGATGAGATGGTTGGATGGCATTACTGGCTCGATGGACATGAGTTTGAGCAAGCTCTGGGAGTTGGTGATGGACTGGGAAGCCTGGCATGAGGCAGTCCATGGGGTTGCAAAGACTCAGACACGACTGAGCGACTGAACTGAATTGAATTATCACCATTCGTTGCTGTTTAGTCACTAAGTCACGTCCAGCTCTTTGGCGAGCCCATGGGCAGGCTCCTCGGTCCATGGGATTTTCCCGGCAAGAATACTTGAGTGGGCAGCCATTTCCTCCTCCAAGGGCTCTTCCCCACCCAGGAACTGAACTCCCGTCTCCTTCACTGGCAGGCAGGTTCTTTACCACTGAGCGACCAGGGAAGCCCAATTATCACCGTTTACCTGCCTTTAACTACCAGTGGTATTTTAAATGCTTTTAAGAAAGCGCTCTCCTTCCAGTTAATAAGTAACGTTCCTCTCTCCCAAGAGCTGCTACATGGATGATGTCAGGGGCATTTACTGAGCAGAGGAAAGTACAGCCAGGGACTGGGAGCATCCTGGCCCAGCCCTGGGATGCCTGTGTCTTGAGAGCCAGTGTGTCCCTAAGGCTTTAAGACTAAATACGTGCGCTTCCCACAGATGTCATTCCCTTCATGAGCTACCTTGTAATGCACTTTATATTGTATATTTTTATTGAGATATAAGTGACACGTAACAGTGTGTAAG
Organism: Capra hircus; assembly: GCF_001704415.2. NCBI lineage: Eukaryota > Metazoa > Chordata > Mammalia > Artiodactyla > Bovidae > Capra > Capra hircus. The sequence continues at coordinate 69,437,759 of NC_030827.1, read as the reverse complement.
GGTACAGTGTGTTGGCTTCATACATTTATATGTTGCAATATGATTACAACTGCGGCATTAGGTAATGCTTCTACTGTGTTACATAATTCCCATTTCTCTTCTGTGGTGAGAGCAATTCAAACGTAGACTCTTGGCAGCTCTGGAGTTCCTAATGCGGCATGGTTGACTTAGCACTCCAGAACCAGTTGCAAGTTTGTAGCCTTATATATCTCCTTCCCACTTCCCCCAGCTCCCAGCCCCCGGTAACCCCCATTCTGTTCTCTTTCTATGAGCTTTGCTCTTCTAGACTCTACTTATCAATGAAATCACGATATTTGTCTTTCTCTTTCTAACTTATCTCACTTAGCATAATACCGTCAAGGTCTGTTTGTTTTTGCAGATGGCAAAATTTCATTCTTTTTTATGGCTAGGTACTAGTACATTGCGTGTGCATGTGTGTGTGTGTGTGTGTGTGGTAGCTTTCAAAGGAAAGTAGTTGTTGCTTTACATCCTGGCTGCACCAATCTACATTCCCACCAGCAGCGGGTTATTTGGGTTATTTTTGTATATTGAGTTACATATGAGCTGTTTATAAATTTTGGAAGCTTGCATGCTAAGTTGCTTCGGTCCTGTCCAACTCTTTGAGACCCTAATAGACTGCAGCTCACCAGGCTCCTCTCGCTATGGGATTCTTCAGGCAAGAATACTGGAGTGGGTTGCCATACCCTCCTCCAGGGGATCTTCCTGACCCAGGGATCAAACCCGAATCCCTTATATCTCCTGCATTGACAAGTGGGTTCCTTACAGCTAGTGCCACCTGGGAAGCCTGTAAATCTTGGATATTAACCCCGTTATCGTTGGCAAATATCTTGTTGCATGCAGCCTGTGGTCTTTTTGCTTAGTAGGTGATTTATTTTGCTCTGCAAAAGCTTTAAAGTATTTATTTGTTCATTTTTGCTTTTGTTTCCTTTGACTTAGGAAGCAAAAAAAAAAAAAAATACTGCTACTGCTACAGATTATGTAAGGGTGTTGTGATGATGTTTTCATCTAAGAGTTTCATGGTTTCCAGCCTTACATTTAGTTTTTAAAGTCCATTTTGAGTTTATCTTTGTACATGATATGAGAAAGTGTTATAAATTCATTTTTTACATGTAGCTCTCCAGTTTTTCCAGCACCATTTATGAAGAGACCTGTCTTTTCTCCATTGTATATTCTTACCTCATTTGCTGTAGATTAATTGACCTTAAGTGTGTGGCTTTATTTCTGGATTTTCTATCTGGTACCATTGACTTTTACGTCTGTTTCTGTGCCAATACTTTGATTATTGTCGCTTTTGTAGTATAGTCTGAAGTCAGGAAGTGTAATTCCTCCAGCTCTGTTCTTTCTAAAGATTATGTTGTCTATCAGGGCCTTTTGTATTTCCATACAAAATTTTAAAATTCTTTGTTCTAGTTCTGCGGAAACTGCCATTGGTATTTTGATAGAGATTGCACTGAATCTGTAGACTGCCTTGAGTAACAAGTTCATTTTAGCAGTATTAATTCTTCCAATCCATGAACATGGTATATCTTTCCATCTGTTTACGTTGCCTTCAATTTCTCTCATCAGTGTCTTACAGATTTCTGAGTACAGGTCTTATACTTCCTTAGGTAGGGTTATTTCTAGTAGTTTTTGATGTACCTGTAAATAGGGTTATTTCCCTAATGTCTCTTTCTTATGTCTTCTGATACGTTGCTGTTAGTATAAAGAAATGCAACGGATTTGTGCATACTAATTTTGAATTTTTTCACTGAGTTTACTGATGAGCTCTAGTAGTTTTTTGGCAGCATCTTTAGGATTTTCTATGCATATACTCACGTCTTCTGCAAGCAGAAACAGTTTTACGTTTCCTTTCCAATTTGGATTTCTTTTTTTTTTTTTTCTCTCTCTCTCTGACTGCTGTGGCTAGGATTTCCAATAATATGTTGAATAAAAGTGGCAAGAATGAACATCCTTGTCTTGTTCCTGTCCTTAGAGGAAATGCTTTCAACTTCTCACTGTTGAATATGATGCTAGCTATGGGTGTATCGTATATGATCTTTATCCTGTTGAGGTATATTCCCTCTACGGGCTTCCCTGGTAGCTCAGCTGGTAAAGAATCTGCTTGCAATGCAGGAGACCCAGGTTCAATCCCTGTGTTGGGAAGATCCCCGGGAGGAGGTCATGGCAACCCACTCCAGTATTCTGGTCTAGAGAATCCCATGGACAGAGGAGCCTGGCTGGCTAAGCCCCATGAAGCCACAAAGAGTCAGACACAACTGAGTGACTCAGCACATATGTGTATCCCCTCTATGCCCAGTTTGTTGAAAGCGTTCATCATATATGGATGCTGAATTTTGCTGAAAGCTGTTTCTGCATCTATTGAGATGAGCATATGGTTTTATCTTTAGTTTGTTAATATGATTTACTACAGTGACTGATTTGTGTGTATTGAACTCTCCTTGCATCCCTGGAAAGATCCCTATACAATGATGGTGTCTAATCTCTTTAATGCATCATTGGATTTAATTTGCTAATGTTTTGTTGAGGATTTCTACATCTGTGTTCATTGATGATGTTGACCTGTGGTTTTCTTTTTTGGTAATATCTTTTTCAGGATTTAGTATCAGGGTGATCTTGGCCTCATAGAATGAATGTGTTCCCCCCCTACAACTTTCTGAAATACCTTGAGAGGAATAAGTGCTAATTTTTCTCCAAATTGTTGCTAGAATTCACCTGTGAAGCCATTTAGTCCTGGGCTAAATGTTTGTTGGGAATTTTTAAATTACTAACTCAATTCCATTGCTAGTAATGGTGTCCATTTATAATTTCTATTTCTTTCTGGTTCATTCTTGGGAGAATGTACATTTCTAGGAATTCATCCATTTCTTCTGACCTGTCCATTTTATTGACATATATTACAGTTTCTTTGTAGTAATTTAGGATCTTTTGTATTTCTGTGGTGTTGGTGGTTACTCTTCCATTTTCATTTCTGATCTTGTTGATTTGGGCCCACTCTATGTTTTACTGATGAGGCCAAAATTTACCAACTTTATCTTGTTAAAAAATCAGCTCTTAGTTCCACTGACATTTTCAGTTTTTAAGCATGTATCTCACTTATTTCTGCCCTGATCCTTATGAATTCTGTCCTTCTCTTACCTTTGGGTTTTGTTTGTTCTTCTTTTTCTAACTCCTTTAGATGTAAGGTTAATTTGTTTATTGGAAATGTTTCCTGAAGCCACTCCTGTCTCATCACTAGAGCTTTAAGTTCCTGGAGTGCCCCCTATGTGGGCTGCATGGGTCCTTCTCCTATGGTGGACCACAGCTGCCTTGGTCCAGGGTGTCCTGAAGCTGGTGTTGGCCCACTAGTGGTGAGGGCCAGGGCCAGCTGGTCCCAGGGCTGGTGCTGGTCTGCTGGTGGGTGGAATGGGTCCTGGCACAGCAGGCTGTGGGTTTGTGGTTGTCCCAGAGCTGGTGTCCACCTGCTGGAGGCTGAGACGGGCGCCCAGGGCTTCTGGGGCTGGGCCTGTCCGCTGGTGAGCAGAGCTGGGTCCCAGAGTCTCGGCAGCTAGAGCCACTGGGATCCCAGACCCAGTGCCTACACGCTGGTATGTGGGGACAGGGCCTGAGCACTCCGTGGGTGAGGCTGCGTCCGGGGGTGTCTGTGGGCTCAGGGCGTCTTAAGGCTGTCTGTCTGCTGGTGGGTGAGGCTGTGCCCCTGACCAGTTAGTTGCTTGGCCAATACTGGTTCCTACGGCCTGGTGGACATGGGCAGGGCCAGGTCCTGAAGCTCATAAGCTACAAGGAGGATTCCAGAATTGCTCATGCTGGCACCTGCGTCCATGCAGTAGAAGGGGCTCCCCAAAGGCTGCTACAGTGTCTGTGCCCCCAGGGAGACCTGGAGTGTCTGTGTCCCCAGGGTGACCTGCCGTTGCCTCCTTCCCTCCACGAGGATCTATGAGATTGGGAGGGGGTCTGGCCCAGGCTTCTCTCGAATCACTGCTTCTGCCCCGGGCCACAGAGCGGGTGAGATTTTGTGCCTGCCCTTTAGGAGTGGAATCTCTTTCTCACAGCCCTCTAGGTGTCCCCAGCGTAAGCCCTACTGGCCTTGGAAGCTGAGTGTTCTGAGGGCTCGTCCTCCTGGGGCAGGAATCCCAGGCTGGGGAGCCCGACGTGGGGATTAGGCCCCTCACTTCTTGGGCAGAACCTCTGCAGTCTAATTATTCCCCTGTCTGTATGCTCAGTCGCTCAGCTGTGTCTGACTTTCTGCGCCTCCATGGACTGTAGCCCACCAGGTGCCTCTACCCATTTTTCCAGGCAAGAATACTGGAGTGAGTTGCCATTTCTTTCTCCAGGGGAATCTTCCCAACCCAGGGATTGAACTCGAGTCTGACATCTCCTGCATAGGTAGATGGGTTCTTTACCACAAGTGCCACCTGGGAAGCCTTTCCCCATTTGTGGGTCTTGACTATGTCACGACCCCACCCCTTATGGTTCCTTCTCTATGTCTTCAGCTGTAGAAGATTCTTTCTGGGACTATATCATGACCCCACCCCTCATGGTTCCTTCTCTATGTCTTCAGCTGTAGAAGATTCTTTCTGGGAGATTCTGATCCTTTCCATCAAGAGTTGTTCTGTGAATCGTGTAACTTTGACATGAGAGGGTGTGATTCAGGGCCTTTCTACTCTGCCACCCTGTCTTATCTTCTTGATGACAGTCACCCTAACAACGAAGGCCACTCAAAGACCTCACTGTTCCTTCAAACCTCACTGCCCAACCCAGCCCCCACCTAAGCGCTTCTGGACACTCAGGAATCCTGCCCTCCCTTGAATACATTTAATGTGATTTTAAAATGTAGAATATATAATTTAAAAATACAGTAAAAAAATTTTAATGTTGAATGTGTCCACCTTCCTTAGACTGTTAGTTATTGCTTTTCTTGTCTGGTTGCCTTTTTTCTTCCACATCGATTGCCATCGTGCATAAAGTTGGAACTCATAAAATCATTTTTGCTACACTGAAGAATTCATGGCTGATGCTGAAGATCAGTTGGAAGAGGAAAATGCAGGGAAATCTAATCATTAGGAGAATCAGATTGATTGGAAAGATCGTTGGATTTCTGTAACTCTTGGGGTTTTTCTCCTTCTATAAAAAAAGTCTAATTGTTAATGATACTAACTCAAATAAGTACCTCGATCAGTTGCACTGTTGTAAGAAAGCAAAAATCTTCTGTTTGTAGATAGAAAATACTTCGTTAAGTTAAACGAGTTAATTCACGTCACCCCGGCAATTCCAAGTTATCTGCGACATTCTGAATTCTTTTAGGTTTCTATAGAATCAGTGCCACAGTTTTCCAGGAATAGTGGGGCAACAGAGAGGCATGCTGGCTGTGTGTCTCCCTTTGGAGGGAGTTCATAGCTGCTAAAACCCGCATTCCTGATGATCACTTGTTTCGGCCTCCTGTATGCCAAGCGTGGTATACGCCACAGGGTGGGGTGAAGTTACGCCCTCCATCCATGATAAAATAGAAGTTTAGAGGCAAAAGCTTGCTGGAGACTCCACTGGAGACAGTCAGGTCAGCTGGATGGAGGTGCCGCAAACACTTGTTTGTCTGCTGCTTCACCCCAACTTGGCCCTTCTATACCAGAAGCGGACAACCACCCCGTGCACCTTAGCTCCCTCCCACCAGCACCCCTATTTCTGGGGTAGCATCTCATAGACGGCTGGACCGTCCTGCACACTGACCACTGACCAGCCAAACGGATGCTGCCTGGATACCAAAACTCACATCCCTTTGGCCGCTAGCTGATGAGGAGGTCCTGCTGACTAAAATGGGGCATCCAGATTCTCATAACAGGGGGAGTGAAAGTGAAAGTCACTCAGTCACGTCACTTTCTTTGCGACGCCCTGGACTGTAGCCTGCCGGGCTCCTCTGTCCATGGAATTCTCCAGGCCACAATACTGGAGTGGGTAGCTGTTCCCTTCTCCAGGGGATCTTCCCAACCCAGGGATCTAACCAGGGTCTCCTGCATTGCAGGCGGATTCTTTACCAGCTGAGCCACCAGGGAAGCATGGGCGGGGCATGCCTCCAGTTGAAACAAATAAATAAGATTAAAAATAATAAGTGCAATTAAAGAATTAAGAAGCACTCATCTGAAAAGTAAAACCATTATTTAGCAGCCAGAAACCATTTGTTTTGGTTAATAATATTATGTTAATTCTGAGTTTAGATAAGGTCTGCTGAAAGGCTTTGTTTCTTTTTCTTCTTAATACTAGTGACATGTTTTTAAATATGTTTATGCCCCTCGATGGACTTCCCTGGTGGCTCAGATGGTTAAGCGTCTGTCTACAATGCAGGAGACCTGGGTTCAATCCCTGGGTCAGGAAGATGCCCTGGAGAAGGAAATGGCAATCTACTCCAGTACTATTGCCTGGAAAATCCCATGGACAGAGGAGCCTGGTAGGCTACATGTAGTCCATGGGGTTGCAAAGAGTCGGACACGACTGAGCGACTTCACTTCACTTCATGCTCCTCGACAGGCTTCCCTGGTGGCTCAAACAGTAAAGAATCTGCCTGCAATGCAGGAAACATGGGTTCGATCCCTGGGTTGGGAAGATTCCCTGGAGAAGGGAGTGGCAACCCACTCCAGTATTCTTGCCTGGAGAGTTCCATGGACAGAGGAGCCTGGCGGGCAACACTCCATGGGGTCACAAAGAGTCGGACAAGACTGAGCGACTAACGCTTTCACTTTCACCCTGCTCTCTATCCAAGCAAATGAGCGCCATGAGGATCACCGTATCACCCAGATGAGGAAACTGAGGTCATATCAACCATCTACATGTTATTTTTCCAGGGAAATAAAACCTTTAACGACTGATGTTCCCAGATTGTTTCCGCCTGTATTAAGAAGAACTCGCTTCGCATGGTCGGCCTGGGGAGGGCAAGGGACACCCCAGACCCTCCTTTTGGAGGACCTTGTTCATACAAGCCTAGAGGAAGAGGCCCCTCTATCCGCCCCACCAAGCTCCCTGTCATTAGGGTCCGAAGCATAGCCGAGGAATGGGTTCCTCTCAGGAGGAAGCCCAATCCCAACCACCACTTTCTCCTTCTCCCCAAGCTTTCCTGGGCTGAGTGATTTAAAAGATTTCTCAAAGACCTTGTCTTTCTTAGTTTGTAATCACTTGTTTGTGTCTTCTCTGAGGACACCATAGTCTCTGCTCAGCTGAGAGAAGAAAGTTAGAAAAGCAGTATGACAGCTCTCGCTGATGATTTAAAGACCTCTGGATGGAAAGAGGAAATACACTTATTTTATGACAGAAAGACAACCAACGAGTGACTTTCTATTTGTCCCCTCTTTTATATATATCAGTAATAGGTGGAAATTATAAAATGACATATTTTAACAGGGTAAAAGGAAGACACATTTGATAGTTCCATAATTATGCTAAAAGAGAATATGCTGAGTGGCCCAGGAGGCTAGAAAGTTTCCGATAGAAATTGGGTGACTTTTAGAGGATGGTTTGGGAACTCCTCCATGGGATGGAACTCTGGACTGAGTGAGGCTGGGAGTGGGTCCTGGGATCCTTCACCCAGACCCCTGCTTCAGAACTGAGACATCCACCTCCCTGGGATGCTGGGATTATAATCTGCTTGAAACTCAGAGGATTGGACACCCAAAGCTACGCCCCTTCCAGGGTGGCCAATGACCTACTTACAATAAAGGCAAGCCCCTCCCCTGGGAGGAGTCTGAGGGCCCGGATCCAGTCTGAGGCCTCAGGACCTCAGCTGGCACTGCGGAGCAGGTGCTTCTGCCCAGACTGTCCTTCATCCATGCTCCCCACTGACCAGGCCAGTGCCCCGGCTCACCCCGGTGACATCTGCACACAACCCTGCCAGCCTAGGGTCTCCAAGGAGCTGAGACAGCCCCTCTGGATACTTACTGCTTGTGAGTGTTTTTAATCTTCCCGATTCTTCTCTGTCCAGGTGAGAAACACAAGTCACGAGTTAGTCCTCACCTGCTCCTGGTGTGTAAGCATGGAGCAGGCGATGGTCACGGGGGCCCTCAGGTCCGCACACGTCACGTTCTCACGGGCTTCTGGGAAGCCACAGGAGACTCCCCTGGGGTAAGCCCTCAGGTGGGAAGCCAGCGTAAATACAGATAGAACCCTTTTAGGAACCACCGGCACATCCTACAAAGGCTGGTGCCTAATTGGAAGGAACCACATTCTCCAGACCAACGGCCTCTGAATTCCAGCCACCATGTCGATGTTACCAGAAGGGGGTACTGCAGACAACACTCCTCTGCCTGGTGGATGGGGGGAGGCTGGCTCTGGCTGTGGGTCAGTTAGGCCATTTAGTTAAAACCTGGAGCTAATGAATGAGACCAAGATACAGACCTGAGCCCCTTATGGCCAATTAATTCTGAGCAAAGCAAAAAAAAAAAAAAAAAGCCCTCCATTCCCTGGTCAAAAGCTACTCTCTTGAATGCAGTTAGCGAGTCCATAAATGTGTGAGGCTGACCCCAAAGGGAAACGGAGAGGAAGAGGAGGGAAAGTTCAGTGCTCGACGCCATCCCATCCCGGGAGAGCCGCTGACAGCCGCAAGCTGCTTCTGCAGGCTGGGGGAGCTGCTCTGTCAGGATGACGGGGAGGAGCCTCCCCAGCCAGAGAGAGATGCTTGGTTCTGTCAGGTCCGGGTGTTTCAGCAAGAAGCGGCTCTGGAGATGCTATTTCTAAACCTTTGGCTTTCTCGAGCCACAGATTCCACTGCTCTGTTGCTCCCCACGATATAAACAGGGGCTTGGGGATGAATCTTTGCTTTTATCCACCCACCATTATACAGAATCAGATTACTTTTAGCTTTAGAAGGAACCACAGAGGTCGCCCCTTTCAGCAAACCCACTCAAGCTTAATCTGCCTGGAGAAAGGCAGCTGCCCAACTCTACTCCAGGACAAGAAGGCAGGATATGCTGTCCTGGAAACTGCTGGGAAGCTCTGCCTAATTCAGAACACTTCATAGCTCGTATGTGTGGGTGTCCTTCTTTGGATTAATTTTACATGTTGTTGTTGATTTGCTAAGCTGTGTCTGTCTCTTTGTGGACTTCAGGACACCAGGCTTACCTGTCCTTCCCTGTCTCCCAGCGTTTGCTCAAACTCATGTCCATTGAGTCGGTGATGCCATCCAGTCTTATCCTCTGTTGCCATGATGCTGGGAAAGATTGAGGGTAGGAGGAGAAGGGGCTGACAGAGGATGAGAATCTTACATGCCAAATCTACAAATGGAAACAGAACTTTCATTTCATGAAAGACACCCTAGAATGCCTCTACAGTACCCTCTGCTCAGGGCACTTGCTTCCCCAAACCCTATGTCGACCCATCTCCAGGGACTTTCCAACACGGAAGACATGCGACCTCAGCTCTAAGAGGACATCGGAGCCTCATCACACATAGTGGGTCCAACACAGACTCTCCCTGGGCAGGTGGGCCCATTGTGATGCCTACAAAGTCCTCAGATATTTCACTGCCCTCTGTCTGCATGTCTGTCTCCACCCACGAGGGCACAGATCACGCTAGGAAACTGGGGCTCAAGACTCAGCTCTTTAATCTCCACAGACCTCCAGGAAAAGTGTATCAGGTTTTAACTACATACTTAACTGCAGTTCAGTGTTGGGTGAAGACATGCTAGGGATCAAGCTTCAAGACATGGTTTTCACGAAATTCACATGAAGCTTGTATGTTCTGAACTGACAGATTCATAGCTGTATGTGTGTATATACATATGCTTTCTAACTACATAAGCATATTTTAACTATCAGTTATATATAAACTTTTAAGGATTTAAATATTGATAACAGTCAACATATTTAAGGCAAATCTGTTCAACGAATTGCCCCTAAGATTTTAAGTGGCATACAAATGACTGTGACTGGATGAATCACAAGCTGGAATCAAGATTGCTGGGAAAAATATCAACCACCTCAGATGGACAGGAATATTGCATTTTGCTTTTCTATTTAGACAAACAGTATTTTGTGGCTATCTATAACATGCACACTAAAATAGACTTGGGCAGGATCGAGTCCTGGGCTGGTCCTGCAAGGCCAGCTTCCCTCCCTCTTGCTTGTTCCAACTCCGCCTTCCTGCAGAGCACATCCCATCAAGAGGTGCATTTCCCTGAACCAGACACAAGTTACATGGTTTTTCAATTTCTCCAGAAAAAGGATGATTTCTACCTTGCTTTTACATAGCCAGTGGAGACCACTACAGTGATATTTCCCATAAGGACAGCTTGCTGCAAGGTATTTTATGATCCTTGAACCCATGCAGAGAAGCAACATGCTTCAAAGATGCCCCCTGTTCCCTCAAATGGGCAAAGCAGCTCATACCTACTCTCTGTCTAGACTCTGGATTCTGGGAAGGCACAGAACATGTATTTTCATCTTTCAGTCCCAATTCTTGGCAAAATATGAAGCTTTTGATAAATACTGTTTAATGAATTAGCCAATAACTGGCCCCCTATTTTCTCACCTGAAGCCTATAAGGTCACAGGAGATAAAGACATAATAATAGCAGGTTTCTATCCCTGTCTCCACCGGGGGTTCTCTCCAGGACGTCACAGGGATTCTTACCGGGATTCTTACCAAGCAAGAACTTGTTGATTGAATTCGAATCCAGCTTCTAAGAGGTGTCTACATAATCCCACTTCAGTTTCTCCATCAGCCTCCTTCTTCTGGGGACTTCAGTTTGTCCATCAGCTTCCTTCTCTGGGGACAATCTTGCCTACAAGAGGGAGAGGTGACCCCTTTTGGTGGTAAGTAGACTAAGATCATGGCGTCCGGTCCTAACACTTCATGGCAAACAGATGTGGAAACAGTGGAAACAGTGTCTGACTTTATTTTTCTGGGCTCCAAAATCACTGCAGATGGTGATTGCAGCCATGAAATTAAAAGACGCTTACTCCTTGGAAGGAAAGTTATGACCAACCTAGATAGCATATTCAAAAGCAGAGACATTACTTTACCAACAAAGGTCCTTCTAGTCAAGGCTATGGTTTTTCCAGTGGTCATGTATGGATGTAAGAGTTGGACTATAAAGAAAGCTGAGCATCGAAGAATTGATGCTTTTGAACTGTGGTGTTGGAGAAGACTCTTGAGAGTCCCTTGGACTGCAAAGACATCCAACCAGTCCATCCTAAAGGAAATCAGTCCTGGGTGTTCATTGGAAGGACTGATGTTGAAGCTGAAACTCCAGTACTTTGGCCACCTGATGCAAACAGCTGACTCATTTGAAAAGACCCTAATGCTGGGAGGGATTGGGGGCAGGAGGAGAAGGGGATGACAGAGGATGAGATGGTTGGATGGCATCACTGATTCAATGGACATGGGTTTGGGTGGACCCTGGGAGTTGGTGATGGACAGGGAGGCCTGGTGTGTTGCGGTTCGTGGGGTTGCAAAGAGTCAGACACGACTGAGCGACTGAACTGAACTGAGACTTGTAAGAAGACATCACCCAGCCAAACTGGGATAGCCGGTCTACCTTGGACCTGATGAAACGCCACCTGGACAGCCTGACGGTGCTGCACCAGCATACTAATATGTTTGCTAAACTGATCAATAAGAAGATTGATAAGTCCTCTACTTGGTTAAGTTAATCTTCTTATTGATCAGCTCAGCCAACATATTGCTTCTCTTGGGCGGCCTCCTCTCCAGCTTCTCCCCCCACCTCGCTGCCCTGGTTGTCTGATGCCATCAAAAAGAGAAATCGAGCAACATTTTCTACATTAAATGCTTCCATTACATCAGGACCATCTTTGCCAGCAACACATATCTCTTGGAGCAGAGGATTTATGCCTGGTAGGAGCCTGACTAATTTTTCTGTGGGTGTTAGAATATTGATAATGATCTGGGCTTCTCGTCGCTCGTAGATTTTAAATTAATAAGAGTTACAAATGGAAGGCAGTAAGTGCTTCTCCCATTACAGCCCCAGAGCAAAGATCTTAAAAAATAAGACTACAAACAAAGCTGAAACAAGTCTCACACGCAATCTCTTCCTGTGTTGTCCTTTTTCTTATTGAAGAGGGATAAAAAGAAGGGTGGCTATAAAGTGAGATCGCATCAAATAGAGAGGAGCCAGCCCCAGGAGAGGAGGGAAAATAGGGAAGCCCTCAGCGATGGGGCTCAGTCTGACTCGGGGCAACACCTTCGCTCAACGTCCACACTCCCAGCAGGTGACTCAGGGCAAGTCACTCACCTCCCATCGCCTTGGCCAGCCCCTCTGCAAGCCTGGATAATGACAGTGGCCTGTGCCCCCTGATGTGAGGATGGATGACAGCAGGCTTCCTAAAGGCCCCACAGCAGAGAAAGCCCGAGGCTGGAAGCAGAAGCGCTGCAGCCGGGTGGATGAAGGGCAGTGAACGCCCCGGGGCTGTCAGAGCCCAGACAGGGCGGGTCACCTGCCGGCCCAGGTGTGACGAGGGGCCAGCGCCGGGGGTCCTGGGGCCTCCACGGAATCTTGAGGAAGGGGGCAGGGTAGCGCTCTGAGAAGTCTTAAAGGCTTTGAAAAGCACGTGGCAAAGCTGGTGCTTTAACGAAAGAGGGTCCACGGTGAACAACACGGGGCCGCGGAATAGTGAGATTGGATGAGACCAGCCCTAGCCACAGGAGGCCCCGCTGGACTGCGGTGCTGGCCAAGTCAGCTGCCTCCGCTGGGTTGAGTGAGTTAACAGCCTCCCGGAGGGGAGAGCAGAACTCGGGGAAAGAGGTCCTCACACTGGGGGAAACTATTGTGTTCTGTGTGGGCATACTCAGTCACTAAGCCATGTCCGACTCTTTGTGACTCCACGGACTGTACCCCACCAGGCTCCTCTGTTCATGGAACTTCCCCAGCAAGAATGCTGGAGTGGGGAGACATTCCCTCCTCCTGGGGATCTTCCTGATCCAGGGGTCGAACCCAGGTGTCTCGCATTGCAGGCAGATTCTTTACCATTTGAGCCACGAGGGAAGTCAGGGGGGCAGCTAAATGAAGAATCTCTGGACTTTAAGCACCTGGGGAAAATGCTTAGTCAGCAAACAAGAGTTGGTTCACCCTTACCTCCTCTACCAACCCCCTGAAGCCCTCTCCCGGGACGCCCCGCTCAGTTGGGTCAGTTCTCTCCTTCCATCCCCCCAGCAGGTGGGCTTTCTCTGCTGTGGCCCTCCTGGGTGGCAGGTGCCTTAACCACACGAGAACGCATCTCAGGAATCTCGGCATCTTGGTAACAGGGCTCTGCGCCTTTTTCATCTTTTGTTCCCTAGCTTTTCCCAGGACCCAGAGTGCTCATCAACAAGCTTTTGCTGAATGATGTTCAAATAAAAGCAAGCCAGACGTAGCCCTCAAAGGTCTGTTCCACGATTGCTGGGTGGCCAACGTGAGGTCAGCTTTCTAGAGTTGCTTTTCTAGGACTGAGTATCGATAGGTTGGCTGCTGTAGAGGCTGCTGCGGCTCGGGACCACCTCTGTGTTTCACGCCAGCGCGCGTTCCTGAGTCAGCCGTTATTACGACACACACGTGTGAGGAAGGCCGCCCTCCCCCCGATCCCACGGGTCAGGGAGGCCTCACACTGTGCCTTGGAGCTGACCACGGATCCCCGGTTAGAAATGCTGCCTTGGACCATGTAAGTAAACGTTCCAAAGTGAGATCCAGTGGGTTGATGAAACAGAGAAGTTCCTCAGCTCTGAGGTGCTCTTTCAAGTGATGAATATAGATTTCTTTAAGCAGGAAAAAAGCTTCATGTCATCAATTAGGATGGAGGCCGAAGCAGGAGCCTGGGGACAGAGCTGCAAGGATTTGTCCCTCCAAATGGAAGGACTGAGCTGCTTGGGGCCTTGGTGGCTGGCGGAGTGCTGCCAGCTTCAGCATCCAGACGACTTCATCCCACCACTCTCAGACTGGCATGCGCTGATCTTTCTGCCGCAGCAGGAACTGAGTAAGGACTGAGAGCAAGTTTCCTGCTACTTGTATCAGATTAAAAGGCAGACTCGACGAGCCGGAGTCTGAAGGCTCTGTGAGCTGCCTTGTGGGGTCATGACGTCCAGAGACATCCGCCAGCTGGGAGCCTCGGACACGCAGACAGAGGAGCCGCATCCAGCACCAGTGACGACTGAAGACCTGGGCCATCTCCGCCTTTCGCGGGGATGGGGCCAAGCAGAGCGAGGTATTTAAGCCTGATTCTGGCCATACAGCCCTGATTCCTTTGCCACTCCTTTTGAGTGACAGGCAGGTAGCTACATCTCTTTCATTTCTGCAAGTTAACTGAGGTTTCTGCACTTCTTGCTGCAAAGAAAAAAAAAATTCCTCTTCTTAGCACTCTGGGATGTCTTTCTGCACACCATTTGCAACCGAGAGCTTGAGTGTTCGTCCTTTTTACTTGTCTTTTGTGAAATATCAATACTTTCTTCTGAATCTGAGAAATCCCTAGTGGACCAGAAGTGAAAAAAAAAATTTAAAAAGGAAGGAAGAAAAACCATCCCTTTACTGTCAAGAGAAAAAGAATTCTAAATCTTTCCAGGGCAAGTACTGGATACGATCCTCTCACTTCACCTTTGGATAAATTCTCACTTCAAGCAAAACTATTTTCCTTTGAAACTGCTGTTAGGCAGACATATACCAAAATCACTCAAAAGGAATGTTTTGCATCGGAATAAGGTGACGCGTTTAATGTATTCTGACAGTTGTCAATATGCCGGACTCCAAGATCGTTTCATTCCCGTGTGTCGCTCTTTCTGTGTACTGGCCCCGGACCCCTGTCCTTAATTAGTACCTCATCTTAGACCAATGGTTCTCCACCTTGGATGACCTTGCCACCCCCTGGGGACATGTGGCTGTGTCTGAAGACACTTGGGTTTGTCACACGGGGGAGGAAGAGGCAGGTAGAGGTGTGCCACTGAGTAACTGAAGCATCCCGCCTTAGGGCAGAAATAACGGGCAGTTGTGTTTGTAGTCATCTGGGACCCTGTGAAATGAAGAACTCAGCATCCTAAGCTAAGAAGTCCACAGTTAGCTTCTGCTGTAGTTCAGCAGGGAGCCTGTGGTCCCCCCCGCCCCGCCCCCAGCACCATGGACATTGAGTCAGGGGTCTTTCCCTGTATTCCCAAGCCATGTCTGCGTTCTTCGGCCTGACTGGGGTCCAGCGTCTGTCTTCTCTCTAAAGCATGAGGTTGTTGAGACTAGGAACCTTGCCTTAGTCCTTATCACTTCCCCAGAAGCAGGGTTTTGCAGGATGAGCTGACTCACTAAGAGGCCCCTTCCCTTCAGGCTCACCCTGAGAACCCCAGGCATCCAGGCAAAGGGCTTCATGGGCTCATGACTCAACTATTCTCTCTGCCACATTCATCCATCTACTCAGATGCCTCATGACATCAGAGACTCTTCAGACCTCCAGAAACATTTGTCCAAACGTCATCATGAAGAGATGCCCGGGCTTCCCCGGTGGCGCTCGTGGTAAAGAACCCGCCTGCCAGTGCAGTGGGTGCAGGGGGCGTGGATGTGATCCGGGGGTCGGGAAGGTCCCCTGGAGGAGGGCACGGCACCCACTCCTGTGTTCTTGCCTGGAGAATCCCATGGACAGAGGAGCCGGGCGGGCTACGGCCCATAGGGTCATGTCACACAACTTCGCACACATGAACCCAATACACAGGACAGAAAACACAGCTGCTCTTGCCCCACGTGATACGAGAAGAAACTCCCAGATTCTGAGAGTCCTCCCTTAGGTCACCTCCAAGGAAGCTAGTTCTGTTCAGTTCAGTCACTCAGTCGTGTCCTACTCTTTGCGACCCCATGAATTGCAGCACGCCAGGCCTCCCTGTCCATTACCAACTCCCGGAGTTCACTCAAACTCATGTCCATTGAGTCCGTGATGCCATCCAGCCATCTCATCCTGGGTCGTCCCTTTCTCCTCCTGCCCCCAGTCCCTCCCAGCATCAGAGTCTTTTCCAATGAGTCAACTCTTCTCATGAGGTGGCCAAAGTACTGGAGTTTCAGCTTTAGCATCATTCCTTCCAAAGAAATCCCAGGGTTGATCTCCTTCAGAATGGACTGGTTGGATCTCCTTGCAGTCCAAGGGACTCTCAAGAGTCTTCACCAACACCACAGTTCAAAAGCATCAATTCTTCAGCACTCAGCCTTCTTCACAGTCCAACTCTCACAACCATACATGACCACTGGAAGCGAAGGGCTTTGTAAATCAAGGGCTAAAAGGCTAATCTTATCCTACAAATGAACAAGCAAGATTTACTCTATGTCAACAACATTCTCTATACAATCAAGTTGCTGAGCTATTTCTTAGTCCAGACTGTGGCAGATACGTGACTCTTATTAACACATACAAAAAAAAAAAAAAAAACACACACACTTCAATTAGTTTCATTCACAGGCAACTGACAAGACAGTAAAGATGAGACTCAGAGAATTTCATATCTGTTCTACCACTTGGAGCAGCGCAGCGTATGTATTATCATATTGACTGGCACCAGCTAATAAACAGCATTACAGGAATAAGGCAACCATAATAAATGGGATTGGAGTCAAACCAAGAGACTTTGAAAATGAATACTTTGGTAATTATGACCCTATCTATAAATATAATGGACAAGGTAGAGAAGCAATTTCTAATTTATGATAGTGCCAAGATTTATACATGGAACTGCAAGCAATAAATCCAAGGAAATTATATAAACTATGAAGTCTTGCTTACAATATGATATTAGTTTTACATTAAAATGTTATAAAAATAAATTGCATAAATTCCAAGGGGGGAGGAAATGCAAGCAATAAGTAAAGCGTGGCAGGAGTCTCAGTAAAGTGTACATACATAATGAGATATTGAAAAGTACTGTTTTGTGGAAATAAAACGTGATTATATTATTGTCTTTACCATTCCAATTAAATAAAATTGAAATTATAACTTGTCCTCCTGAGAGGCAAACTCAAACACCTTCACCTATTGTCAGGGCTGGTTGGTTTCCCAGGTCGGCCCTTCAGGACATGGGTGGTGGTGGAAGCTGATCAAGGTCCTTGGTTTTGGCCTCACGCGGGTACACTCATTCCGGGAAGGCGCTAAAGCCCTTGGGGTGATTACGATCTCACCAGATCAGGGTCAGCAAGGGCACCACCGCTCTCTAACGAGACTGCCTGCTGAGGACAACGAGATCCAGAGCTGTTGCAGGATGAGGCCAGACCACAGCGTGGCTCACCCCCGCCACGACCTGGGCAGCAGGATTTGGGTAGGTACAGTGGCCAAGCCTGCGGTGCTGGAGAAGACTCCTGAGAGTCCCCTGGACTGCAGGGAGACCCAACCAGTCCATCCTAAAGGAGAGCAGTCCTGGGTGTTCATTGGAAGGACTGACGCTGAGGCTGAAACTCTGATACTTTGGCCACCTGATGTGACTCATTGGATAAGACCCTGATGCTGGGAAAGATTGAAGGCGGGAGGAGAAGGGGGTGACAGAGGATGAAATGGTTGGATGATGTCACCAACTAGATGGACATGAGTTTGAGCAAGCTCCGGGAGAGAGTGAAGGACAGGGAAGCCTAGTGTGCTGCAGTCCATGGGGTTGCAAAGAGTCGGACACGACTTAGCACTGAGCTGAATGGCCGAGATAAAGCCAGTCAGTCTCCCAGTGCTCCTGGGAACCGTGTGTTCCCAGACACTTGGTCATGCCCGACTCTTGGCCATGCATGGACTGGCAGGCTCCTCTGTTCACGGGCTTCTCCAGGCAAGAATACTGGAGTGGGTTGCCATTCCCTACTCCAGGGGATCTCCTCAACCCAAGGATCGAACGCGCATCTCTTGTGTCTCCTGCATTGGCAGGTGGACTCTTTACCACTGTGCCATCTGGGAAGCCCCCTGGGGACTATCCACCCATTTGTTAATCTGCAGCGAGGACCGTATCATCTCAGCCCTGTAGTTCAAAATACGACCTGCGCGTGCGGCTCTCAATCTGCGGATCCAGTCCATTCCCTGTACGCAGCCTGTGTCTGTCTGTCAACCAGACTGACAGACAGAGTCTCTGACTGGGTGTACCATGAGTGGTTTCCCCTGCCTTACAAGCATAGCCAAGGTCAGAACGTCTTCTCTTTTTTTTTTCTCCTTAATGTTTCCATAGACTGTAAGCTTCACAAAAGTAGAAACTGACTCCTCTGGAGTATAACAGAATGCCTCACTAGTGCTGCTATTTTATGAGAATTAATAGCCAAACTTCACCTTGGTGAATACCTGGCATGCTTGGGGAGGATACATCTATGTACTGAATGCAATTCTTTTTTCTGCACACTTGAGTGTATAACAATTATCTGATTTTTCTAGGTAGATTGTAGTAAGTCATGAAAGCTAGGATTTCTTTATAACTATCAAAAATAAATGATAAAAGTGAAAGTCATATTTTGAAGATATCTGAGAGCTGAGATGATCTGTTACATTCGCAGAGAGTGAAGGAACCCCCCTCGTGATTTGATAAACACTGCGTTTTTTCTTCCCCAGGTCCAGTGCAGGCTGGACAGATGCAGAGGACTATACTAGGGTAAGTGAAAACCTGTATCAGCTTGCTATTCACTGGGAAGGAGTAGGTGGAACGCTTTTTGGAGTTTACATGGGGTAAGAATTGTTTCTTTCCCAACACCAACTCCCATAATGGACAAGGCATTTGATAGAATGCTCAGGGTTGTCATCCCAGTGACAGTGCTGACTTAACACTGAGGAAGCAGCTCATCTGAACACAACTTAGCCAGCCGCCCTGTGGGGAGAGAGAAAGTCAGCCAAGACGGTGTGTTCAGGCTCTCTGGCCCCACGTTTCGTAAATAACGACTGTGTAACAGCTGAGATCTCTATCGCACGGCACACGCGTGTCACGAGGTGCCCGCTTGAATATCACAGTAGGTCTTCGCCATGGAAGGCCTGGCTGCCGCTGCTCCGGGACTACAGCGGCGCGGCGCTGTGGTGATGTCAGGTGGGGTTGTCAGGGTCACCACGGCCCCGGTGTGGCTGTGTTGTGGCTGCTGCCACAGCCTCCGCATCATCAAGGTGAGAACAAACACGTCTGCAGTTCTACGGCTCCTTGCGTCTTCTCTCAGCCTCCTAGCTCTCACCTTGCCTACCCTGGGCTTAGCGAGCAGTGCAGCCAGCATGAATAGCAAGACAGCTAGCTCATGACCAGGATCAGCAATGCCACCCCCAAACCTGCAAAATCCAATCAGTCCCAGAAAGATCTAACTGATTCCATATTCAGCTGTGTACCAGAAGCAAATTCAAAGCTATTTAAAGGAATACAACAAAATCCAGCAATCCAAAAAAAATTTAATTATATCTGGCAATCTATAGATAATCACCAGACAAATGAAGAAATTGGAAAATATGACTACTAATTAGGACACTGATTTGTCAATAAAACAAACTCAGAATTGGCACATACGATGGAACTAGAAGACGAATGAGTTTGAAGTTATAAAAAATATGATCACAAAAGTAAAGGAAAGCATAAGTGTGATAGAACAGTAGACTGCCTCCAGAAGTCAGACAAAACTATCATGAATAGAAAGCCATCTAAATAATAGATCCACTGGGGTTAAATACTAGCTTAAGTGATACTGCAAGAGAAAAGACCAGGAGCTTGAAGACATGGGGACAGAAACTATACAACATGAAGCAAATAGACTAAAAAAACTAAAATAAAATGGATATAGTAGGGCAATCTGTGGGATAACAATACCAAGGATATACATATATATATATATATATATATATATATATATATATATATATATATATAAAACCTCAGAAATAAGAAAGAATGAGGAAAATACTTGAAAATACAGTAGTCAAATTGTTCTACATTTGATAAGAACCAAAAATACATTGATTCAACAATTTTATTAACCCTAAGAAAAATCAGCCTAAAGGAAAACCACACTGTAGAATATTGTAACCAAAATCCTAGAATAGGAAATAAGTCTTAAAAGTAACAAGAGGAGGAAAAAAATACGTTGCATAAAGAGGGGCAAACATAAGGAAAACAGCAGGTGGTGTTAAAAAATAGGAATTGACAGGGACAGTGAAGATGCCTTTTGATAGTGAAAGAAAAAATGAAAGAAGGCTGACTGTTTTAGACAGAAATAATAATATTTTGTGGGTGGTTGTTATACATATATACAACTACAAGTATACGTTAAGAGATTTTTTTTTAAAGGAGGACATTGGCACATGACGTTAAACTGTTGAAAGTTTCTCATATTGTTTAGGATTTTATAAAAACAAAAACTAATTCAAAGATGTGTATTGCAATATAAAAAGTTATAAATGGCTGTATAACTTAATAGATGAGAGAGGACAATAAATGAAGCAGGAATATTTGATTAAACACAAAAGAAGAAAAATAAGAGGAGTAAAGAAACAAATAGGAAAATTAGAAATAAATAATGAGATGGTAGATTCAGGTCCAACTATATCAATAATTGGAGAAGGCAATGGCATCTTACTCCAGTACTCCTGCCTGGAATATCCCATGGACAGAGGAGCCTGGGAGGCTGCAGTCCATAGGGTCGCTAAGAGTCGGACGACTGAGAGACTTCACTTTTGCTTTTCACTTTCATGCATTGGAGAAGGAAATGGCAACCCACTCCAGTGTTCTAGCCTGGAGAATCCCAGAGACAGAGGAGCCTGGTGGGCTGCCGTCCATGGGGTCTCAGAGTCGGAAACGACGGAAGCGACTTAGCACCACCAGCAGCAGCGTAGCAACAATTATTTCTAATATGCTTGCACTAAATCTTATTTGAAAGAAAAAATAGGTTTAATTAAAAAGAAATAAGATACAGATATATGATGTTCATCAAAAAAATGCACTTTAAATATAGAAACAAACACAGTTATATTGACAATGAAAAAAAATAAAGGAAGACATATCCTGTGTGTTAAGGGAAATAAATTGATGTAGGACCACTAAAAATAGGCAAAGAAAAATTTCATAAAGCAAAATTTTACCAGAAGCAAAGAGACATATTTCCAGGTAGTAAGTCGGGCTCACAGGAACACACAAAAGCCTTAAATTCCTCATTTTCTGAAAGCTAGCTGCAAATTATTTAACACAAAAATTGATGCAACTCAATGGAGAAAGATATAAATACACCATTTTAATTCATAAATTTTAACACATTTCTTATTGGTTGATACAACAATAAAACAAAAAACCAGTGCCATGGAGGTTTGAACAATCCAATGAAGCAACTTAGTCCTAGATAATACTGTCTCTAAGCTTAACAACTTCAGGAAAACTTTCTTTTTAAATTCACCTGGGAGGTCTTCCTAAACAGACCATATTCTGGGCCATAAAGCAAAGATCAACGCATTTCCAAGGATTGAAAACATCCAGTTAAGCTACTTGAAAACAGTGGAAATAAACTAGAAATCAATAGCTAAAATACAACCAAGAAGTCCACAATCATTTAAAATTAAGCAACACTTTTCTAAATAATGTGGGGATCAAAGAAGAAATCACAGTAGAAAAGTCAAAATATTTTTAATTGAAATGTGTACATTATCAAAACATTTTGCATGTGCTAAACAGAAACTTAGAAATTGATAGTTTCAAATGCATATATAAGAGAAAATCACATGTATAAAATTAAGCTATTATACCAACTAATATATTCAGAATATATAGATTAAATTAAATAAACAAGCAAAAGTCAATTAGATAGAAAACTGTCATATAATAGAGTAAATCAATAAAACCTAAAGGTGGCTATTTGAAGATTAGTAAAATCAATAATCCATAAAACCATATTTTTTAAAGGAGGAAAAACCAAATTATAAATATAAGAAATGAAAAAGAAGCTAGCACTACAGATTTCCTAGATATTAGAAAAATGCAATAATATTAAGAGGATATTATGAAATATTTATGCAAATGTATTTGACAACTTAGATGAAATGAACAAATCCCTCCTAAAAACACAACTAACCTGAAAATCCCTGAAGAAATTGAAACCAGAATTTGCATATGACCCCGCAATTCCACTCCTGGGTATTTATCTGAAGAAAAAAACAGTACTAATCAGAAAATTGTATATACACCCCTGTGTGTGTGGTCGCAGTATTTACAATAGCCAAGATATGGAAGCAGTCTAAATGCCCATCAATAGGTGAATGGACAAAGAAGATGTATGGATACACAATGGAATATTACTCAGCCTTAAAAAGAATGAAATGCTGCCGTTTGTAACAGCACGGCCTTGAAGATATTATGGTAAGTGAGATAGGTTAGACAGAGAAAGATGACTACCATATGTTTTGCTCACTTATGGGTCCTAAAAAGCAAAGCAAATGAGCAAACATAATGAACAGTTATAGATTCAGAAAACAAGCAGGTGCTGCCGGAGAGAAGGGTGTGGGGAGAAGAAAAAACAGATGGGGGAGATTAAGATACACAGACTCCCAGCTGCAAACTAAGTGAGTCAGGAGTGCGAAGGGTGCAGCGTGGGGAACATGGCCAATAACCAAGCAATAACTTTATACGGTGACATAGTGTACCTGGCTTTATCAAGGAGGTCATTTTGAAATGGATAGAAATATCAAATCACTATGTTACATAACAGGAACTAATATAGTATTATAGGTCAATTATTTTTCAAAAATGAAAAAAGTGCATAGAAAAGAGATGGAGTTTGTGGTTACCAGGGGCAGGGGATGGTGGGGAGGAGAAACTGGATGACAGCTATAACAGGTAGAAACTTCCAAGTTTGATTGAGTTAAAACTTATGTAATTTATGAGATAAATAAGTGCTAGACAGGTGCACATGACAGATTTAACCGATGCTGGTGTATGTTATACATGAATGTCGATAAGAGAGTAAATCCTAAGTGTTCTTATCACAAGAGAAACCTTTCTTCCTATTGTTTTAATTGTGTGTCTATATGAGATGATGGATGTTCAACAAACTTACTGTGGTAAGTTTTCATGATGCATGTAAGTATATCAATACGCTGTACATCTTAAACTTATACGGTGCTATATGTCAGCTATATCTCAGTAAAACTAGAAGAAAAGGAAATGAGTGGTTGGTTTAAAAGCTGCTGCTGCTGCTGCTGCTAAGTCGCTTCAGTCGTGTCCGACTCTGTGCGACCCCACAGACGGCAGCCCACCAGGCTCCCCCGTCCCTGGGATTCTCCAGGCAAGAACACTGGAGTGGGTTGCCATTTCCTTCTCAAATGCATGAAAGTGAAAAGTGAAATTGAAGTTGCTCAGTCGTGTCCGACTCTTAGCGACCCCATGGACTGCAGCCTACCAGTCTCCTCCGTCCATGGGATTTTCCAGGCAAGAGCACTGGAGTGGGGTGCCATTGTCTTCTCCAGGTTTAAAAGCATAATTTACCAAAATAAAAACAAAAATAGGGGAAAAAAAACATATTACTATGCATGTATTTTAATTGACCACATAATTTCAAAATCCCCATAGAAAATGCTATAGGGCCTGATGTCCTTACTGAATAATTCTTCCACTTATATAAGAAGAAAATAGCATCACGTTTATACACATTTGTATGGAAAATAAAGAAAGAGAAATCCCTTTCAACCTCTTCTGTGAGTTCAATATAAATGTGACACTAGAACTTGTCAAAGACACCATAGGAAAAGAAAATTAGGAGCCAGTGCATCTCGGGAGCTCAAATATAGTAATACTAAGGAAATTATACGCAAATTTAATTCAGTGATGTAAGGGATGATACATTATGACCGAATGAAATTTATTCCAAGAATGCAAGGTTGATTTACGATCTGAACATCAAACAACGTAATCTGTCTCCCCAGCAAAAAGGGGAAAATAAAAAGCATCTGATCAACCGAATACATGTAAAAAGCTATTAGAATTCAATAAAAAGTGAAATGAAACAAAATAAAAATATCTCTCCTGACTTAGAATAGAATGGAACTTCCTTAATCTTGTAAGAAGAATCTACGAAACATCAAAAGGAAACACAGTCCCTAATGGTAAATTATTTAATACTTTTTCTCTGAGGTTAGGAAATTACCCTCATATTCCACATGATCCTGGAGATCCCAACCAGATCAATAATAAAAGGAAATGAGATTAAAATGTTAAAAGATGGGCTGGAAGAAGGAAAAAAGTCATTTTCAAGGTGGTTTAATTGAAAAGTCATTTTCAAGGTGGCTCAAAACTTACCAAAGGATCTATAAATAAACTGTTGAAATTAGAATGTGACTCTTTGGAGGTTTGCTGGATACAAACAGAAGTTCATATCCAAAACCTAATTGCACTTCTGTTGTTATTTAGTTACTAAATCATTTCCAACTCTTTGTCACCCCATGGACTGTACCCTGCCAGGCTCCTCTGTCCATGGGCTTTCCCAGCCAAGAATACTGGAGTGGGTTGTCAGTTCCTTCTCCAGGGGATCTTCCTGACCCAGGGATTGAATTTGAGTCTCCTGCATTGCAGGCGGATTCTTTACCCGCCGAGTCACTGGAGGAAGTCACTTGCAGGTCAGTATTCCCACAATCCACCCCCACCGAGCACTCCCCAGCGCCACCCGCATCCACCCAGCTGGCTGAATCATGATTAGGAAACAGGAGCTAAGAAAGGCTGAGGTGACTTCAGGACCCGTCTGCTTCAACAGTGAAGCTGAAATAGTTGACAGGGAGGAACGCGGAGGCTGATGACCTCCTTTCTTGGTTTTCAAATCAGAGTGGGTAACAGGGAAACCTACGCTGACGGCTCTGTTAGCTGTCCTCCAACAGGTCTCTTCACAGCCTCCTCTGCAGTTGGTGAGAAGGTTTCAGCTGCTGACCTGCCCCTGCTCCGAGTCCTCTGTGGACGTGGATCCCCGAGGGCGCCTGCCCCGAGCCCATCACCGTGGCTGGCCTGGACCCTGGACAGCGCCGTGTTCCAGCCCTGGCTTCTCAGTGGCACACACGGAGTGCTGCCTGAGAAACCCTCCCATGAGCCCCCGTGCTCTGAGTGTCGAGTCCCGCGGCTACTTGTTACCGACAGTTCCAGCCTCTGTCACGTGTCCACCCTCAGGCCCACGGCGTCCTCAAGGCTGGCGTGTATGTCATCACCATCGAAGTCACAAAGTCACTCCTGCCATCCATCCCGCACGCAAACACAGCGCTCGGCCCCAGGAAGGGGCAAACAGAGCGTATTGCATTGGAGTTAGGTGGAAAGTTTCATCTGGTCAGATTATTATAATTTTTGGTGGATTTTGAAGTAGATGTTTTTAATTAAAAAACTTTCTGCAGCATCATTTTATCTCCCAATAGTCATCATTTTTCCCCAACTGCTCGACACATAAATCCCTTTACTTCATAAGGCAACTGAAAAAATGCAAAGAAAATCCAGACTCACATACCTCAGCATAGAATACAAATTGTTTCCCCTTAATTACCCTGCGCCTGAAATGACAGTTTATTTTGAACACTTTCAAAAGGCTCTATGCAGCTTTCAAGTGTGTGTGGAATAAAGCTGACTTATTGTTTCTCTTTAATTTTTTTCATTATCATTTTAACTATGCAGTATAGCCTAGGAACTAGTTTATGAAACTCTTCCAAAATATTTGTATAATGAGCAATTAATTTAATTCACAATTTCCAACGAATTCTTTATTGTAAGAAAATCTTCATCTTCTCTAGTATGAATGCCTTCTGTTTAAATTGAAAAACAATCAGTGTCAATGGTCACAGGCTCTCATTTCTCATTCTCTTTTGTGGCCACCAATAGTTTTAAAACCCACAAGAATTTGATTGGCATCATAAATACACATGACCTGCAATCAAGGTCTCTTCACAGGTTCAGATGTCAGGACCCACCCTACAGGATCAGGGCTCCACACGTGTGACTTTATTTAGCCTTAATCACCTCCTTAAAGACCTTATTTCCATGGAGTGTCAGGAGCTCAACATGAATTTGAGGGGAAGCCAGTCAGTCCATAGCAGTGGTCTCCACTGATGTTCAGATTAAGATATAAATCACCCCACCCAATCCTAGGCAAATTCCTGTATTGTTCTTCTCTACTCTTGTGGGTCATCAATGCCCCCCACATGCACACACAGGAACACACACAGGCACACATGCTTGCACACGCAGGCAGGTACACATATGCAGACACACATATACACACATGCACACAGAGACACCTACATGCATGCACACACAATCAGACACACAGCACACACAAGGTGCACACACATGCAGACACACAGGTACACCACACAATGCACGCAGCAGTACACAATGCAGACACACACACGTACACAGCAACACATGCACACACAGACATCACGCAGGTACACACAATCAGATGCACACAGGCACACACAAGCGTGCACACACATGCAGACACACAGGTACACGCACACACACACACGCAGGCAGGTACACATATGCAGACACACATGCACACACATGCACACAGAGACACCTACATGCATGCACACACAATCAGACGCACACAGGCACACACAAGCGTGCACACACACGTGCACACACGTGCAAAGGCACACAAGCAGGCGCAGGTGTCGCCCTGCGCCCCCTCAGAGAGCCCCTGTTCCTGAGCTATGCTCGGCCCTTTGATTCTCCTGCTCTGTGACTACAGCGAGAGTCTGAATCTGAGAGTGACATGCATTTTGTACGTGTTATTTTGTTATTTAATCTCAACTTTATATTGGAGTATAGCTGGGCTTCCCAGGTGGTGCTACAGTAAAAAACCCACCAGCCAATGTGGGAGATGCAAGATCGATCTCTGAGTCAGGAAGATTCCCCGCAGGAGAGGATGGCAACCCTCTCCAGTATTCTTGCCCGGAGAATCCCATGGACAGAGGAGCCTGGCAGGCTACAGTCCACAGTGTCTCAAAGAGTTGGACACAACTGAAGTGACTCAGCACACGCATAGCTGGTTTATGATGCTGTGTTAGCTTCCAGTGTCAAGCAAAGTGATCCAGTTATATGTGTACCTGTATCTGTCCTTCTTCAGATTAGTTTCCCATATAGGTCGTTGCGGAGTGTCGAGTGGACGTCCCGGTGCTACACAGTAGGTCCTTGAAGTGAGTGAAGTTGCTCAGTCATGTCTGACTCTTTGCGACCCCATGGACTGTAGCCTACCAAGCTCCTCTGTCCATGGGATTTTCCAGGCAATAGTACTGGAGTGGGTTGCCATTTCCTTCTCCAGGAGATCTTCCCGACCTGGGGATTGAAGCCGGGTCTCCCACATCGTAGACAGACGCTTTACGGTCTGAGCCACCAGGGAAGTGCTATATAGTAGGTCCTTAGTTACCTATTTTATATTTAATAGTGTGTATATGTTAAGCCCAAACTCCAAATTTACCCTCCCCCTCACCTTTCCCCTTTGAAGCAAAATCATTCCCAAGCCAGGGCCATTTTAAGATGAACATAAAATGCTGAAATCATCCTAATAAAACCAACGGGAAGGAGGAGCTGAAACAGGGAGCTTCATACAGTCGTCTTCTCTTTCTCATCTCACGGAGCCCCCACGTCATTTTTACACAGTAGCAGGTTTCCAAATAAATTGTGATTAAAATATGAATTTTCCCCAAAAAGACCATGATAATTCTGGCAATGCTGACTGAGACTCAGTCAGGGGAAATCTCGTTGCTTCCGTGTTTTAATTCTGGATGGTACGTTTCTAGGCAGCATACCTTCAGTCACTCTGTGACGACTCCACTGTTCACAGTCCCACCCAAGGTCAAGAGGGCAAACACTCCCCACACATGCTTTCACGGGTGTGGACCTACGTGGGTTCCTCGGTGCTGGGGATGGCGTGTAGTTCCCACAGGGAAGCTGAATAGTGCCTGAAGGAGGACCACTGGACTTGTTTTCTTAAGACTCCTTAGGGAAACGACACCTACATGCATGACTGAACCATTTTGGTGTACACTTGAAATCAACACAGTGCTGTAACTCAGCTAGATGGTGGTGGTGTTTAGTGCTAAGCCATGTCCAACTCTTCTGTAATACCATGGACTATAGCCCACCAGGCTCCGGTGTCCATGGGATTCTCAGAATACTGAAGTGGGCAGCCACTTCCTTCTCCAGGGGATCTCCCTGACCCATGGCTCGAACCCATGTCTCCTGAACTGGCAGGCGGACTCTTTAGCTCTGAGCTATCAAAGAAGCCATGTAAATCAACTATACTTCAACTTTTAAATCCTCAAAAGACACACACACACGCACAAATTATAGATTTCCTAAAAATGAAGGAATAAATTTTAGCCTACATTTTAATTTCAGTTCAGGTCAGTCATTCAGTTGTGTCCAACTCTTTGTAACCCCATGGATTGCAGCATGCCAGGGTTCCCTGTCCATCACCAACTCCCGGAGCTTGCTCAAACTCGTATCCATTGAATCAGTGATGCCATCCAACCATCTCATCCTCTGTCATATTTTAGTTTAATGTTCTTATAAAACTGAATCAAAAATTTGAGTAGAGCATCCTGTTTACCTCATTTTCATTACTCTGACTGCTCATCACTGAGTCTGCACCAGTGATCACAGTGGCCTAAGGCTGTCCAGGGTTTACTGGTAAC
Source organism: Capra hircus (assembly GCF_001704415.2). Classification (NCBI taxonomy): domain Eukaryota; kingdom Metazoa; phylum Chordata; class Mammalia; order Artiodactyla; family Bovidae; genus Capra; species Capra hircus. The sequence goes on along the minus strand of NC_030827.1, from coordinate 69,409,183 downwards.
TGGGCTTTGAGTATTGCTCAAAATCAGCTGTGAGATACAGAGGCCGCTTTCAAGAACCAACACCTTGTGTTACTTACTGACAAGTGAGTGTTGAGTTTCAAAAGCATTTCATTCATTCACAACTTATTTGCTCATACATCATTGACCCAGAGGGCCTTTGTGGGTTTCCCACTGTGTGCCAGGTACCCATTCCCAGTTGCTGAGGATGCGGCGATATCAAGGTGCTTCCACTGACCAACAGCACCCGAGTCCTAGTGGCAATGCTCAAGCAACAACCAGGGATGATGCTGCCCATGCGGAGCTTCTGAAAGCCAGCTCCATGACGCCATACGAGGTTCTTCTCCTTGCGGACAAGCAGGCATGCAAGCATACCCCTTCCATCAGATCCCTCAAGCGTTCCTCTCATCCATCCTAAATCTGACCTTTTGTCCACAATCCAAAATACCCGCCAGGGAGGACTGCCCTGGTGGTCCAGCGGTTAAGAATCCACTTGTCGTTGCAGGGGACATGGGTCCAAGCCCTGGTCTGGGAAGATCACATATGTCAGGGAGCAACTGAGCCCACGTGCCTCAACCACTGACGACCACATGCCTGCAACCGGTGCTCCGCAACAGAAGATGCCACAATGAGAAGCCCGGGCACCCAGGGACGAGACGCACTCACCACGGTTAGAGAAAGCCCTCCCAGAGTACCAACGACCCCGCACAGCCAAAAATAAGTGAACGTCTTTTCAAGTTAAAAGCAAACCCTCCACGGAGAAATGCTTGCCCAGATGACGTGCTGCGGATGAAACAACTCGCAGTTCCAGAAGGACAACTGGAAGCACTCTTGAGCGGCCTCGGCACCGATGCTGGACCAGGCAGGATCCATCTGAGGGGCCGAGTGGGCAGGGCGGGAGTGCATTTGGAAGAGGAAGTTCAGCGTGTTGGTTAGAAATTATCCCCGAGACAGTGTTCTCACACCTCGTACGTAGCTCATCGCTTTCTTTTCATGTAGGATGCCGGTTTTGATCACACAGGGCACAGTCCCAGAGTGGCGGGCTTGCTCCCCCGTCTGTGCACGCAACATCTCATTCGATGAGCTGGTGGAGCACCAGGGCCTAATCTTCCACATGAAGGTTTAAATTTTACAGACACCTGTTTAAGCACAGCACCAGAGACTACATGGGCTTGAGTTGCCATTTTTATGATAAACAGTGGCATAATTCCATCCATAGGGAGGAATAAGCCAAATAAAGCACTATGCAAAGTGCTTCAGAGGGCGGGAAATGTTTAAGTGACTGAAGGACCACAGTGTGATGCTGTGTGTCATCCGGTTAGAGGTGGACAGCATTCCTGAAGCAGAAAGGGTGTCACGTGCATGGTACTGGGGAGTCCTGCCTTCCCGACTTCAGGACTCCTGGGATTGGGTGAATAAATCAGACTTGAATTCTGATTGAACAGCTATACCAAAGGACCATGTAGATTGACCTGGCATCCAGGCAGCATCAAAAATGAAAACACAATGCAAAATATTAATTGCAAATTTTTTATTTCAAAAGTGTGAACAATCATGCTTTATGCACAAATGTCTTAAACGTGGCACTATTCAGATTTAAGATGAATTTAAATGAACAGCATCATAAGAGTAAGTATCCCTGTATGTTTGTCCTGTTAGTCTATATCCTACGTTCTCAAACACGGCCACACCATCTCCTAGGGATGTACAAGCCATAAGGAGCCAGCCATGACCCTACCCTCTCACACGGCTCTTAAAGCATCACCATAAAGAGGTGATGAACACGCCAATGCTCAAGCAGTTATTTTCTCAGGCCCCTAAGACTACAGTGATGGAATTTAATCCTTCAATGGACCAGAGATCCCCTCACTAAATCCTCTGATACCAGATAAAGCAAGCAGCCATTGCCCACTCAGTGCCTAGGCAGCCCAGTGGCTGGGATCATTCACTAACCTCAAAGCATCAGGAGAATCAGTGGGCAAGTACATCCTTATTCAGGGCTGGCAGAACGTGAGTTTCTCAATATTCTATTCCAGGTTCCTCAAAAAATTAAATGTACAATTACCACATGACCCAGGATTTCTATTGCTAGATATACACCCCAAAGAGTTGAAAACATTTAGTCAAATGTGTGTACACAGACATTTCAGTTCAGTCTCCCAGTCATGCCCGGGACTTGCAATCCCATGGACTGCAGCACATTAGGCCTCCCTGTCCTTCACCAACTCCTGGAGCTTGCTCAAACTCATGTCCATCGAGTCAATGATGCCATCCAACCATCTCATCCTCTGTCTTTCCCTTCTCTCCTGCCTTCAGTCTTTCCAGTATCAGGTAAACAGACATTTATGGCAACAATATTTACAATATCCAAAATAGGACAGCAACCCAAATGTCTCTTATCTGATGAATAAACAAAATATAAACCATCTACAGGATGGAATATTCAGTTCAGTTTAGTCGCTCAGTCGTGTCCAACTCTTTGTGACCCCATGAATTGCAGCACACCAGGCCTCCCTGTCCATCACTAACCCCCAGAGTTTACTCAAACTCATGTCCATTGAGTCAGTGATATCATCCAGCCATCTCATCCTCTGTCATCCCCTTCTCCTCCTGCCCCCAATCCCTCCCAGCATCAGAGTCTTTTCCAATGAGTCAACTCTTCGCATGAGGTGGCCAAAGTATTGGAGTTTCAGCCTTAGCATCAGTCCTTCCAATGAACATCCAAGACTGATCTCCTTTAGAATGGACTGGTTGGATCTCCTTGCAGTCCAAGGGGCTCTCAAGAGTCTTCTCCAACACCACAGTTCAAAAGCATCAATTCTTCGGTGCTCAGCTTTCTTCACATTCCAATTCTCACATCCATACATGACCACTGGAAAAACCATAGCCTTGACTAGACAGACCTTTGTTGGCAAAGTAATGTCTCTGCTTTTCAATATGCTATCTAGGTTGGTCGTAACTTTCCTTCCAAGGAATAAGTGTCTTTTAATTTCATGGCTGCAATCACCATCTGCAGTGATTTTGGAGCCCCAAAATAAAGTCAGCCACTGTTTCCACTGTTTCCCCATCTATTTCCCATGAAGTGATGGGACCAGATGCCATGATCTTTGTTTTCTGAATGTTGAGCTTTAAACCAACTTTTTCACTCTCCTCTTTCACTTTCAACAAGAGGCTCTTTAGTTCCTCTTCACTTTCTGCCATAAGGGTGGTGTCATCTGCATATCTGAGGTTATTGATATTCTTCCTGGCAATCTCGATTCCAGTTTGTGCTTCCTCCAGCCCAGTGTTTCTCATGATGTACTCTGCATAGAAGTTAAATAAGCAGGGCGACAATATACAGCCTTGACCTACTCCTTTTCCTATTTGGAACCAGTCTGTTGTTCCATGTCCAGTTCTAACTGTTGCTTCCTGACCTGCATATAGGTCTCTCAAGAGGCAGGTCAGGTGGTCTGGTATTCCCATCTCTTTCAGAATTTTCCACGGTTTATTATGATCCACCCAGTCAAAGGCTTTGGCGTAGTCAATAAAGCAGAAATAAATGTTTATCTGGAACTCTCTTCCTTTTTCGATGATCCAGCGGATGTTGGCAATTTGATCTCTGGTTCCTCTGCCTTTTCTAAAACCAGCTTGAACATCAGGAAGTTCACGGTTCACATATTGTTGAAGCCTGGCTTGGAGAATTTTCAACATTACTTTACTAACATGTGAGATGAGCGCAATTGTGCGGTAGTTTGAGCATTCTATGGCATTGCCTTTCTTTGGGATTGGAATGAAAACTGACCTTTTCCAGTCCTGTGGCCACTGCTGAGTTTTCCAAATTTCCTGGCATATTGAGTGCAGCACTTTCACAGCATCATCTTTCAGGATTTGAAATAGCTCAACTGGAATTCCATCACCTCCACTAGCTTTGTTCATAGTGATGCTTCCTAAGGCCCACTTGACTTCACATTCCAGGATGTCTGGCTCTAGGTGAGTGATCACACCATCGTGATTATCTGGGTCAAGAGGATCTTTTTTGTACAGTTCTTCTGTGTATTCTTGCCACTTCTTCTTAATATCTTCTGCTTCTGTTAGGTCCATACCATTTCTATCCTTTATCGAGCCCATCTTTGCATGAAATGCTCCCTTGGTATCTCTAATTTTCTTGAAGAGATCTCTAGTCTTTCCCATTCTGTTGTTTTCCACTATTTCTTTGCACTGATCACTGAGGAAGGCTTTCTTATCTCTCCTTGCTATTCTTTGGAACTCTCCATTCAGATGGTTATATCTTTCCTTTTCTTCTTTGCTTTACACTTCTCTTCTTTTCACAGCTATTTGTAAGGCCTCCTCAGACAGCCATTTTGCTTTTTTGCATTTCTTTTTTTGGGGATGGTCTTGATCCCTGTCTCCTGTACAATGTCTGGAATCTCCGTCCCTAGTTTATCAGACACTCTGTCTATCAGAGGTAGACCCTTAAATCTATTTCTCACTTCCACTGTATAATCATAAGGGATTTGATTTAGGTCATATCTGAATGGTGTATTGGTTTTCCCTACTTTCTTCAATTTAAGTCTGAACTTGACAATAAGGAGTTCATGATCTGAGCCACAGTCAGCTCCTGGTCTTGTTTTTGCTGAGTGTATAGAGCTGCTCCATCTTTAGCTGCAGAGAATATAATCAGTCTGATTTTGGTGTTGACCATCTGGTGATGTCCATGTGAGAGGAGCTAGCCCACACCCGAGGTCAGGGGCAGCAGCCGAGAGGAGCAACCCCACGTCCAAGGAGCAGTGGCTGCGTGGACACAAGGGGCCTAGTGGAGCTACTCCACGTTCAAGGTCAGGAGGGGCGGCCATGAGGAGATACCCCTCGTCCAAGCAAAGAGTAGTGGCTGCTCTTTGCTGGAGCAGCCGTGAAGAGATACCCCAGGTCCAAGGTAAGAGAAACCCAAGTAAGACAATAGATGTTACGAGAGGTCATCAGAGGCAGACACAATGAAACCATAATCACTGAAAACTAGCCAAACTGATCACATGGACCACAGCCTTGTCTAACTCAATGAAACCAAGCCATGCCTGTGGGGCCACCCAAGATGGGCAGGTCATGGTGGAGAGGTCTGACAGAATGTGGTCCACGGAGAAGGGAATGGCAAACCACTTCAGTATTCTTGCCTTGAGAACCCCATGAACAGTATGAAAAGGCAAAATGATAGGATACTGAAAGAGGAACTCCCCAGGTCAGTAGGTGCCCAATATGCTACTGGAGATCAGTGGAGAAATAACTCCAGAAAGAATGAAGGGATGGAGTCAAAGTAAAACAATACCCAGTTGTGGATGTGACTGGTGATAGAAGCAAGATCTGATGCTGTAAAGAGCAATATTGCACAGGAACCTGGAATGTTAGGTCCATGAATCAAGGCAAATTGGAAGTGGTCAAACAGGAGATGGCAAGGGTGAACATCGACATTCTAGGAATCAGCGAACTAAAATGGACTGGAATGGGGGAATTTAACTCAGATGACCATTATATCTACTACTGTGGGCAGGAATCCCTCAGAAGAAATGGAGTAGCCATCATGGTCAACAAAAGAGTCCAAAATGCAGTACTTGGATGCAATCTCAAAAACGATAGAATGATCTCTCTGTTCGTTTCCAAGGCAAACCATTCAATATCACAGTAATCCAAGCCTATGCCTCAACCAGTAACGCTGAAGAAGCTGAAGTTGAACGGTTCTATGAAGACCTACAAGACCTTTTAGAGTGAGTGAGTGAGTGAAGTCACTCAGTCGTGTCCGACTCTTTGCGACCCTGTGGACTATAGCCCACCAGGCTCCTTTGTCCATGGGATTCTCCAGGCAGGAATACTGGAGTGGGTTGCCATTTCCAACTAACACCCAAAAAAGATGTCCTTTTCATTATAGAGGACTGGAATGCAAAAGCAGGAAGTCAAGAAACACCTGGAGTAACAGGCAATTTTATCCTTGTAGTACAGAATGAAGCAGGGCAAAGGCTAATAGAGTTTTGTCAAGAGAACACACTGGTCATAGCAAAAACCCTCTTCCAACAACACAAGAGAAGACTCTACACATGGACATTACCAGATGGTCAACACCGAAATCAGATTAATTATATTCTCTGCAGCCAAAGATGGATGGAATATTATGCAGCCATAAAAGGGATACTGCATTGAAATATGCCACAAAGCAGACAAACCTCAAAGACATGATGCTAAGTGAAAGCAGCAAGACACAGAAGGAGCATATTATGTGATTCCATTTATATATAAGTAAATCCATAAAAACAGAAAGCAGATGAGTCATTGCCAGGGAGACTGGGCAGGGGGGAAATGAGGAGAAACGGCTTGATGGGTGTGGGGCTTTATTTGGGGGTGATAAAAAAAGCTTTGGAACTTGGTGGAACTAGACGGTGATTATACAACACGTGATTGCCACTAGGTGGTGATTATATATTTTGTACTTGAATGTACAGAATGCCACTGGATTGTGCACTTTTAAGTGGCTAATTTTGTTATGTGAATTTTATTTCCATGAAAAGAAAAATCTGTTTTAAGCATGCAGCCCCCACCACTAAGGCAGAGAGAGTCACAGAGGGGGAGCCCAGACTTCAGCACCAATTGCTGGCCTTGGAGTGGACCCTGCCCTGCAAAAGCATTTGGCTGTGACTTGTTGGTTTTCTTTATGTCTTTACCTTTGTGTTTGTTTTGTAGAATGCAGTTGTTGTTCAGTCCCTAAGTTGTGCCTGACTCTTTGTGACCCCATGGACAATAGCACGCCAGGCCTCCCTGTCCCTCCCCATCTCTCAGAGTTTCTCCAAGTTCATGTCCATTGAATTGGTGATGCTGTCCACCGGTGGAATCAAGAGGCTCTAGCAAACACCAGCACTGGCTTCATACAGCTCAGTGTTCCTGGACAGCTTACCTTTACAGGTTCCTGAGTCAAAGGCAGGCACTGAAGCCGACTTTCCAAAGGACGACCTGCATGTTTATGGATGTAGAAGCAGAGGATGGGAGCAGCGTATACAATCTGAGGGATGCTGAGAACGTGCAGAAACCGCCGCAGGCAGAAGGAGCCGAGGATGAGACAGCAAAGCAAACACCCTGGAGCCGCGGCTGCAGAGACACAGCCAGCAGAAGGCAGCTCAGACAGCAATGAGCCAAACGTGACTGCCCCTCTTAGAGAGGTCCCATTAACCCTGAGAACCTGCCGAAACTGGAACTCGAGCTGCGAACAGTCACCAAGATGGACAGTCTCTCCTAACACTCAAGGAGAATGCCCGGGGTGGCTCACCACCCTCAGGGCCAGCGTCCTGGCCAGCTGCAGCCTTCCCTGGCCTGTTAGGACAGCTAGCCCATGATCCTCAGGTCCAGGGACAGCCTCTCCATGAGAACAATCGTGGTTTTGCTCAGAATGAAATGGTACACCTAACAGTGATTTTTAACAGAGTCCAGGCTTCCCTGGACAGGGACACAGAGGTGACCCTCCAAAAAAGGAGCAGGAAGGATCCGTGATGAAGGGCAGGAGGCAGAGCCCAGTGTCCTCGGCCAGCTGACCCTGCCCCTTATCGTCACCTGTGACACCTGAGCTGCAGCCTCAAGGCTCTCCCCACCCCCACCGCAAATGCCGCCCATGCCAGCATCAGACACTGAAAGGTCTCCACTGCCGGCTTCTCCTTCCTGCAGAATCGGCGCCATCATGCCTGCCTGGGCTCCGTTTTGTCTGTGAATATCTCCTCTTTGTTTCCTAAGGGAGTGGGCTGCTTATACATTGCCCACTTCCCCTCCCGCCCATCTTTTTTTTTTCTTTTTAATTGAAACAGAGTAGGTTTGAAATGTTGCGTTAGCTTCAGATGTACATCAAAGTGATTTACACACACATACGCTTTTTCAGATTATTTCCCATGACACTCTATCACAGGGTATTGAGTAGTTCCCTCTCCTACAGCAGGTCCTTGTTGTTCATCTGTTTTATATACACTAGTATATAGGACTGATATATAGCATATACTATATAGTATATAGGACTGATGTTGAAGCTCAGACTCCAATACTTTGGCCACCTGTTACGAAGAACTGACTCACTGGAAAAGACCCTGATGCTGGGAAAGACAGAAGGGAGGAGGAGAAGGGGACAACAGGATGAGGTGGCTGGATGGCATCACCGACTCAATGGACATAAGTTTGAGTAAACTCCAGGAGTTGGCGATGGACAGGGAGGCCTGGCGTGCTGCAGTCCGTGGGGTCACAAAGAGTCGGACACGACTGAGCAACTGAACTGCACTGAACTGAGTGTATATCTGTTAATCCTAAATTCCTAATGCACCCCTACCCTCTCTTGGGTAACCCCAACTCTGTTCTTGATGTCTGTGGGACTATTTTTGTTCTATAGATAAGTTCATGTGTGTGATTATTATTATTATATTTTTAGATGAAAGCTGGACGTGGCAGTATCCCGTCCCCAGACCACTGCTCAGTTTGTCTGAATGGCTTTTGGCAGCAACAGGCCCGAGGGTCCCCTCTGTCGCCCTCCCTGGCACCCCCTCCCTGCTCTACCGGCTCGGTCTTCCCCTTCAAGGTCCTCGCAAGCCCTGCATCGACTCTCCGGGGATCAATAGGTTCGGTGAGGGCGGAAGGAGACCCTCGAGGACCCACACAGCTGAAGCCTTGTGAGCAGGCACTTGAGATGGCGACTGTGTAATTAAATGCGGGCTTGTCCCCCAACCCCCAGCTCCCGGGACACAGGCCTTCTCGTTAGCGGTAAAGGGCGCCCTGGCTGGCCACCGCGGTCAGGCCCCCAGGGGCCCCTCTGTCACCGCTCTGGAAGCAGGGTGCACTCCAGTCAGAGCTGGCTGGGTCAATTGGCAGCGTTTTAAGAGCCGTGGAAGAGAGGGAGCTGGCCTAGGGGTAGACACAGCCCCAGATGCCGGGGACAGGGATACAAGTGTAATTCTAGACTATTAGAGCGACACACCAGATCATTTCTGCCCTGGAACCCGAGACAGCTGAGGGGATTACGCCGGACAGGCTGTCACGCAGTAAAATTTCCAGAAATCCGGTAACCCCAGCTCAGATCAGCTGAATATTTGATCGCTTGACACTGAGAAAAAAGGTGTGTTTGTTGACTGCAGGAGGATAGAGGTGAGAGGCTGGGCAGATGAAAGGGCAGGGGCTGAGGATGCCGTGGACACCCCAGGAGAGGCAGCAGACGGCGGTGGGCAGGAGGCAGGATGGAGAGGCTGGGCCTCTCAGAAGCTCACCCCTGGGGCTGGGAACCTCAGAGGGGTGGGCACGGGGAAGCCGGGGGGCACTCTGGAAGGCCCCTGTGGCCCTCTGCCCCAGCCCATCTTATCAAAGGATACGTAGGGAAGTGATTGCACCCTGTCTGATGCTGGGAGGGTCAAGTGCCTTTGGAGCTGGAAGGAAGCAGGTTTTCTTCACAAGTGTTTTCTTTGAAAAGTGGAAAGCCACGCCCTGTAATGGGACTTCAACCACTTTTAATTATAAAAGAAAGTAAAGACCATTTTTATTTTGGAGGAAAAGGTGAAACAACATGTGATTCTGAGTCACAAAACCTAAGAGAAAAGCCTGCTGCTGGCTCTGTGTGATGAGTTTAGAAGGAGTCAGTCGTGAAGTGAAAGTCGTTCAGTCGTGTCTGACTCATTGTGTCCCCATGGACTATACAGTCCCTGGAATTCTCCAGGCCGGGATACTGGAGTGAGTAGCCTTTCCCTTCTCCAAGGGACCTTCCCAAATCCAGGGATCGAACCCAGGTCTCCAGCATTGCAGGCCGATTCTTTACCAGCTAAGCCACAAGGGAAACTCAAGAATACTGGAGTGGGAAGCCTTTCCCTTTTCCAGGGAATCTTCCCCACCCAGGGATTGAACCCAGGTCTCCTGCATTGCAGGCGGATTCTTTACCAGCTGAGCCACCAAGGAAGCCCCATCAGAAGGGGTCAAGGTCATCGCCAAATCCCCCAGTGACAGGACTGTAGATCTCATACCTGCAGGGCAGCTGGGTTAGTCAAGACCTCACGCATGGAGCTGGGGGTGTTTTCCCAGCTTGGGGAGGAGAGAGATGGTGGAGAGAGTGGGCCCAATGAGGGCTGCTGGGCACCTGGCCTCTGAAGGCAGAAGAGAAATGGGGTGCTCCCCGGGGCCTCCCATTTCATGCTGCAGCAGGGGGCGGGAGGACCAAGACCCAAAGCCCCTCCCAGCCGCTGTCAGGACCGCAGGGGGCCCCTTTCCATGCCATCTCTCCCGTCTTGCCCAGGGAAACTGAGTCGGGAGTGACTCAGGTTCTCAGACTGAGGTTTTATAATCCGAGATACCTTTTGCCCAGAACTCCTAAGCCTACGACAGCGATCCCTGCAAGACTGACGGAGACTAAAGCACCCCTGGCAGGGTTCGGGGGGATAAACTCTGTTTCACCCAATAAATCTCTTCCTCCATCAATTCAACCCCTGCCTTGTCCACATTAAGGCGACTGATTAAAAAAAAATATGAATAAATGAATATACTTGAGGCCAGATGTATAGGGATGCAAAACTCAAATATGCGGTATATTTTAAACAGCTCATTCATAGCATCCCCCACCCCAACACACACACACACACACACACACACACACACACACAGACACACACACACTCACTCAGACACAGCAACAGAGAAAGGGAAGCTTGGCCGGCTTTTCAGCAAGTCGCCAAGATGATTGAGATAAGGTTTGCCCAACGGTGTCATAAGGTCATGGAAAACCCAACACAATACGCTTCTCCAAACCCACCCCATCCGAAGGCCAGCTCCCGGGGACACAGAGCCCAGGGCGTGTGGGCCGAACAAAAGCAGGCCTCTGCTAATTGACTGAAAAATCAGCCGGGCCCCCCGGGAGGCGCGGCAGGCCGCAGCAGATGGAGGCTGCCCGGCGCGGGAGCTCAGAAGCCCCTGGAAAGCTGCTGCGGGTCTGCTGCAATTATGGGTCAGACCCTTCCGTGCCCAGCCCAGCAGCCAGCCGCGAGCAGCCGCCAGCCGGAGCCCTCCACCAGCCCGGGGCTCCCGGGGTGCCCCAGCTCCAGCAGGGGTGGTTGGGGGTGTGTTCTGGTTTGTTTTTTATAGACTCAGCCTCTCGGCCAAACAGATGCTTTTCTCGGCTTCCTTTGATTCCGCTGATCTGAGTTAATTTGATTTCTACATCTCAGCGCCCAGCTCGGGGCCTGATGGGCGTGCAGCAGAAGTGGCCCGGCATTTGCTCACTGCAAATACGCGAGTCCTCGCTCACACACCCCGACCGCTCCAAGCACGACATGGTCACAACGGCCAGGAAGATCTATGCTTCTAACGAGAGAGGAACTCCTGCAGCCACCGCTGGGTTTTGCAACTTAGAAGATGTTTTAATCATAGGGCTGCCCCGAGTCTCCAGTGCATTTGACTAAAACTAACTGTGTCGTCTCACGCAGACCGTGAGCAGAAAAGTCCTGGCTGGGTTAGAGACATGATGTGAGCTAAACTGACGAATGATTGGCTGAAAACTGACTCTAGACTGCCCATACGCCTTTGTCTTTTATGGAAAACTGAACATGTAGTGGAATAAACGAGGCACGTTTTCCACCTCCTGTCTAATTTGGAAAAATAAAATAAAACCGGTTTGCTTTTATCACATAATCCTTAGATTAAAAAACACCTTCGGTTTCATTTAATTTCACAGCTGTTAGAAGTGCAAGTGGTAGAATTGGTTTTCAGACACAATATCTCATCTGGTACAAATGTCTTCATTTTTGTCCCAAGTAAAGTTCCTGTAGAAGGTAAACCTTCATTGGTAAACCTGTAACGCCTTCACTGATGTGAAGAAAAGTCCAATCTGCGGAAAAATGGAGACTTTCAAGCCAGCCTTCGTGTAGCTGCTGATTATTTTTAAATATAGGGCACACTTCTTCTGTTTGTGCATTTCTCTAGGAAATGTATAGGTATTCTATCACTAACAGCAACATGCAATTATTTACTTGTGTCAATAAAAACTGTCTACTGTCATAACAATTTGAGAAAACAGCATGAAAAACACCCGCAGTCTGCAAAGCAGACGTTTTTCATCACTTTGTCTATTCCCTTTTGTTTTTTCACACCAATTTTTTTATAAGATTAAGTGTAGTCAACAGCTTTGTGGTATAACCCATTTCACTTAACATTATTGCAAACCTGCTTTTCAATGTTACTGCAACTTTTATAATCATCCCTTTAATATCCTCGCAAGTGACATCCTCATAACTGACCTAGCTCTCCTGCTATTACTGGCCTTTGGGGGTTTTTACAATACCATACAATAAGATTGCCCCGTTTCTTAGTATATAGATCTGTGCCAAGATCACCGCAAGCATGGTGCGGGAGCGTTATATGGAACGTCTCGTGAGTGTCTCTCTATCCCTTCATCTTTGCGGCTTCCTTCACTCTGAGCCTCAGCAGTGTGATCTCTCCGCCACCATCATGGCCTCGCCTGCTTGAGAATGTCAGAGGAATATAAAGAGGATCAAACAGTAACCCTGACAGTGGCTTCTTTCACTCGGTGCAACGTCTCTGAGACTCACCCAAGCTGTGTGCATCACTGATGGAGTACCTGCCTCTTTACTGATGAGCAGGGATCAGCTTTGACTTCCCTGGTGACCCAGTGGTAAAGAATCTGCCTGCAATGCGGGAGACCCGGGTTCGATCACTGGGTCAAGAAGATCCCCTGGAGAAGGAAATGGCAATCCACTCCAGTATTCTTGCCTGGAGAATCCCAGGGACAGAGGAGCCTGGTGGGCTGCCGTCTATGGGCTCGCACAGAGTCGGACACGACTGAAGCGACTTAGCAGCAGCAGCAGCCAGTATTCTTGCCCTGGTGGGCTGCAGTCCGTATTGTCACAAAGAGTCAGACATGACTGAGTGACCAACACTTTCTCAGGGATCAGGCTGGGGCTGCAGAGCCGGAGAATCCATCCACCTGGTGAAGGATATGCGGATGCTCCTGACGTTTACCGGTCACAAGCAGAGCCACTGTGTTTATGCACAGGCTTTCGTGTGGACAGACCTTCTCATTTATCTGGAATAAATTCCCAAGAGTGGAGTTGCTGGCTCACGTGGTAAATATATAGTTAAGTTTATAAGAAAATGCCTAGTTGTTTTCCAGAAAGACGGTATCATTTTTGTTTTTCTTTTAAATTGAAGTATATTTCCTTTAGTATGTTGTGTTAGTTTTAAGTGTACAGTGATATGTGTATATATATATATATTTTTTTCCTTATCAGTTCATTTCAGTTCAGTTCAGTCGCTCAGTCGTGTCTGACTCTTTGTGACCCCACGAATCGTAGCATGCCAGGCCTCCCTGTCCATCACCAACTCCCGGAGTTCACTCAGACTCACGTCCATCGAGTCCGTGATGCCATCCAGCCATCTCATCCTCGGTCGTCCCCTTCTCCTCCTGCCCCCAATCCCTCCCAGCATCAGAGTCTATTCCAATGAGTCAACTCTTCGCATGAGGTGGCCAAAGTACTGGAGCTGCAGCTTCAGCATCATTCCTTCTGAAGAAACCCCGGGGCTGCTCTCCTGCAGGATGGACTGGTTGGGCCTCCCTGCAGTCCAGGGGACTCTGGTTGCTATAAAATACTGAGTAGCCTTCCCTGAGCTATACAGCAGGTCCTGGTTGGTTGTCTATTTTATACATAATCGTGTATGCTCATCCCAAATTCCTAACTTATCCCTCCCCTACATTCCCCATTGGTATCTGTGTTTGTTTTCTATGTCTGTGGGTCTCTTTCTGTTTTATGTATAAATTCATTTGTATCATTTTCTAAGATTCCATATATAGGTGATATCATGATACTTGGCGTTCTCTGCCTGACTTACTTCTCTCAGTACGATGATCTCCAGGTCCGTCCATGTGGCTGCAGATGGCATTCTTTCATTCTTTTTATGGCTGTGTAGTATTCGTTTTTCATTACACTCAGCAACGTACCCCCTGGTTGTTCCGCACCATCAAAAGCACTTGAAGCGGTCATGACTTTTATTCTAGTCATGTTGGTAGATGAACACTAGCTCACCACGGTTTTATTTTGCTTTTCACAGTGGCCAAGATAGAGCACATCTTTTAATGTGCTGTTTGCTATTACTATGTTGGGAAATGTCTGTCCAAATATTTTGCCCAATTTTAATTGGATTGTTTTTTCTAGTTAGTTTTAAAGACATATATCTTTTCCTGTATATATTTTTTCCCTATATTTTCTGTAGAATAGATAGATAAATAGATGGATGATAGATATAGATAGATATATTCTGGACAATTCTATTTTCAAATATGTGATTTACAAATATGTTTTCTCAATATATAATTTATATATGAGTTTCTTAACCTTGTCTTTCAGAGTGAAGTTTTTCATTTTAATGATGTCTCTTCTGTAATTTTTTCAATAATTAGACCCTATTTGGTAAGTTGTTGATATTTGTAGTGTAGAGTTATTTGCAGTCTTCCCTTATTATCCCTCTAATGTTGTGAGGTGGTATCATCTCTTTCATTCTTGATATTGATAACTTGCACTTTTTTTCCTTTTTGTCAATCTAGCCAGAAGTTTATCAATATTATTGATCATTTCAAATAAGCAGCTTTCAGTTTTTTTCATTTTCTCTTTTTTTTTCTGTTTTGAATTTCATGGATTTCTTTTTATTCTCGTCTCCTTATGTTTGTTTTGCTTGTGTTTTTTTTTCTGACTTCTTAAAAAGCTTGTATCTTTGATTTGAAATTTTTCTGAGTTTATCATGCACACTTTTAATGCTATACATTCTCAAAGCACTGTTTCAAGGGCACACCAAATATCTGATATGGCATATAATCATTTTACTTTTATTCAAAATATGTCTAGTATCTCTTGATATTATTCATCCCATGGATTATTTAGAAATATGTTGGTTAATTTCAAAGTGTTTGGAAATTTTATTGATATCATTCTCTTATTGGTTTCCTGTTTAATTCTATTATAGTTCAAAAACATATTTTGCATGATTTCAACTGTATTGAATTAATTAAGATTTGTTTTGTGATTAGGAACATGGATAACCTTGGTGAACATTACATGTGAAAAGATATGTATTATCTTCCAGAGTGAATGCTGTTTAAATCTTTAGGTCCACTTGGCTGATGGCACTGCTCAGTTCTTCCATGTGCTTGCTGAGTTTCTGAATACAAGTCATATATGTCACAGGGAGGTGAATCTGGAGCCTCCAGCAATCACTGCGCATCTGTCTACTCCTTTCATTCTGTCAGGTTTTACTTCATGTTGTTAGATACATACATAACTGATATTTCTATGTCTTCTTAGGGAATATATTCACTCATCATTCTATAATGTCCCTCTTCAGTTCAGGTACTCTCTCGTGTCCAACTCTTTGCGACCCCATGGACTGTATCACGTCAGGCCTCCCTGTCCGTCACCAACTCCCGGAGCTTGCCCAAACTCATGTCCATCCAGTCGGTGATGCCATCCAACCCTTTCATCCTCTGTCGTCCCCTTCTCCTCCTGCCCTCAATCCCTCCCTGCATCAGGGCCTTTTCAAATGAGTCAGCTCTTTGCATCAGGTGGCCAAAATATTGGAGCTTCAGCTTCAACATCACTCCTTCCAATGAACACTCAGGACTTATCTCGTTTAGGATGGACTGGTTGGATCTCCTTGCAGTTCAAGGAACCCTCAAGAGTCTTCTCCAACAACACAGATCAAAAGCATCAATTCTTTGGTGCTCAGGCTTCTTTATAGTCCAACTCTTACATCCATACATGACTACTGGAAAAAATATAGCTTTGATTAGATGAACCTTTGTTGACAAAGTAATGTCTCTGCTTTTTAATATGCTGCCTAGGTTGGTCATAGCTTTTCTCCCACGGAGCAAGCATCTTTTAATTTCTTGACTGCAGTCACCATCTGCAGTGATTTTGGAACCCCCCAAAATAAAGTCTCTCACTGTTTCCACTGTTTCCCCATCTATTTCCCATGCAGTGATGGGACTGAATGCCATGATTTTAGTTTTCTGAATGTTGACCTTTAAGACAACTTTTTCACTCTCCCCTTTCACTTTCACTAATGTCCCTCTTAGCCCTGGTCATTTTCTTTGCTCTGGAGTCTCTTTCATTTAATATTAGTATAGCCATTTGGCTTTCTTTTAATTAGTGTTTCCAAGGTGCATCTTTTCCCATCCTTTTGCTTTAAATAGCTTATATTATCACAGTTTAAGTGAGTTCATTATAGACAGCACATAGTTGGGTCATTCCTTTAACCTGTTGTGATAATCTCCATACTTTTAACTGGACTATTTAGACCACTTACATTTAAGGTAATTACTGACACATTTGGATTTGGGTCTTCCATTTTTTAATTTGTTTTCTCTTTCTTCCTTTTGTTACTGTTTCTCGGTTTCCATTTTTGCCTTTTCTGGGTTATTTATATTGTTGGTACCCCACCTTAGCTCCTCTGCTGTGATTCTTTAAGTCTTGGCAGTGCTGGGTCTTTGCTGCAGTGGGTGGGATCTTCTATCTCTGTTGCACACACAAACTTGTAATTGTGGTGTGTGGAATCTGTTTCCTGACCAGGGATCAAAACTAAGCCCCCTGCATTGGGAATGTGGGATCTTAGCCACTGAACCGATAGGGAAGTCCCCATCTATTGAGTCCCCATCTATAGTATCTATCTATATCTATATATCTATCGATAGATACTAGAATATGTCTAGGTGTGTGTGTAACATTTCAAAGGTTTTCTAAGGACTATAATATGCATACTTCACTTTTCACAGCTTATTCAGAATCAACATTTTACCTTACACACATATAGACTATCTTCTCCTTCTGTGTTCCGGTTGTCTTATAATATTACATCAATATACATTGAAAACGCCATCATGAGATGTTACAAATTTTGCTTTTGGGCATTCAACCTATTCTAAAGATCTGAACAGGAGAAGATTCAGTTATATTCACTCAGACATTTACGATTTCTTTTGTTTTTCCTTCATCCTTATATTTGAATATTCCTTCAAGTATCTTTTCCCATCTACTGAAAGGTTTCCTAGTAATTCTGTTAGAGTAGGTTTTTGGCACCAAATTCTTTCATGATTTCTCCATCTGGGAATGTCTTTATTTTGCCTTCATTGCTGAAATATCTTTCTCAGGATAGAGAATTTAGGGTTGACCATTCCTGAAAACTTTAGAAATGGTCTACATCTTCCTCCTGCCTTCATCATTTCTGATGAAAAATCTATAGTCTTTTTAACCATATCCTAATAGACAATGTATCATTTTCAATGGTGCTTAAAACATTACAAGAAAAACATTTTAGCTTTCAGGGTTTTTTTATTATGATGTATCTCAAACTATCGCACAATTGCACTCATCTCACATGCTAGTAAAGTAATGCTCAAAATTCTCCAAGCCAGGCTTCAGCAATACGCGAACCATGAACTCCCTGATGTTCAAGCTGGTTTTAGAAAAGGCAGAGGAACCAGAGGTCAAATTGCCAACATCCACTGGATCATGGAAAAAGCAAGAGAGTTCCAGAAAAACATCTATTTCTGCTTTATTGACTACACCAAAGCCTTTGACTGTGTGGATCACAATAAACTGTGGAAAATTCTGAGAGAGATGGGAATACCAGACCACCTGACCTGCCTCTTGAGAGACCTATATGCAGGTCAGGAAGCAACAGTTAGAACTGGACATGGAACAACAGACTGGTTCCAAATAGAAAAACGAGTACGTCAAGGCTGTATATTGTCACCCTGCTTATTTAACTGCTATGCAGAGTACATCATGAGAAACGCTGGAGTGGAAGAAACACAAGCTGGAATCAAGATTGCTGGGAGAAATATCAATTACCTCAGATATGCAGATGACACCACCCTTATGGCAGAAAGTGAAGAGGAGCTAAAAAGCCTCTTGATGAAAGTGAAAGTGGAGAGTGAAAAAGTTGGTTTAAAGCTCAACATTCAGAACACAAAGATCATGGCATCTGGTCCCATCACTTCATGGGAAATAGATGGGGAAACAGTGGAAACAGTATTAGACTTTATTTTGGGGGCTCCAAAATCACTGCAGATGGTGACTGCAGCCATGAAATTAAAAGACACTTACTCCTTGGAAGAAAAGTTATGACCAACCTAGATAGTGTATTCAAAAGCAGAGACACTATTTTGCCAACTAAGGTCCGTCTAGTCAAGGCTATGTTTTTTCCTGTGGTCATGTATGGATGTGAGAGTTGGACTGTGAGGAAGGCTGAGCACCAAAGAATTGATGCTTTTGAACTGTGGTGTTGGAGAAGACTCTTGAGAGTCCCTTGGACTGCAAGGAGATCCAACCAGTCCATTCTGAATGAGATCAGCCCTGGGATTTCTTTGGAAGGAATGATGTTAAAGCTGAAACTCCAGTACTTTGGTCACCTCATGCGAAGAGTTGACTCATTGGAAAAGACTCTGATGCTGGGAGGGATTGGGGGCAGTAGGAGAAGGGGACGACCGAGGATTAGATGGCTGGATGGCATCACAGACTCGATGGACGTGAGTCTGAGTGAACTCCGGGAGTTGGTGATGGACAGGGAGGCCTGGTGTGCTGCGATTCATGGGGTCGCAAACAGTAGGACACAACTGAGCGACTGAACTGAACCGATCTTAAGGTGGATTCTTTTGGTTCACACTGCCAGGAAGTCACGTAGCTTCTTCAGTCTGTAGAATTCTACATTTACTCTTTCAGTTATTTTTTAAAAAAATTTAACCCCAAGCTCCTTCTCGCCTTCTCTAGAACTGCTCTGATTGCATAAATGTCAGTTTCTGCTATTGTTCCTCAGGCCCCTGCTATTGTTCCTCAGGTCACAGGGTTCTCTTCCCCCCATGGAATCATCATTTTAAGTTTCTGTTGTACTTTTCAGTTATGAAATTTCCATTTGGTTCTTCTTTATAGCTTCCATGTTTCCATTCATAGTCATTGTTTACTCATTTGTTTCAAAAGTAATTATAGTTATTAGTTGGAGCATGGTTATAATACTTGCTTTAAAGTCTTTGTCAGATAATTCCAGCAGCTCTACATGTTGGTGTTGGCATCTACTGGATGACTTTACACATGACAGTTGAATTCTCTGGCTCTTACTCTGACAAGTAACTTTGCATTGCATCCTGCTTACACATTTTGAACATTATGAAATCCTGAGTAATACTTACAGCTTATGAATAATGTTGAAAATGCTGTTTTATCAAGCAACCTGGTTAGGTACAGGCTCCAAGACTCAACATAGGGCTTCCCTAATGGGCCAGTGGTTGGAAATCCACCTGCCAATTCAGGGGACATGGATTCAGTCCCTGGTCCAGGAGGGTTCCAGGTGAGCCCAGATGCTGCAGCTAAGCCTTGCACCACAAGTACTCAATCTGTGTTCTAGAGCCCACAGGCTGCAACAGGAGAAGCCGACACAAGAAGCCACGCGCCTCAACCAAAGAATGGCCCCCACTCTATCTATATATATATTTGCATCAGTTCAGTTCAGTCACTCAGTCATGTCTCACTCTTTGCGACCCCATGGACTACAGCACGTCAGGCCTCCCTGTCCATCACCAACTCCTGGAGTTCACCCAAACTCATGTACATCGAGTCGATGATGCCATCCAACCCTCTCATCCTCTGTTGTCCCCTTCTCCTCCTGCCCTCAATCCCTCCCTGCCTCAGAATCTTTTCAAATGAGTCAGCTCTTTGCATCAGGTGGCCAAAATATTGGAGCTTCAGCTTCAACATCACTCCTTCCAATGAACACTCAGGACTTATCTCGTTTAGGATGGACTGGTTGGATCTCCTTGCAGTCCAAGGGACCCTCAAGAGTCTTCACTAACACCACAATTCAAAAGCCTCAATTCCTCAGCACTCAGCTTTATTTATAGTCCAACTCTCACATCGAACACATGACTACTGGAAAAGCCATAGCTTTGACTACATGGCCCTTTGTTGGCAAAGACCTCTGCTTTTTAATATGCTGTCTAAGTTGGTCATAGCTTTTCTTCCAAGGAGCAAGCATCTTTTAATTTCATGTCTGCAGTCACCATCTGCAGCAATTTTGGAGCCCACAAAAATAGTCTCTGATTGTTTTCATTGCTTCCCCATATTTGCCATGAAATGATGGGACCAGATGCCATGATCTTTGTTTTCTGAATGTTGAGCTTTAAGCCAACTTTTTCACTTTCACTTTCATCAAGAGGCTTTTTAGTTCCTCTTCACTTTCTGCCATAAGGGTGGTGTCATCTGCATATCTGAGGTTATTGATATTTCTCCTGGCAATCTTGATTCCATCTTGTGCTTCATCCAGCCCAGCATTTCACATGATGTACTCTGCATATAAGTTAAATAAGCAGGGTGACAATATACAGCCTTGACCTACTCTTTTCCTGATTGGGAGCCAGTCTGTTGTTCCATGTCTAGTTCTAACTGTTGCTTCTCGACCTGCATATATATGTATATTCCTAATATATGTATTCATATACACATGAAAAGATTTTGTAATAAGGACATAGAACTATGATCTTTGGGAGAAAAGTAGAACAAATGAGATGATACTTATTATTCAATCAGCTTTATAGATAAAGGCATAATTTGGGTTTAACAAAATAGAAAGTGAGATCTCTAGTTACACAGACAAAAATACAGAAATCTTCCCTGCAGTTCCCTTACACTTTGTCAAATGCAAAGACCTGAATTTACACACATAGGATGAAGTTCCACAAGTGTGGTAACAGTTAACTAATTAACTAAGATGCAGGCCTAGAAATTATATGATTTCTTATTAGTAGAGTGGGAAGTCTTTTCTAATCACTCAGAGTATACATTAGCGTTCAAAGAAGATCTTTCAAGAAGATCCATGCCCCTCAAGCAGAAAAGACGCTTTAAAAGCCACAATACTCACAATAAGACAATTTATAATAACACATATGAACTTCTGTGAGCAAAAGAAAATCATAAAATCAGGCAGAGTAAAAAGACACATTCAGTGTAGGAGAAAAACTATTATTATTAGAGCAGATTTTTCATGGAAATGCATTCAGCCAGGAGAGAATGGAATAGCATGCTTAAACTGTCCAAGTAGAATTTTCAGCCAGAAAAAATAACTTTCAAACTAAAAAGAAATGAAATATTTTCAAAGGGACACTGACTAAGAGAGATCACATGCTGAGCCATAGAATGAGTCACATTTTTAAACACTGAGATTATACAAAGTATATTCTCTGACCATGATATGGTATTTCTTCAAAATGGATATATAGAGTCAATTCAATCCAAAAAATCTCCCAACAGCTGATCTTTGTAGAAACTGACCATCTGATTCTAAAGATATATCTGAAAATGTAAAAGTTGTGGCATAGCCAAAACAGTTTTGAAAAAAAGCAGGACAAGATTTGAGCACTTATCTTACTTGACTCCAAGAATTACCACACAGTTGCAGAAATTTAGACAGTTACAGAAATGTGATTAGCATAAGCACAGATATTAATTAAACAGAGAGATAATTTGATAATAGGCTAATAAAATGTCAAGTACTTTTTGTAAAGTTATCATGGCAATTCAACAGGGAAAGAATGTTCTTTTATAAAAGTAATGCTGCAAAAACTGAATGCTCATATAGCTTAAATAAAAAGAACCATAACACTTTGCTCACACCACACACAAAATTATTTCAAAATTCTTTACAGACACAAATGTAAAAGCTAAAAATAAACATTTTTTACGTGAAAATGCAGTAGGAAAAAAACTGTTAAACAGACTCATGCTTAAATGCAAAAAAACAGGAAAGGAAACTAAATGGGCCTCTTTGATGGACGTCACAGCTGTGGTCGCCCTCCCCAGGCCCCTAAACCCTGCCCAGTCACAAGTCCAGTAAACACTCCCCAACTGGGGAATGCGACCAGCGCTCCCCAAAGCTGTCAGAGTCACCAAAAATGGGAAAAGTCTGAGAAACTGGCACAGCCAAGAGGAGCCTAAGGAAACAAGATTCCTAAATGTGATGTGGGTGGGTTACTGAGGCAGACAGAGAACATTAGCGAGAAACTAAGGAAAACTTAGTAAAGTGCAGAGTTTAGTTGTGATATGGTGTAAGCACTGGTTCATTCATCATGACAGGGGTGCAGACCGTGCTGATGTAAGATGTGGGAAACCTCAAGATAAGGCGGGGAATGTAAGAACACTTCCATGTTATCTTTGTGATTTTTCTGTCCATCTAAATCTATTTTTATTTCTTTAAATTAAATTTATTTATTTTAATTAGAGGCTAACTACTGCACAATACTGTATTGGTTTTGCCATACATCAACATGAATCCACCACGGGTGTACACGTGTTCCCCATCCTGAAGCCCCCTCCCACCTCCCTCCCCGTACCATCCCTCTGGGTCATCCCAGTGCACCAGTCCCAAGCATCCTGTATCCTGCATTGAACCTGGACTGGCAATTCAATTTTTAAAATAAAGAACTTACTTTAAAAGTTTTCTTTAAAAATGAAATGTATCAAAGTTATAAATTTCTGCTCTTCTAGAAGCATCAGTGAGAAAATTAAAAGGCACATCAATAGTGGGGAGAAATCTCCACGATACATTTACCTGACAAATAACTTCTGTCCAGACTAGATAAAAAACATTTACAGCTCAATAATAAGATGACGTACAACCGAATTTTAGAGAAAAGGAGGGGCTCACGATTGAGCAGGTCCTTCACCAAAGAAAAGATGGGAAGAGGACTAGGAACAAGCCCATGAGAAGGTGTTCCGCATCAGCAGTCATCAGGAAAATGCAGTTCTAAGCCACGGTGAAATCCCACTACAGAACCAGTAGAATGACTGCAATGGGAGAAGACAGACTACATTACGTCTGAGTGGGGCTGGAGCCTCTACATGGCCGGGAGGAGTGCGGATTGGTACCATCAGTCTGTGGAGCAATCTGGTGGTTTCTTGTGAAGTTAGACACCATGGGATCCAGCCCTGGCTCAGACGGTAAAGCGTCTGCCTGCAATGCAGGAGACCTGGGTTCAATCCCTGGATTGGGAAGATCTGCTGGAGAAGGGAATGATGACCCACCCCAATATTCTTGCCAGGAGAATTCCATGGACAGAGGAGCCTGGCAGGGTACAGCCCATGGGGTCACAAAGAGTCAAACACAACTGAGCAACTAACAATATTATCCAGCAATTCTGCTCCTAGATATTTACCCGAGGTCTTATACACAAATGTTCATGGTAACTTTGATTATAATTGCCAAAGCCTGTAAATGACCAATATTCATCAACAGGAGGCTCAATGTCATGGTGCATCTGTACAATGGGATATTCCTTAGCAGTTAAAAGAAACAAATTGCTCACATACTCCACAACACAGATGAATGGTTAAAAGTACTTTGGTGAGCAAAAGATGTCAGGCACAAATTATAATTCCATTTAGACAATGCACAAGGAAGGAAGAATCTAACCCATGGTGACAGAAAACCCATCTGTGGTTGCTTTGGCAGAGAGACAAAAGGTGGAGAGTGACTGAGGCAGGGCCCTGGGGAACTTTCTAGGAAGATAGAAATTTTCTGCATCATCAGTGGGGCGGTGCTTTCATGGGTGTGCAGTTTTTCCAGCCTCATCAGAATGTACATTTTATATGTGTGCATTTTATTGTTTATAAATGATACCTCAATCAAGTTGATTTAAAAAAAATTCATGATCCAGTTGGATCAACTCTAGAAGGTAAGCAGAGAGCTCATTCTAACAGAAACCAGGCTAAACCCTGGGAAGTGTTGTCAACCGTGCTGGCTACTCCGTGGTCAGCGGGAAGGGCATTGGAGGATTTCCCAAGCTGGGCCAATGCCCGTGAATGACTGACAGGGTGGTCTCCTTGGGCAAAGAGGCATAGAAACCATGTTCCCAAGCTTGGAAAAGCACAGTGGAGAGCGTTGAACACGCACAGATGGAGAGCAGGAGCAGAGCGACGCTGCAGGGACAGGACGCCTCAGCGCCGCTCCTCGGAAGTGATGCCTCAAGCCACACGGTCGGTCGCTCTTGGGACAGGGAAACCTGAGCTACTCAGAGACGGCCGCAAACTTTAAAGTGCTGATATGTGTGCCAGAGTGAATTTCGATTCTCTGACTTTGCATCAAGGGTAATATGATCTGAGTTGTTTTAGAAAAACCAAGAAATCTCAGAACCAACTGTCAAATAACATAACTCATGTTTGAGAGGCAGCCCTCATTAAAATGCACGAGGACCCTTCAGTAAATGCAGAAACATCTACTTTATATGCCCCATCTCTAAACAAGAGTTTGAAAAGTTTCCAAAGTTAACATGGGTTTCTTTCATGCAAGCACACACACACACACACACACAGACAATGTGCACACACAGAGAGAGATTTAAGTGTGGGACTTTGTGTGTTCTCATATCTCTACATCCTATCATATTTTAGGGAAATAAAGATAACATCAACCCTTGGGATGCTGGGGGGTCTAACTTTAAAAAGAAGAACAAGAGGCTAATCTTGCTTTCCCTAAAGGTTTTGGGCTGTTTAAGTGGAATCATTGAAACAAAATGCTAAAAACCAGTTGTCTGAAGTGAAATGCAAAGTTTAAGTGCCAGGGCAGAGTGAGAAAGAACAGGAATCCAGGACCTCATGAGGTCTGAGAGAAGCTCCCGCCAGGCAGCCAGGCCTGGCATTCCTGCCTGGAGCTGGAGGAGGGCGGGAGGACCGGAAAGGATGACTCTGTCCTGTCCTTGGTGACCCTCTTGGATGGCCATGGAATCTCCCCAGTGTGCTCGACCTGAAAAATAGTATGTGTGTTCAGTGAAAGCATAGGTGCTGGGAACGGGTTTTCAACAGTGAAATGGAAAGGCCAAGGAGACCTAGGAAACCCTGAATACACTTGTTCCTAGATGCTTGTCTGACTGAGGGCAGATCCGTGGACCCAAGTGGTTCCGAGCCCTTCTGAGCTATGTGGTCTGCTTCCAACAGAAGCAAGACTAGGAGTCACAGCTCCAGGCACCCTGCTCCTTGTGGGTGCTCTGTGCGCGTGGAGGCCATTGGGCCTGGCAACACACGGGTGTCCTGAGAGCCAGTGACAAAGGGGACCCACCCTTCTCAACTTCTTCACCGACTGAACACTAAAGAGCAGTGCTTATCTGCGAGCCTGTGAACACACGCATACACACACAGACATGCACACGCAGACATGCACACACATGCACACACGTATGTGTGCACACATGTGCGCGCACACACGCACACACGTATGTGTGCACACATGTGCGCGCACACACATGCACAAATGCGCACACACGTGCGCACACATGCACATGCACACATGTGCACACACATGCACACACATGCACATGCGTGCGCGTACACATACACACACATCGTATGGAGCCCAGAACTCTGTATCTCCCTTTCTTCACAGTCAAACATTTGGTAAAAAGCAGGCATTTCCATCTGCCTCCATCTCCTCTCCTAGAAACCCAGCTACTCCTCCTGCCCCCCAGGAACTCCCCTCTGGTCCCCGGCCACATCCTGGGTCATCCAGTGAGTGGGCACTCGCCATGGCCTTTGGGGTCCACGACCTCCCTCTTTCCTACAGCTTGGCTCATCCCTGTTTTTGCATCAAGACCTTTGTGCCCCTGACCCTGCTGTCAATGCAGGTGTCATTCAGGTCACGCCCCAAGCCCAGGACCCCAGGCATCTCAGCTGCTCCCCAACTTCAGTGCCACCCTCATCCCTGGCACTTGGCTCTCTCTCTCTGGCCTGTGAGAGACGCTCGCTAACACTGTCCTACTCGGTAACGTGTACTCAGTGGCCACTGTTACAGCCCAAGCCGGACGTTCTGAAAGAATATTCACCCGGCTTCTCTCTCATGGTGCCTTCCTATCCTCCCCATCATCCCCACCCAAGGTGTACATCAGAAAGCAGGGCATCTCTTACACTCTCCATCACACCCTGTTGGTGTGTAACAATGATCAGCCACGGTCACTGAGTGCTCACTGCAGTCCAGTCCCCATGCTGAGGCAGGGCCAAGGGGCTGGGCCAGCCTGGAGAAGGCCCAGTGGTGGTCTTCACGTTTTGCTCCGATGTATTCCTACAATACGATTATGCTACTGGATCCATCAGCAATTCCCGGCACAGGCCTGGCACGGTGCGGGCATGCCATCATTACCTGCGGGATGAGGGAGAAGGTGGAAATCTCCCCAGGAACAGCCAGAGGAGCTCCAAGCATTTACTGTGATTCTGGTCCTGCGGTCTCCCTCCCCTCCTCCCTCCTGCTCTTGCTCACTCTCTGTCTGCCTTTCTCTCTGTATATATGTATATGAATATGTGTGTGTGTGTGTGTGTGTGTGTGTGTGTGTGAGAGAGAGAGAGAGAGAGAGAGACATATACTAAATATATAAAGAAAGTCTATAGGTATGCATGTCTATTTATGTTTATTAAATGCTCGCTTATTCATCAACTATTTACTGAATGCTAACCCAAGGTAGATAGAAGTATATTATAGAAACACAGCGACATTGCAATTCACTTTCGAATTTAACATTCCATGATTTCCAACTGAAAGTGATGGTCTTTTGCCTAAGAACGATCTCTAGTTAAGTGGTCTAGATGTTAACCTGATGGTCATACTAGCATTGTTTCGATTCCATTTTTGAAAACCAACCTAAATTGATTAATGGTCCAGAAATGGGTTGAAGTTTTTCATTGAAAAATTTTAAAAATGCACTGTATGTCTGGACGTGGGCATCCCGTGAGAACAGAGCTCTCCTGTTTCTAAAGACTTCAGCTCTGCCGTCCGAGCCTCCACTGTGCTGGCCCGCTCGGTAGGGTGCCTCAGGTGCTGCCCTTCCCGGTCCTGCAGGCCTCTGACAGGGACAAAGTTTGTGACCCACAGCTACATTTGTTTTTCTGTACTCAGTGTTTAATCAAAAAAAAAAAGAACACCCACAAAAATTAGACTTTCCATCCTGTCTGGAACCCATGGCAGGTCCAGCCGTGCTAGGCTGCCTTTCCCACGTGGTGACCGTCAGCTGGAGGACACTGAGCTGAGACGCTGGTTGGCAGGTCCCCTGTGGGCCCTACCATGCCTCGCTGGACGACCCCGCCCTTTCACCCACCTTTGTACATCTTTAAAGTCATGACCCCCGATCTGCTAGATGAGAAGCAGGCAGACGTGCTCTGTAAAGGCCGACCGGTAAGTAACAGGCTTCGCAGGCCATGTGATCTAGGCTGCAACCGTTTACCTCTACATTTGCAGGGCAAAATCAGTCCCAGACAGTATGTAAATAAATGGGTACTGCTGCAGTCACGAAAATGTTACTTAGAGACACTGAAAATGGAGTTGGATGTGACTTTCACGGGTCGTAAAAAGTTCTTTTGAATTTTTGATTCAACCGATAAAAATCTATATATATTAATAAAAAGCATTCTTCATTCCAGGACCAGAACGTGGTGAGTCACATTTGACCTGTGGGCTGTAGTTGGTGGAACACTGGGCTAAGTAAGGCCCAGACTGTGAGAGTCAGACAGAACTGCCTTCACACCTGCCGTTCGCCCGCCACCATTCGTGTGAGCAAAACCTAGGAGTGAGGATGTCGGTGGGTACACCCCCTCCCCAGCCGCCACAAACTCTACTCCTAACCCGGAACTGATGCAGGCAAGACAAAGAGGAGAAATTACTAAAGAGAACGTGAAGTCACTGGGGATTCTGCCTGATGAGTTCCCTTGTAGCTAAGTCTCCACTGCCCGGGTGTGGGGCAGGTAGAAAGGGTCTGATGAACCTGGGGAGATGAGAAGGGAGATCGAGGAGTCTTCACACATTTGCAGAGGACACAGGCCCACAAGACTCATCCTGTGCCAAGACAAGGAAGCAACCTCTCCAAGTCTACCAGGACCCTTCTTCCTGCGGCCGTTAAATGCAACTTTGTAAGATTGACTCAGAACCTGTGACAATCTCATTCACTCTGGTCTCTTCCAGCAAGATAGCAATTAAAAGACCATCTTTAAGGAGCAGTTCCCAAGGAATGTCCCTTAATTATGTTGCCAGGCCTTGGCAAGTTTAATTGTAGACATTTCTCACTTCTGTTACGCTTAAACACAGCGGAAGACAGAGCTCCACGGCCGAGTCCCTGCTCCACGCGGTCTTTTTGTTTCAGGCACCCGCAGCCCTGGCGTTTCAGGCAGGAGCATGGGCCTCGCAGACTAAGAGCTCTTACCATGACTTTGAGAGGTGAGTGGCTGCAGGGCAGATTCTGCAGCGGTGGGCCCAGCCTGCCGCAGACCTGCTGGCACCTGCTGCTGCACCGTGGAGAAGGTTTCTACCATCGTATCAAGTGTCAGGAAAGGCTGCTAGCTCCTGATGGACCTAAACCTTGGTGGCGATCAGATTTTTGTAAACCCCAGTATCAATCAGATTTTTTCCTCCAGTTTTCTAAACAAGAGTTTGAGAGACTAGATATGAAGCAGAATATGGTTTTGGAAGCAACATGATTTTATTCTATTCCCTGGAGGTTCAAATGGTAAAGAACCTGCTTGCCATGCAGGAGACCCAGCTTCAATCCCTGGGTCAGGAAGATGCCCTGAAGAAGGAAATGACAACCCACTCCAGTATGCCTGCCTGGGAAATCTTACGGACAGAGAAACCCGGTGGGCTACAGTCCATGGAGACGTGAAGAATGGGACACGAGTGAATGAGTACCACTAATGCAAAGGAAAACCAGATATGCCAGACAGACCTTAAGCTATATATGTTTACCTATAAGGTAAATATAGAAGGAAGATATTAGGAAACACTCTAAAATGTCAGTAACCTCAGATATGCAGATGACACCACCCTTATGGCAGAAAGCGAAGAGGAGCTAAAAAGCCTCTTGATGAAAGTGAAAGAGGAGAGTGAAAAAGTTGGCTTAAAGCTCAACATTCAGAAAACTAAGATCACGGCATCCGGTCCCATCACTTCATGGGAAATAGTTGGCGAAACAGTGGAAACAGTGTCAGACTTTATTTTGGGGGGCTCCAAAATCACTGCAGATGGTGATTGCAGCCATGAAACTAAAAGACGCTTACTCCTTGGAAGAAAAGTTATGACCAACCTAGACAGCATATTCAAAAGCAGAGACATTAATTTGCCGACTAAGGTCAGTTTAGTCAAGGCTATGTTTTTTCCTGTGGTCATGTATGGATGTGAGAGTTGGACTGTGAAGAAGGCTGAGCGCTGAAGAATTGATGCTTTTGAACTGTGGTGTTGGAGAAGACTCTTGAGAGTCCCTTGGACTGCAAGGAGATCCAACCAGTCCATTCTGAAGGGGATCAGCCCTGGGATTTCTTTGGAAGGAATGATGCTAAAGCTGAAACTCCAGTACTTTGGCCACCTCATGCGAAGAGCTGACTCATTGGAAAAGACTGTGATGCTGGGGGGGATTGGGGGCAGGAGGAGAAGGGGACGACAGAGGATGAGATGGCTGGATGGCATCACCGACTTGA
Source organism: Capra hircus (assembly GCF_001704415.2). Classification (NCBI taxonomy): domain Eukaryota; kingdom Metazoa; phylum Chordata; class Mammalia; order Artiodactyla; family Bovidae; genus Capra; species Capra hircus. The sequence continues at coordinate 69,379,679 of NC_030827.1, read as the reverse complement.
TGGACGTGAGTCTGAGTGAACTCCGGGAGTTGGTGATGGACAGGGAGGCCTGGTGTGCTGCAATTCATGGGGTCGCAAAGAGTCGGATACAACTGAGTGACTGAATGAACTGAACTAATATGAATAAAAAGTTACCAATGCATTCTGAAAAAAAGAAACCTTTAATATTCACTTCAATATTTCATGGATTCCTATAAATTGAAGCTATAAAAATATTTTAGAATAAAAGGTGAAAATAGGATTTATTGAAAAGTATGATATCTACATTTCTAATGCAGAAAACTGTGGTATGTTATGTACCAATATTCATCTCTTTTGGACTCCATGAGGAAAACCTATGTGTAGGTATTTTATGTATTTGTACTACCTTGAGAGAGAAAAGACATTGGGTGAAATTTTTTTTCACATCTAAATAAATTTAAATTAATCCTTGTTCTTTTGTTGATCTGTTCACTGGGGTTGAAGCGAACAAGGGGGTGATTGAGATATGGCAGAAGGGAATTCTGCTGAGCTTGACTTGATGCTGCGATGTGGAGATGTGAAGGGGGTATATCCCACGTCATCTTTCTGGACACAAGTCTCAGATCAGGTAGCCATGCTTGTGGGACTGCACGCCAAAGACGTGTGCGTGGGCCCCAGGTCTCTGGAACAAGCACGGTGAAGGGCCAAGAAGGGCCTCAGTGAGCCCAACTCCTGGAAACCGTTCACAGTCAGAGTCAGGTTTCTAATCCCACATATTCAACTAGATGTTTGCAGGGCCTTTTCCAACCCTGGAATCGGTTTTCTTTGGCAATTTGTTACCTCTTCTGGGATCCTTTTATTCAGCAAGTTCCTCCTGAATTGGTTGAAAACATTCTTTTAAATCTTGATATGGATTCTAAAATAGAAGATGCTTGTGTTATTAGGGCACCCCCCAAAAAGACTGTTAAGTTTGATTTCACAGTGAGATATTATTCAGCACTCACCTTCCTTCTGCTGACATGCATTAAATTTCTGAAAGTAAAGAGAAAAAAAAAATCTCTTCTTTCTCACATGATTTACCCTCTGCAGAATAACAAGATTCTTTACTGATTATTTGAACATGCAACATTTTTAGTAAACAGTGAACTATAAAAATTCAGCCACTGGTTTTGTGGACTGCCCAATTTTATTGAACATTTACATTACAAGATGGAATTTAACCAGTAACTACTTACATGTGAACCTGTTTAAATATTGTACAACGTGCTGGTTATATGACATGTTAATTCAGAACACGCGCTTCTCATTGACACTTACAGTGTAACAGTCAATATTATACAAATTAAATGTTTCTAAAGACATATTTTGACACACAGGCAGTATTTGTGCTGAATGAGCCTCCCAGAGCACGGCCTGCTGCTGGCTCATGGAGTGCCCCGTGTCATAAACACTTCTATTTCAATGTCTGCCGTCACAGCACCCCAATTTTCCAAATCTGAAGTCAAAAATACTTTCTGTCCTCAGCTGTCAAATGGTTTGGAAACCCAGCCTAGCAACAGGACAGGCTCAGTGTTTACTCAGCACGAGTCAGCTCTGCCTTCAAATGCATTTTGAACAAACCTCAGTTCCGCAGAGACCTCTCCTGGAGGGCTTCTGGACAAAGTGCCAGGGAAGGGGCCCAGGGTATTTTAATGCCTAATGTTAGTCTTGGAGGAAACAATTATTCAAAAAATTGGACATCTTTTCTAAGTTTGAACTGAATTTATAAAAAGTTGACTGAGCACATCTTGGCCTCAGCCTGGCTTTCTCCCTGGGGCAGACATCTTGCAGGAGTCCTCGCTTTATCCTCAGGGATGCTCGAATTCCAGCTCCAAGTCCACCAGTCCTCTGTTCTCACAGTCCCTTCAACTGGGCAGGAACAGCAGTGCCGACTGTTTGAAGGAATCTGGGCTGAAGCAGCCATTTAATCCCCCATCTTAGTTTCTTTACATGGACGTGCGTGCGTGTGCTAAGTCTTCTGAGTCATGTCCGAGCCAACTCTTTGCAACCCTTTGAGCTGTAGCCCGCCAGGCTCCTCTGTCCATGGGATTCTCCAGGCAAGAATACTGGAGTGGGTTGCCATGCCCTCCTCCAGGGCATCTTTCCCACCCAGGGACTGAACCTGTGTTTCCCACATCCCCTGCATCGGGAGGCGGGTTCTTTAACACTAGTGCCACCTGGGATGCCCCTTACCTGTATGGATCAATGTAAATCTTTGGGGGAAGATATTAAAGGAGTTCATTAGCAACTACTATATGGATACTACTTGGAGATTCATATGTGCCTAGCACCCATAACAACCTGGTGAGAATTTTACCATACATTCAAGCTCATGTAATCTTCACCACCACAAACGTGATAGCATTGCTTTCCCATTTTGAGGATAGAGAAACTGAGGAACAGAGAGATTAGCCAGCTTGCCCCAGTGAAGCAACTTGCCCCATCCCAGCTTGGAAGGAAGCTCTCTGTCTCACAAGCTGACATGTGAGATATAAAGCACACACCTTAGCCCAGGTCCCCAGCAGCCTGTGGGCCTGCAGCCTTGCATGGCTCCCTGGGTCATCTGAGCTGGATGGTAGCCTTATACCCAAGTGTAGGTCAGAGACACACAGGGCCGGCACGTGGCAGCTTCTACTAGAATGACTATCAGTGGCTATACTTCTCTGTGAATCTGCATGATTTACCTCAATGTTCACCAGAATCAAAGGTGATGAGAACTAGGATGAGAACCACCTTTCTACATGTTCAGGTCTTTGACCACAGAATCCAGATGGCCGCCTACTCTGGGCCCAGAGCCAGGTGCAGAGGTCAGTCTGCTTATCACAGCTACCAGTCACTCAGCTCTTACTGCACCCTGGGTGTTATTACAAAGGTCGTGACTACACACTACACACAAGAAGCTTGGTGCCAACACCTCCGTGTTGCAGAGGAGAAAGGCAAGTCCTTCACTGCCAGTTCTCCCTCAGGCCAGCTGGTCTACCAGACATGACGAAGTGGGTTCCCATGCATCTGATATTATCATAGCTTTCTAACAAAGAAGCACCTTTCCCATGAGGGCATTTTATGGGCTCTGCCATGGGAACAGTC